>NC_142345.1:43455277-43785555 GCF_054954075.1 Amborella trichopoda | reverse complement strand
ATTTGCAACTATCCCATCTCATGATCATATATTTTTTCATGAGTATTTTGAAATAAAATCAAAGGATACAAGCAACATAATAATAGCTCATATCCAGTGGGTATTTTCATAAAGGGTATGGTTTGTACAAGGCTCAAACTTTAAACAATCAAAGTAAGGCGCATCCTCAAATAATGTCGAAAAATGCCATTTCAATATTGAAAATATTTACAATGCTTCCCTAAATAAAAGGAAACTTCATTCAGAAGGCTAAGGCCTTCACTTATGTTCCTTTGTGGCTGGTTAAGCTAAGTAGAGAGAGAGAAAGCATCCATTTTCTTACTTGATTTGGTACTTTTGATGCTCCCACCTAGTGTGATAGCCAGCATGAGGGAAGTTGAACACAATTCGATCAAACTTCATTGGCTTTAAGACCTCATTCTCGCTCATCTCAGATGCGTCGATTCCATGCAAAACCAGGCACCCCAACTTCTCTATCTCCTCAACATTACCAACTGCTGTTTCATGCTTCGTTTCCAACATTTCTATGTGACATGCAGCATACATGGCTTGAAAATTTCAGTGAAAGTTAACTTTCTAATAATCTCATTTCAGCTTGAGATTGCTCTCTCTCTCTCTAAGATCAAACATTGTCTCTTGGTTAAAAAAGAAAAAAAGATAATAAAAAAAAAAAAAAACAATGTGATATCTTCATATTATACCTCTGGTATCATGAGAAGTTGCAACCATATTAGCTCCAGAGCCAAAAGCTCTTGCCAAGGAGAGTGAAAATGAGAAGTCCCCTTCTCCCACTAGAAGAATCTTGTGGGAGCTCCAATAATGCTTTATTTTCTTCACATCTGCAACTCTCGTCTCTCCTTCCATTGCAACAACAACCCACTTATTCTCTGTCTGTAAACCTCCAGAGCGGGTGTTGCGGGCATGGAGTGTCTGATGGCTATGGATTACATACAAAATTCAGCCCAATTTCTCCATTTTCCAAGAAAATATGGACCTAGGCATGGAGAATGAATAATAAAGATTATGCAATTACCAAGGTCTTTAATTCCATTTTACAAGGAGGAAGATGGAGGGTTACTCCTGGTGGTTTGAAAGAGATTTCGTAAAGGGCGAATGAGATTCAGGAGAGAATGCATTTTGTCAATAAGCGAGAGAAATTCAGTGAAGCACAAAAGGTCACCTGCCTTCTCTGATATTTTTCATTTGTCAATAGTAAGTGTTCACATTGAATCAATTGAAATAAAATAGTATAACGGCTATTGCTATTGATGTAATCCATGTTTACAAAATAAATGGGTCAGGTCAGAATCATCCAATCTATATTAAGAATCATCTAGCTATTAATGTAATTAGCAGTTAAAAAATCACTTGGCCTAATCAAAATTGCCCGATCTTAATCGGGAATCATCAAGAAAGGTTCCCAAAAGCATAAAAATTGAGCAGTTTCGTTGGATCCAGCAGGTTCTGTTAGGGAATTCTTCAAGAATTGCACCGAATTTGCTTTGACAAGGCAACAGGCAAATATCATAGGTGCAACTTTCGTGGTACTGCAGCTTTATTAAAATTGATTATTTGGAAAATTTAACATTTCAAGATCGAGTGCAACTTTTGTGGTACTGCAGCTTAATTAAAATTGATTATTAGGCAAATTTAATATGTCAAGATGGGATTCTATAGTGCATAACCAATCACTTTGATTTTGATATAAGGAGGGCAAAATCACCTTTAGCCATTGGATATAAAATCCAATTTAAAGTGAATCACATATTTAGACTTTGAAACCAATCAATGACACACCCTGAACCACCCGATTTCACATATAAAATTTATTCGACATCATTGTTCGAGTTTTAAATTTCATAATTAGGGTTGAAAATAAATATTTAAGCCATTATAAGAATTTATGGCATCCAAATTCCATCTTTCAAGAAGAGTTAAGGTGCGCCTCATTGTTTAAGGTTGACACCTGATACAAACCACACCCTTTCCATATATCAAATATATTCGTAAATGAAATGAAAATAACAATAACGACATTAAAAAGAAGAAGAAGAAAAGATCACATTGCAAGGAAACGTTACAATGTAGAGAACAAAGAGCTTCGGACCAAATCCAAATGCATGGTAACGTCAAAGATATCCACAAACACTAGTATCAATATTTCAACACAAAAAAAGGAAGAAACAAAATGTTGTGCACCCTATAGCCCTCTGCCCACTGACTCACCCAAAAAATATAAAAAGGCATGAACAAGATGACATTGAAATGTAGAGAACCAAAATTATGAAAATATCCGATGTGTCTTTTCAAGTGTTCCAAAAGTCAGATGCAGTCGACAACTCGCATGGGCCCGATTCTGATTCGGCCCATTTGAGTTGGACAATTCATATCAAGCTGTATTTTACAGAGAAAGAAGAAGAAAAGAAGCTGAAAAAGTTAGCAGCTGGAACTCAACTGCCATTACCACCATGATAAGCTCTCAATATTTCATGAACAAGCCTTCCATAACCGTGATCGACACCTCATAAAAGTAACCATCACTAATTTCAGTTACTATCTCTCCTACTGTTTTGCCTGTTCCCCCACAAGGGTATTTTGAAATTTCTAACAAAAGACCGTGATCTTGACAAAAGTGATAACAATTCTGTCGAGTATGAGCTATTCCATTTCCAAGTATGTCTGGGAAGCCTTGATAGAAATGTTAGTAGGCAAAGGCAACCCATTAAAGCTCGTCTGGTACACAGATCTGTGATTTGAAACCATGGATTTCTCACAAGGAATACTAATGGGCAAGTTCATATTATCCAAACCAGTTTGACATTGGTGAGCAATTCTTGGCTGTTCAGATAAAAACCTTCTATAGTCATAATTTTGCACTGGCATCTGAATGGGAGCTCTTGAGTGTTCTCCATCAATTCTTCGTCTTTTATAAGAATTCACTATTTGGTGGCAATGAATTCCTGGTCCTTGAGATCAATCACCACTAATACCATAACCATACATTGCCTCAAGTGGGGTGTCGGTAGGAGCAATTGAAAACATGTCATCAACTCTTGGTCTTTTACAAGATCTGCTATGATATTGACAAGCTACTGAAGCTTTAAATTTGAATGTGGTTGCCACACCCAAAGGGAAGGGCTCATCACACCTTCCACCATCTCCCCTCTTATTATTGTAACCTGGGTAGTCTTCCATTTCAAAATTAACACATTCAGTTAATTCTAGACCACTCAATTCTGCCTGTTCTTCAATATCCCAATCTGTAAAAGGTTTAGAGGTTTATGACTGATGTGAACCTCCCCATATGGGCGGGCGTAACAAGACCCTCGCATTCTTGAAGAAGGATCTCACCAATTATTTGTGCAAGCTATAATAACAATAACACATGGCAACAGAAGAAAATGTGAGGACCTAGATAGGGTCATAACAGAATAGTATTGAGAAAACTCAATTGCTCAGTCAACCTACATCTCAAAATACTTACATGACTTAGTCAAAACACTCGCATACATGCGTTTCAAAACACTTCTGTGCATCCACATACATTACTTGGTTCAATCGATCACATATATACAAACCAACAAACAAATATATATATATATAAACACATGCACCCCCACCAAAACATGCAAATATGTGAATATGTTATAAGTGTGCCTTTAACACCAAAAATTATAGTAATCCCCAAAAAGGAAGAGATTCTCAATACCAACGCCATAATAATTCCCTGAAGAAACCTAATGTATGCATGATCAATACCCAAACTCAGCGTCAACACAAGAACTATGCCAAACAATTTTTAACAAAAACTCAAGTTGATAGCGAAGCACACCATTCCATCTAACGACTCAATTCATCAAGAACAAAGGATATATATTCAAATACTAAAAGCCAATATTTAACCCTCAACAGTTCTAACTAATGAGAATGAAAACATCACTAACATTGAGCATGATGATGTAAATTGTAAACATCAATATTCTAACTCCACTGTATCATTTGACATCAATCAACATCGACTTCAAGTGCCTACCAATGAGAAGCAAACTTGAAAATACAGTTCCATATAATACATAAAAAATAAAAACTGTACATGAACACTTAACAACTGGTGAAACAAATTGGTAAGGCTCTAACATACCTGCTCACATTCCTCCAATGTATAACATGCAAGTATGGTAAGCATAATATAACAATCTTTATATATATATATATATATATATATATATATATATATATATATATATATATATATATATATATATATATATATTTTTTTTTTTTTTTTTTTATTTTTATTTTTTTTTTTTTGAGAATGTAATGATCTTTATATTTGAATTTGGGCAATGCCATCATTGCTAGAAACCATTAAAAAGGCCTCTTCTTTTTCATGTTTGGTACATTGGATTTAAAAAAATTATGAAAAGACGCAACTATCATGATAAATAGGGGAAGTATACAAACGCCATATGAATTATGGAAAAATATGGCCCATTGGGGTTCATGAAATGATGGACTACAATGGAGAGATTGCTGGAACCACCATTAGGGTCATGTCCTATTCAGGTGATTCCTCATCTCTTCATCACTTTACATATTTAATGGAAAAAATAATAATTTCAAACATAGATAAAACAAGAACTGCACAAATTATAGAAGGGGAAATATATAATGCGAAGCTTCACATGTGTCCTCACATATATAATATATGCGTCGAGAGACACATAGATGTCCAATATTAGTTAAGACAGTTGGGAAAGAACCTAATAACCATGTCACTTTAAAATTACAAACTGAAAGGAAGAGTTGTCAATGACATTGTTGTCAACTTCTAACCACCTTAGAAAACTCAGGCGATTGTGAGACTACAAACACGTGTGGAGACACATACAAAGGTTTTTACATAGAGCATGAGAAATCTGAGGGGAAATAAAGAAACCAAGGCTTCATGGACTTACTTGACGACCCAGTTTTCATCTTCTTTTCCATGGAAACCAGCATGAGGGAAGTTGAACACGATTCTATCAAAAAATTGCTCCTTCAACATGCTATTGTGAACTATTTTCGTTGCATCAATGCCATGTAATACCACGCAACCAAGACTAACCAACTCTTCGATATTCGCTTGGGCATGACTATACTTCTTTACAACACTCTCTAAATCATAGGAAATTAATATGATATACACAAAAAGAAAACAAATAATAAATTAGACTTAAAAAGAAATAAGGAGTGGTTTACCAAGAACAAGCTCTTCATGATTATTACATTACTCTTCCTAAAAATAGAAATAATTAACATGAGTGTAAGAATAAAAACCATGTCCTAACATTCTATGTTAAGACATAAAATCATACTACAGAGAGAAACTGAAATATTCCATGAATCTTTTAAAATAAAGTGCAATGCCAGAAAATTCAACACTTTAAACAACATAGCATAAATTATAACAAGAAACCAAGACTTAAATCTATAATATTTTTCCAATTTTTCTGGTAGAACAGAGAAAACACCAGGAATTTCACTGAAGAACCAGATAGAATAAACCAAATTAAGACGAGTCTTTCTTCTTTCAGGGTTTTTCAGGTAAAACCAATGTTCAGAATCTCAGCTTGAGCTCTGGATGGCCCCCAAAAAGGAAGGTTGCTAAAACAAATGAAAATCAGTAAAAAGTACAGGAGTTATAAACATCATCTAATTCTACAAAAGATGGAAAAATACATGTCTAAGATGGATAATGAGTAAACTTATTTGTACCTTGAAACAATACTAAAAAATCCAAAACAAGGGAAATATAAAATTAAAGTATATAAATAATAAAAATTCGGAAATCATCATAAAGACCGTAAAAATTAGATAGAAATATATTTACACATCATTTAAAAGAAATTTCATAACAAATTTTATGATCTTTAAGTGATTTTAGCAAACCCAAATTTGGTTTCTTATATAAAAAAATTCAGAAATCATCATAAAGAACGTAAAAATTACATAGAAATATATTTACACATCATTTAAAAGAAATTTAATAACAAATTTTATGATCTTTAAGTGATATTGGCAAACCCAAATTGTCTAAGAAACCGTGCTCAGCAGGATTTCAAGGCCAAGTAAGTCAGACAAGTTTTGAACAGGATAAAACCATGAACAACGGACAAAATTATGACTATTAGCAAAAAAAAAAAAAAAGGTTCTTATTAAAATAAGAAATAAAAGAACGAAAAACATGTTTTTATAGAAATCTGAAAAAAGAAACAAAAAATGCGTGATTGAATATACCCATCCTTAGTGGCAATAATAAGAGTAGCCAGAATTGATAGCATTAAAGTTAAAGTCAAAGAAAAAAAGAAAGAAAAGGCATAGAGTCTGCTACATTAGTTTTATAAAAAAAGGAAAAAAGAAAGAAAACAAAAGGCATAGTGTCTGCCACATTGGCTAAAAAACAGAGTAAAGAAGCATCTCTTCAATAAGGTATTTAATAAAACAGAGCCTTGAGACCTCTCTCTCTGGATCAGTCCTCGAAGTTCAAACCCAATGATGCAACTCTCTCTCTATCAGTGGTCACTCTTCAGGGTTCACTCTTTCCAAACCAAACATAAACCTCAAAACCTATCCCTGTTTAAAGCTTCTTGCTCTCTCCGATCACTCTTCGAGGTTCCAAATCAAAACCTAAACCTCAAAACTTACTTCAAAAACGATTCTTTCTCTCTCCCTAAAAAAGCCTCTTACCTGAAAAGAACGACATCAGAGGGACAGTGACACTCTCACAGGGAGACAACAAGACTCTCTCAAGCTTCATCCCAAAAAGAAACGATATCAGAGACAAGGACTCTCTCCTGCATACGTATTATCAAAAAGGACGCCATCTTTTTTGTATTTGTGGGGGACGTGCGTGAGGACTGTACGTTTTCATTGACGTGCTAGAGAAGCTAGTGTTCTAAAACGAGAAGCCCGTGTTCTAAACGGAGCATGCATTCAAGGGACATTTATGATTATAACCTCTATGAAATGGTCTGTTTTTTAGACCATCTCTTTATTTAATTTAAAATTGTGTAATCCACCTGTAATATCAAAAAAAAAAACAAAAAATTGAAATTGATCTACTGTCCCAAAATTTGATGGTATATATTCAACATTAGAAGGTTATTTTTTTGGGTGAGGTTTGTTTAAGGTATCAACCTATTGAAATAAGGTACATCGCAAAACTATTTTGAAAATGCAGTTTAGGTGTTGCAAAACCTTGCGATAATATAAAAATCTATTGTTGTCCACAACTACAAAATTTAAACTTTTAGAAATGGTAATGATCAGCAGATCTATAAACATTTAAAAAATCTTGAAAATGGGATAATATGTTAGAAGATAAACTATTTTTACCATTAAAAATTTTTTTTTTTTTGTTTATGAATATTGAGGTCGAGATGATCGATTCAAGGGTTTTCCAGCAAATATACAACCTTCTCTAATGGGTTTTGTAGGTGCACCTCACTAAAACAATATAAGGTTGACATCTTATATAAACTTTTTTCCACTTGTTTTATTATTAATATTAGGAAATTATTCTTTTTGAGCATTTATATTTTTTATTTTTTTTCTTTTTTTGTGGATGCTAGGTTGAAGATGTTGCATCGCAAAATTTGGTAAGGGGGAGCAAATTGTAGATTGGGTTGAGGGAATGAACAGAGGAAACACTACTAGAGGAGTAGAGCATCGAAATCTTTCGGTATATTAGAAATTTAGAAAGGGTATACAAGGTGTTTAACCTATAAAATATAGACACATGTGTCTGGGTCTAACCACAGATTGACCTTGGGCGACACGGACATGTGTTAACAGTTTGGACATGTATACAACACGTCAATTAAGTATGGGTGCGGTTTGTATAGAGCCTAGGCTCTAAACAATCAAATTAGAGCCTACCTTCAAATAGTGTCAAATAATGTGGTTTCAATATTAGAAATCTTTGTGATGGCCTTAAAATATATTTTTATATTTATTTATAAAGTTTTAAACTTCAAAAATGGTGTAGATCGACAGATCTATTAAAGCTTAAAAATCTTAAAAATTGACAGTCCAAAAATACGTTACAAAATACACTATTCTAAAACTTGAAATCCATTTTTTTCTCATGTCTATGCATCTTGATGTCGAGATGATCAATTTAAATATATTTGGGCATCAAAACAACTTTTTCTTGTGAAATTTTTGATGTGGGCTCAAATTTGAATGTTTAGAGCGTCCGCTCTATATAAACTTTTCCCATTAAGTATACACTACCATTACATAAACGCGGTTTCGTTTTTCTTTTAAGTGATGTTTCTTTGTTTAGAAACTTCATGTTTCATTGAATAATATTTTATTTTATTTTATTTTTTAAAAAAAGCATTTTAGAATAAAAAACTAGTTTAGAATGAAAAATAAAAATATTTTTATTTGTGAAATTAAAGTTTTCATAAGTTGTTGTTACTATGAATAAAAAAATAATAATTTATTTTAAATATCATTACTTTTTGTTTAAAAAATTATTTTAATAGGTAATTTATTCATTAAGCAAGAGCAAATTTGGCATACGACATTTTGAAAGTTAGTGTTTATTTGTAGAGTGTCATTATTTTTTAGTAAAAATTTCAACTTTATCTTTTATGGAGATAACAAAAATACCCCTTGTTTTGTAGTAATATTTACAAAATTGCCCGTAATAAATGATGAAGATTTCATAAAATTTAACTTTTAAAAAAAAAAGATAGATTACAAAATTAGTAAATCCACCATTCAAAATTCTCTCTATCTTTAATCTAAGGTTATGAAGTTTATATATATATATATATATATAGAAAAAGCTGGGATTAGCCCACTAGCTCATATGAATATATGAGCCCAATGATCCAGATTGAATTTGGGCCGATCTGACGATCACGAATGTTTGGTAGTGTTTGAATTTTATTTTTTTCGACAAATCCATGTGTGTTTTTCTCATCAAGGCGCACCTAATAAAAAAATTATTCTTGAAAATAAATGATAAAAATACCCCCCAAAACTTTTCGGGGCTAGTTTTGATTAATTTATTTCATGTAAAATATTTTTTTGATATTTTTCAAAGATTCACCTATTTTTGATAAATACACGCCAAAAAGTTTAAGTGATTTGGATTTGTACGAAAATAAATAAAATTCAAACACTACCGGATATCTGTGATCGTTATATCAGCTCGGATTCAATCTGGGCCGTTGAGCTCATATGTTCATATAAGCTAGTGGACTAATCCCAGCTCTCTATATATATATATATATATATATATATATATATATATATATATATATATATATATATATATATATATGTTTTCAACCCACGTGCTGACTGCTGCAATGTCTACCAATGGCCCAGATTGAATTTGAGCTAATCTGATGGTCATGACCTTATTTTGTATTTGAATTTTCATTTTTTTTCTACAAATCCAATTCACTTGAAAATATATGCATATATTCTACTTGTCAAGATGCACCTAATAAAAATATAAAAAAAATAACTTGTGAAATATAAATTGATCAAAATACCCCCAAAATGTTTCAGGGGATTTTGGTCAATTAATGTTTTTCAAATTATTCTTTTAATATTTTATTAGATTATACTATTTTTTAATAATAGATACTCAAAATTTCAAGTGATTTAGATTTGTATAAAAATATGAAAATTCAAATACGAAATGAGGTATTAATCACTACATTGGGCCCATATTCAATCTTCGCCATTGGCTGACACTATAGCTGCCAACCTGTTGGCTAACATGATCTTTTCCCTTTATGTATATGAGTAACGATCCTATAAGACCCTTCCCCACCCATGTGTGTAGTACCCTAAAGGATCACCATTAAAGTTAGCACGGATCTCTAGAAAAGTTATCACATGGGTGTGGGACTTGATTTTTCTATAGATCCGCGCCAAATTTAATGGTGATCCTTTGGGGTCCTATATACGTGGATGGGGGAGAGTCATATATATATATATATATATATATATATATATATATATATATATATATATATATATATATATATATATATATATATATATAGCAAAAGTCTTCCCAACGCTTATATGTGAAAATGAACAGTGATTTCTCCTATCCTCATCACCGTCCAAAGTTCATCTCATGGTCACAATTGTTTGGTAGTGTTTCATTTTTCATTTATTTTTATATAAATTAGAATGACTTGAAATTTGGAGCGTGTGTACATCTTAGTGATGTGCACATAATAAAAATATAAAAAAAATAATTTGCATAAAACAAAATGACTACAAATTTTGGTCAATTTTTCATGTAAAATTTTTTTGGGTATTTTTCATAGATTTGCCTATTTTTTATGAATACATGCTTCAAATTTCAGGTCATTCTGATTTATAGAAAAAAAAATGAAAAATAAAACGCTACCGGACAATCAAGACCGTACCATGATCTTTGAACGGTGATGAGGGTTGACGAAATCACTGTTCATTTTCGCCTATAGGCATTTTGTAGTATCTTCCATATATGGAAAAAGTTCTTATACGCCCATGTGCATACCACTACAGTAAACGCCTAATGGCCCAAATCAAATCTGGGCCGATCTGATAGTCACAATTATTCGAGAGTGTTTGAATTTTATTTTATTTTTCTACAAATCGAAATGATCTAAAATTTGGATAATGTGTATATCTTAGTGAGACGCACCTAATAAAAATATAAAAAAAATAATTCGTGAAAAAAATATTGACCAAAATACCCCTGAAACATTTCAAGGGTATTTTGGTCAATTTATATGTAAACTATTTTTTTGATATTTTTCGTAGATTCGACTATTTTTTATGAACACATATTCCAAATTTAAAATCATTATGATTTGTAAAAAAATAAAAAAAATGAAACACTATCAGACATCTGTGATCGTCAGATCAACCCAGATTCGATCTGGGCCGTTCGGCATTTACTGTAGCAATACACGAATCGGAATACCGTAGCATCGTTTATATATATATATATATAGATATATATATATATATATATACAAAAGTGCCGTATCTTAATGTTATTTTTTGTTGTCCACACTTCTAACACTTGTATATGTATCAAAAATGGACACGGGCATACGTGTCTGTGTAACATAGGTGTCAACCTTTTGTTTTCTTTGTTTCTTTTTTTTTGTTGGACAAAATTTCATGTAATTCATTCATGAACAAGAGACTAAAATATTATGAAAAGCAAAGAAATGGTTTACCAAATTAGAATCGTTTCATCAATACTTCCCTACATTGAGCACCTTGTTTTGCTCGTTCATCTAGTCCCCCATTCACCACCCTGAATATATGTTAAAAAAAAAGCCTCTTACCATCTCTGAATTATCCAAATTTTGGAACCAATTGGATGTCAAACACCGAGGAGACAACAACACTTGATGGTATTCAAGGAATCTACTTCAACAACTATCACACTACCCATTCCTCTCTCTCTAACAATTTTCAAAACCTCCAATACTGCCATCATTTTTGCCTTATTAGCTGAGACTAGATCATGCCGACCCGAATAGACTAGGAGCATGCTCTCCCGTAATCTCTAATCAAACCATCATAGCCTGTTATATCTAGATTGTCTAGAGAGCTTCCATCAAAATTAAATTTAGGATACCAACATTTATAAGTCTTCCACATGAACATACGTAGTTGCTTAATTGATCTCATCTTGATAACCTCATGAATATTAACATTGATATTATACGAGACAAACTCCAATATTCACTAATGTATAACCCAGCTACTGAGAGAACATACTATCCTATTTTTAATTGTCTCTACTACCAACACATCTTTTTTTTTTTTAAGTAATTCAGTAGAGAAGACGAGCCCCTACCTATTTTTTCATATAGATGAGTTAGCTTTTTTTGAAGGTATCAATGGGTAGTGTTGGGATTAAAAACCACAACATGGTAATTAAGTATAGTGGTACTACCACCACGACCCAAACTCCCACAAACAACGATGTCGATCTTAAACAATTAGAGTAAGGTGTGCCTCTAAATCTTGCTTAAAGATGTAGCTCTGATGCTTGAAATCCTTACATCCTAAATATTTATTTTCATCCCCAATTATAAGTTTAAAAATCTTAAAATGGTGTAGATCGAGCTTATCTACAAAAACTTACATTTTTTAAAATAAATAGTCTAAATAATATATTACAAGACACGATATTTTTTAAGACTTTAAATTTCATATCTCGGTCAAGATTGTTGTAGGGTTTTCCAACATTGAAAATGTATTTTCTAGTGGATTTTTTGGGTGTACTTTATTATTACAGTATAAGGTTGACACGTTTATTAACTTTTCCCATTTAGAAAGAGATGCTCATTAGGGCTTGAACCCCAAAGAAATAGCAAAATTGCCCCAAACCTTAAGGATATATCTAGCTTGGCGTAAAAAATTCTTTAGATTATCTCATAATCTATTTTTATATCTAATTATAGATTTTTTAATTTAAAAAATAGTTAAAATCAAGCATATCTATAAACATATGAAAATCTTGAAAATAGACGGTTTAGATAATGTGTCGCAAAATTGCACTATTTTTAAAACTCTAAATATATATATATTTTTTCATATTTATACATCTCAATGTCGAATGATCTATTAGAGGGCTTTTCAATATTAAAACAACATTTTGCGATGGAATTTTGAAGTGCATATTTAATTCTACATTTTAAGGTGGCAACCTTAAATAAACTCTTTCCATTTAATTTTGAGCTCTCAAAGACTTTCGATTCACTTGTCCATAAAATGGATAGCTGAAAGTCGATCTTCAAAGTTGAATTGATTTGGAGTACTTTTTGAGCTCGAAATCATTATTTTTCAATGTTTTAAAAAGAGTGGTGACCCAGATAGCCCATCCCAAAAATTGGTATGGATCAACATATCTATAGACTGGATTGGTGGATTGATCCTATATGGCCATAAAAACATTTTTAAAATATTAAAAATTATTATAATTTTTTCGGTTTTCAAAAGAAAATGAGCGTAGTGTTTCATTATTTTACAAAAAAACGTCAATATTGAGACACTTGTCTGAGTATTTATTGGTATTAATTTTATAACTAATTTTTATACAATACTCCTATAAAAATTTTAATACTATAGGCGGTCGAAATGCAGGCTTGAACACAAATGTATGCGAAAATATGATATTCGAATTGTGAATGATAATAGGTAATAGCAGCGTTTTAAAAAACGTCGAGTCGAACCGGACTCGCCCGGTTCGACTCGGAAATCGTGAAAAGGGGACCGGATCGCCCAAAAAATCGGAAATCGTCCGGTTCTAGAGAGAACCGGACGATTCTGTACAGTGAATCGCCGATTCACTGTACGGAATCGGCGAGTCCGAACAATGAATCGGCGATTCCGTACGGAATTTATTTATTTATTTTTTTGTAATCCATGATAGATTTTTTTGTAATACTTGATCGATTTTTTTTTAATCCATGATCGAATTGTTTTTGTTTTTTTGTAATCCATGATCGAATTTTTTGGTTTTTTGTAACCCATAATAGAATTTCTTGTAATCCATGATCGAAATGTTTGTTTTCTTTTCTTGTAATCCATGATCGATTTTTTTGTTTTTTTTTTTTTTTTTTGTAACCCATGATAGAATTTTTTGTAATCCATGATAGAATTTTTTGTAATCCATGATTGAATGTTTTGTAATACATGATCGAAATGTTTGTTTTTTTTTTGTAATCCATGATCGAAATGTTTGTTTTTTTTTTTGTAATCCATGATTGAATTTTTTGTTTTTTGCTTTTTTTGTAACCCATGATAGAGTTTTTTGTAATCCATGATTGAATTTTTTCTTTTTTTCTTTTTTTGTAATCCACGATTGAATTTTTTGTTTTTTTTTGTAATCCATGATCGAATTTTATGTAATCCATGATCGAATTTTATGTAATCCATTATTGAATTTTTTGAAAATTTGTGATTTTTTTTGTTTAATCCATGATCGAATTTTTTTTTGTAATCCATGATAGAATTTTTTGAAAATTTGTGATTTTTTTTTTAATCCATGATCGATTTTTTTGAAAATTTGTTATTTTTTTTTTTTTTTTTTTAATCCATATTATTTAAAGAGAAAACGAGAGAGATGATGATTATGAGGCCACCCTATCCCAGCCATATTATTCACATATCGAGTCCCAACAGCAACAGTGTAGGGATGAGCACGAAATACTGTAAATTAAATGCTGAATGGCGGTTCATGCAGGGAAAGAACATATCAATATTCGTATATTCATTCAAAAACATGAAAATTCTTAATGGAGTACCCTCATTTTTTATTGAATTCCTAAAAAATAATATTTATAATGAATTTTAATAATTTTTTCAAATTTTTTTTAAGTTTTATTTTGACCGATTCACCCGATTCTCGATCCGAATGGCAGATTCTCCGATCCGGATCCATTTTTTGGAAGCCCGATCTGGGTCACCGATCCGTTTTTTAAACCATTGGGTAATAGGTACACAATGTACGTTTAATTAAGTTGATCTGATCAAAACTACCGACAAGGGCGCTTTCCCGAGCGAGTACTTGTACAGTGTGCCCCCGCGGCCGATCTCAACCAGAGTGAAAGACGAGAAACAAGAAACCAGGCTTCATTGATGATGCAGAACATGGGTCTCAAGGCACGATTTCTCAACTCATTAGATCCCCAAATGGTGTTTCAGTTCATAGCCACCGTCCATTTCGAGATAGACAATCACTTGGGTTAACGACAATCGCTGAGGTAGTCATGCATCTGAGAAATGATATTATCATTCGTTTCCAAAATTTTCCTGTGACTTTTCACTTTTTAGATTGGAAAGTTAAAACTTCTTCTGCTTTGAAAAATCTTATTGTATATATGTTATGTTTCTCTGTTGAAATTCAGTAATTAAAAAAAAAAAAGGCGGGTTGTTAACTTGTACAGGTTTCCTGAAAGGCAATGAGTTTGAAGATTAGACTGTGAATCTTGCTTGTGAGTTTCTGCCCTTTGCATTGTTTCTTTCATCAATGGGGCATTAATGGCTGTTTATGATTTTTTAAACCCTGAAAGATTAAATGTTATTTCTCTTTCTTGTATCAATCTTAGCTTTTGTTATTTTTCTCTTGTTCGTTCATGATTGTTATTTGATTTTATTTTTATTAATTGATCTGAATTTTTGTTATTTTACCCTGTATATGTGATTTGTTCTGCGAAGAACCCATGTCCAATGGATAGTGAAGTTACCCGTTCTAATTCTTTAAGAACAGTTCGTAGAATCGAGAGAGGTTCTGAAAGCCAAAAGATAAGAGGTAACTGCAAGTAACAAGTGTTGGATCTTTTATTTTCTGTTCTTTTAGCTCTTCATTCTAAAGATAACCTTGATTACCATGGTGCATACAGATGCCGACTATAGTCCAGCTTTTTCTCAGAGATCATCTCAAGATTCTCCCTTGAAGTTTGTTTCGAGGAGGAGCTTTCTGCGTTTTAGTCTTGTAGTCTTGATTCTCATTTCTCTGTTAATTATAATATGGTCATGCCAAGCAGCTGTATTTGTTTCTTCAGGTATGTTCAGGAACATTTCTTGAAGATACTTGTACTATAAATAGCTTTACCTGCCCTTTAAACTTCTGATCTTGATGTGGAGCATGGATGCGTTGGTTTTTGTTGTTACAAATTCGACCTTAGAACTCCTGTCGTTGACCATAATGTGTCGGAACGATGAGTGGTACCGTGGTGCTTGAATCATATCAAGGCTGGCTGCTGTATAAGCCTGAAAGAGATCGACCTGAATGAAACAATAGGTGCATGCTTTCTCAATCTGCTCAACTACACCTACCTATAGATTTAACAGATTGCTTCACAGACGCTTTACTTGATGCACCTAGTAAATGTTAAACTTATATGTGACGTTTCGACACCTCTAGATACTCGTTATTGACTCATTTGTAGTTCATCACATTTTCTATTGAAGAAACTAATTCACAATTTTGGGCATACCAAGGAATCTAAGTATTTAGGCTACTGTGACATTTTGGATTGTTGTTGTTATTGTACGATTGGTTTAAAATAAAGGGTTCTGAAAAGGATTCTGGTCTTTGTGCATGGGTACGGGGAGGTTTCCTGTCCCCTTTGGGATGACCATCACTTCTGTCACCTCATGTTGAAGCATGGAAGCTTTTGCACCACTGAGGTGGTTATGATCTGTTTTTGTAGAGATGGAACTTCGTGAAGAACATGAAATGCATAAATGATCAACTAAAAGATTTTTCTCTTCGGCCCTCTCTTTGTGATTCTCTGGGCCCTTGGCCTCAGAGGTTCCTTTGGCTATAGAGTTGAGGACTTGGCCAGTGAATCAAAGGAAGTTACTTCGAGATTCCCTCTTCATCCCAAAGAAATCATGCAGGGGAAGCCACACAAGGCTTTCTTAAAAGTTAAAAGTAAATTTTAATAAATTTTGGGGCCGGGACTTGTGTCAGAATACTCTTGGCAATGTCCAAAGAGATTCATTAGAATTTTTGACAATGATAAAAAAAAATGCACGTACTAGATCTGTTATTATTTGGTTCCTCTTGGAGGCTAAGGCTAGAACTCTTCTATTCTCTGCTTCTTTGAGGGGTCCTTTGTTGTGGAAGGGAAATGAAGTGAATTGATTTTGTTCTTTGAGGGATCCTTGATTGTAGAAGGGAAGAGGGTTGATTTAACCATGAGATGGGCCACATAATGATTTCTCTTGTTTTTTATGTTATCTCCTCTAGTTGTATTTGTATAGGACATGATATAACCTTGAACATCTTTACATTGAATTACAATAATATAAGATAAAGATGTCCTTTGGTTAGCGTGAGTTTTTATTTTTCCATTATGTTTGTTGTGCTTGCCTAAAACCCCCTTTTTTTTTTTTTATAATGAAAGAAAATGTGTAAGAAAATAGTTCTTGACTCTTCTTCTCTAAATATGAAGGTCATTGTAGAAGGGACAGCAAGATGTTTGGTTTACTGGACACTATGGGGCTTCTGCCAAAACCAATGCACCGTAAGATTATATAGGAATTCAAATTCTTTTTATTTTGTTAAAAAAGTATGTTCTTTTTCTTTGAGGTCTGTCCCATAAAATGGGTGGTTTGTGTATCAAATTTATTTTGTTATGGATTTAGGTTGTCCAATTCCCCTCGCCAATGACCCAGAAGCTATAGTCATTCCAAAACACAGTACCCCTAAGACATTGCCTCAGAAACTCTCTTACATTTTGGAGGATGAGTCTTTTAATGGTGATCCTTTGTTTGGTGGACGTCAAACTTGGGAGGAAAGAGATGAGAGTTTCAAGTTAAATACAACTATGAGGGTAAGCAAGGTCACCTTTGAAAGGTAGTTGGATATTTCTTTGATATGCATATTCATTTGTGTAGTTGTAAGTCAGTTTAAGTGTTTGAGGGCTTCGTGTATGGCTCTTTCTCGCATATGTTTGAGCTGTTCAGTAGACAACAACTTTGCAATTTTAGGTTTTTATTCATAGTTAGCAGCATGGCTTGCCTGCTATTAAATTCACTGTAGTATATAGTATTAAATTTTGGGTCGTCTTTGTAATGTTTCTCATGCAAGCATTTGCCAACATGGTTCATCTATTACATAGATTTGCCCCTCTATCTTGGATGCTCTCATTGTTTCTGTATGGATTCTGTATGGAGCCCATTATTTTATCTTTTGCGGATAGGTCAGGTTGGGCACACATGAGGAATAAACTGTGGTTGGGAACCACTGCTGCAGCTGTACATTCCTGTGGCTGATCAAAACCCCATAGGGACAAACAGGTAGTATTGGTGCACACATAAAAAGTGGTTGTATCATTTGTTATTTTCTCTTAGGTGCATAATTTGGGATTTGAACTGCTTTTAATCGTTGTTTACTTTGCAAGTTGGCTTGGAATTGCCTGATTGTACTCAACTTTAAAACTATTTGGCCACTGAATTAGAGAATGAGATGGTTCTTAAAGTTGAGTCTCTTATGAGACTCGAGCAGGTTCATTGAATTGCCCAAGTCTCTCCAAGAGATTGTAATGTGTCTTAACTGTCCTCCAGTTAATTAATTTATTTGAAATGTATATTTACCTACTTGCTCCTGCATCGTTCAATGAATTGATACCAAGAGTTCCATTGAAATGGAACCCCATGACTCAACTCGACAAACTGATAAAATATAGGACCAAATATAGTGATTTAGTGAAATATGATGTAGTATGTAGTAGTTTCATACCATACTCTATAATGCATGAATATTTGTAAATAAAAGTTGACATAATTATAAAATAAACTCTGTAACATATGGAGTAAGGTCCTATGAGTCAACACAACACAAGGCCATTGGAGGTAGATGATTTTTTGGACCTCAAATTTTGTGCTTATACTCCTCATGTCCAAGCAATCAAACACACAAAAAAAGGAAATTTTTTATGCTAAAAGATTTTGTGCTCCTGTGGGAGCATACTGTCTATTTACCCCCTTGGGTAAAACCCAATCTAAAAGAATTTTAAGGACCCCAAAAGTTTTGGGATGCAACCTCTTCAACCCATAGACTTACCTCAATGAAATTTTTTCCAAGCTGCACTCTTTATGAACTTGAGAAAAATAATGTGTAAAGACTGAACAAAGATTGTTCAATTTATGGAGGGCGAGTTCCAAGGGTTAGAGAACTTGAAATTCAAATTTATTCTTTAAAAAATAATCATCTACTGATTCTCAGGTAGTTCCCAAAATTTCAGATTGAAAAGATTTTGTCTTGTGCTCGAGGGAGTAGGTATACAATATGCTCCCATGGGAGTGCAGTACACACACTCATGTTTGAACTCAGACAAAAAGGAGAGAAAATGAGTGCCATTTTCGGTGAACGCAAGCCACCATTTCATGGATGGTGTTTCTAAGCCTTCAATATCTCAAAATCGATATTTCTTTTTTTAATCAAAGATGTGTGCATAATTTCAATCCTAACCATTTGTTTTAGCGGTGTAGCCAATGGGCTTGTGCTTTTGCATATGCCCATTGGCTTATATAATATTTTTCTTTACACACACACACACACACACACACACACACACACACACACACACACACACACACACACACATATATATATATATATATATAGGATAATCTAAACTTCACAACCCTTCAAAATACAAAGGTTCAAGTTAGAAGGGGTTGTGATGGTTGTATTTATCAAAACAATCATTATTTTTTATTAAAAAAATATTTAAATAGATAACTTTACCATCAAGCAAGGGAAAATTTGAAATTTTTACAAAAGTACAATGGCATTTTGGAAGTTAGTGTTCTGGAACTTTATTTGTAGATTGCCATTGTCATTTAGTTAAAATTTCAACTTTACCCCTTATGGAGATGACAAAAGTATCCTTTATCTTGTAGTAATATTTACAAAATTGCCCCACAAAAGTAACTTTTTTTAAAAAATAGGCTACAAAATTAATAAATTCAACCTTCACAACTCTCTCTATTTTGAACCTTTGTAATTTGAAGGGTTGTGAAATTTAGATTATCCCATATATATATATAGGGTTATGTGTGCTCACACTATGGAGTAATCTAACATTATACTCAACAAATTTGGATACTTCTATACTTTTGTTTTGTATATGGAGGGTTGTTTTAGTAAAGGTATTTTTAGTTATCAGGAGGGGTATGTGTCATCTACATGGGATGTGACATCACCCACATGGAGCACACTCATAGTGTGCTCCATGTGGATGATGTCACATCCCATATTGATGACGTCACATCTTCCTAATGACCGAAAATACTCTCATTAAAATATGCTTCATGTACAAAACAAGAGTATAGAAGTGTCTAAAATTTGTTGAGTACAATGATAAATTACTCCATAGTGTGAGCACCCTAACATAACCCATATATATATATATATATATATATATATATATATATATATATATATATATATATATATATATATATATATATATATTGCAAGCTATAATGCAGTGTTCAGGGAGCCGACTGAGTTACTCTGACTAGGCACCTTGTCAATCCAAGTAGTAGTGTACAAACTCAGTAAATTAAAAAGTGAAAGTAAATTCATAAAAATTAAATATTTCAGGAAATCAATGTATAAACATGTTCCTATATGATTTTGACGATTTTGATGATCATTTGTGAACTATGTTATCATTTGGTCCATTTTTATATTTCGCCCTTTTTGGAATTTTCTGAAATATTTCAAGCTATAATAAGTTTGTTTCCAAATTCCACTTTCCATATTTTTTTCCATTTGGTTTGGTTTTTAATATTTTTTTAAGAACTTTATGTCCCCCCCCCCCCCATCCCTTGCACCCCCCAAATTTATGGCCTTCTTTTTTCTTTTTCATTTTTTTTTTTCCTAAATTTATAGCCTTTTTAGGAATGTAAACTACTCAGGGAGTCCACTCAGACTCACCCAAGTATCTCGCTCGGGTCGGGGCTGAGTCCGAGGCCTGAGAAAGCTTTCAAAACATTGCTATAATATATATTATTGTGTATGTGTTGGATCGGATTCTCGTATCTCTATATATGTCTTGGATTTCGAGAAACACTAAGTTATATTTTCGTTCTCCATATATGTATTTGTTCCAATATTTGGGCATGTTACACCATTTTGCTATACCAAACAAAGAAGCAATAATAAAGAGAAGAAGAATAGCTTTCCTCGTTATCCAATGATAATGTGGGATAAATCTGTCAATTGAGGAGAAAAGGCTTTTAAGGCTCTTAGAGTAACCTGAACTTCATAGGATACTTATACTAACTTCTTAAGACCCTTAAAAAAAAAAAGGGGAAAAAAACAATATCCTGAAGAGTTGCGTCAGGTGAGAGGGCAAAGTTCCCAAGTAAATCATGAGGGCCACACATAGTCAACCCTAGGAAGACTAGTTTACTCATGGAGGGTGTATGACTAGGTGATTGATTATCTCATCAGTTCCATGGACATAAAGTAGTAATTGTGAAACTGAATTTATGTGTGCTGAAGATGGCTACCGGTGAGTGCATCACCTTCAGCAAAACAACGCTTTAAAAGTGGACAGTTTGGTGGCATGGAGATACCACAAACCAATTGCCCTGGATACGTGAATGTCAATTAACATGAGAGACATACCAAAGGATTTGATGGAGAAGCCTCAAGTTACCTCATATATCCGTACTAAGCGGTCAACTTAAACTAGGAATACCATGAGCCTACAGAAATCCACAAGATGAGTGAGGTTTCTAGCGAAAGTCAGGCTCCAAACTACTCTATTTCCAAAAAAGGAAGTAAGAGTTATGTACAAAAGCAGATTTGTTCAGAGGCAAGCATCCAAATTTCAGGAAACTTTCATGCGAACAGTCCCATCACACTAATTTTCTCAACAGGTTACCAACTCTGAATATGATAACATTGTTTAAAGACTAGTCTGAGAATGGGGCTCTTGGCTAGTTGGTTATGGTGGTGAAACCACAGTGTACTGTCAAGAGTTCAAATCCTATTGCTTACCTACCCCACCTCCAGTATTATATATATATATATATATATATATATATATATATATATATATATATAGAGAGAGAGAGAGAGAGAGAGAGAGAGATATTCAAAATATTCGAAATCCATTAAACAAATAAAAATGAAAAAGGAAATAATAAATGACAAATTCAAGGATTAGGATTATCCATCTGTCAATAGTCATTCGCATCTTCTATACTTGAATTGCTGCTAGTTAAATGTTTTTTTCTGTGTTGAGCCATCCAATATTTGTTTATTTTGACTTCGACTTCATCAAATTTACTCGATTGGGTATACCAAAGGATAGGAAAAGAAGAAAAAGTTGTATATAAGCACATCTAATTCATCCACAAAGATTAAATTGATGAATAAGAATCAAAGAAATATAAAGAAGAGAGAATTGGAATGAATTCCTCCTTTCATTTTCATGTCCCTAGGAAAATTGGGGGAGCATGTGGGAATGGTTTATATATTATAGCCCAACTATCCATCTAGGATTAGTTACTAATGAAAGAAATGGGTACAAAACCAAAACAAATTATAAATGTATAGCTATACGCACTTGAACTGTAGACCTTCTCGGTAATATGGATCAAACTGATTATTATCGAAATGATTCGAACACCGAGCTATTCTATTGGGAATAATGAGGGCATCTCTGAATACTCAAAGTTTCATATCAGAAACGAGTTTCCAAGAAACCACTTGGGTTCAGTGAAAGCCGCTCTCCGAGGTTGTATTGATTGGTTGAAAGGCTTGAAAGAGAATGTTGTTCTGTGAGGTGATAACAATGTCACTCAATCATTATCATCACCATCAACATCACCACCACCACCATCATCATCATCATCTTGGGTCACTCAATCATTATCAAACTGACTGCAATCTTTTTTTTGTTCGTGTGTATCCCATTAGAGCACCGTCGTATAAACCATGAACTAGATCAGAATCATTCTCAATGAATCCATAAGAAGTGATGCAATTTTTTACATTGGGTCCAGGTGGAGACCAAAGATCTTGAGCGACTGATCCGGTAGAACAACTCAATAAAAGCTGTAGTTCCAAGTTCGAAGTACCATTTGTACAAATAAGAGCTGTAGCAAAGAAAGAGACTTCATAGGAGCTGAGATATGAAGAAATAGGATATGGCCTTTGTATATCTGTGCTTCAGATGATCCACAATGAAACTATAAGGAATCAAGATTGAGCATCAGTCAAGCGGCTCTCCAGTTGACCTGGTTTGCAGTGTGTAGGAAGAGTTCAACCTCCATCCCCTCCATCACATAAATCTATCCTTTTACTGCAAACACCTTAGAACCACAAGCCTTATAGGTTATACAAGTTCCAAAAACTGTGGCACTCTTCCCTATGTCCCAGGGTAATGAACTATGAACTGCCTAAGGTGCATCGCTCCAGTGCCAAAGCAACACCAGCTAGTGTAATTTTCAGTGACTGATGCCTATTACTGTGACCTCTTTCCTCGTGGTAGTCTTTAAGAAAAATAAAACCTTGATTGGTCTTGCCTGGAAATGATAAAGAGAATAAAATATCAGGTCCCTGACATTGTCTATTTACTTGTTTCTAGAATAGTTAACTGTAAACTTTTCTTTGCTGGCTTTGTTGTCGAGCCAACTTAGATGTACATTAATGATTAAAGATTCTTTATTCATCTCCCTTTTGTTGTGAAGTTTAGATGTGAAGATCAGCATACAATTGACTTGGTCTTCTTTTGCTGAACTATTAAAGCTTGAACCTTTTTATGAGCTGTTGATCTGTCTAAGAGTTCTTACTGTTAAGTTTCCTCCTGATTCTTTTCTTCATTGAATCACTCATATTGGTCCTTTGCGCTTGGTTGATCTTGTTATGTTTTTATATTTATATTCTCCAATGCTGAATGGTGATTGTTGCTCACTTTTTTCTAGGTACACTCTGGTTTTTATTTGCTTCTAGAATAGTGAACTGTAAACTTTTCTTTGTTGGCTTTGTTGTCGAGCCAACTTAGATGTAAACTAATGATTAAAGATTTTCCATTTATCTCCTTTTGTTGTGAAGTCTAGATGTGAAGATCAGCAGATTCTCCATTCATCTTTTGTTGTGAAGTCTAGATGTGAAGATCAGCATACAATTGACTTGATATTCTTTTGCTGAACTATTAAAGCTTGAACCTTTTTTCCAGCTGTTAATCTAAGAGTTCTTACCATAAATTTCCTTTTGGATCTTTTCCTCATTGAATCCTTCATATTGGTCCTTTGCACTTGGTTGATCTTGTCATGTTTTCATATATTTAGATTCTCCAAAGCTGAGTGGTGATTGTTACTCACTTTCTTCTAGGTGCACTGTGGTTTTATGAAACATGGTGGGGCGGAGATGGAGGCAATGGATGTTAAATATGTCAAGAAATGCAAGTTTGTGGTGGCTTCTGGTATTTTTGATGGTTACGATACCCCCCATCAGCCATCAAATATCAGCACTCGGTCGAAGAAGCTCTTTTGCTTTCTTATGGTGGTGGACGAGATCTCCTTTACTAACATTACAAAAACTGATGCTGTCACAGAGGACAGTGATGGTGGAAAATGGGTGGGGATTTGGCGTCTTATCGTACTTCACGAACCTCCTTATGATGAACCCAGAAGGAATGGGAAGGTGCCTAAAATCTTAACGCACAGGCTGTTTCCTCAAGCCCAATATAGCATTTGGATTGATGGAAAAATGGAACTTATTGTTGACCCTCTACTTATTCTTGAACGGTTTGTTTACCTCTCTTTGTAACATACATCTACCTGTCTTTTCATGAAAAATTGTTTCTCCTTCTCATATTGTATGATATACAGTTAAATGGGTTATTTGAGTGGCAGTTACTTGTGGCGAGGAAGGAACACATTTGCCATCTCCCAGCATAAGCACCATCGGAGTATATATGAGGAGGCTGATGCAAACAAGAGAAGGAAACGTTATGCCAGGCCTCTGATCGACTTGCACATGAAAATCTATGTATATGAAGGAATGGAAGCATGGAGCCCAAAAAAAAGAACACCCAGTGGTGAAAAAGAACCTAGTCTCACTTGTTTTTTTTCCATTGGATAATTTCCCTATATTTTCAGTACCTTTGGGATGAAAGCAATCTCATCCTCAAATTCTCAAAACCAAACTTCTATTATGCCCTCATGATAGTTCTGCTTGTTTTTTCCCTTCTGATAATCTCACCATATTTTCAAAAGATTTTGCACAAAACCAATCTGAATTTTCAGAGATATCAATTCCTTAACCAATCTTAAGTCTTGTAGTGTAAGCAAAGTGAGCTTTGTCACTTTGCTCTGTACGTCTGTAAATTCCTCTCTTGTTTTCCCATTACTGAATGCTAATTAATGCTAAAATGCAGATGTTCCAGAAGGGGCCATCATCATCCGAGAGCATACGCCGATGACTAACTTGTTCAGCTGCCTGTGGTTCAATGAGGTGAACCTCTTCACACCAAGGGACCAGCTGAGTTTTGGCTACGTTGTATACAGGTTGAAAGGCGCATTCAAATTCTTTATGTTCCTGAATTGCGAATACAATTCCTTGTTCATATTGCACAGGCACACAAGAGAGCATTCTTCCAAGGTCGAATGGGTGAAAAATGTAACGGAACTCGAGAAAAACTCAAAAATGAAAGAAAGCAAGGGAGGGTTGGGGCTCTGGACTCCATATCCTGGGGATTTAGCCTCAGTGGAAATCCCCCCTGCTCCTCACATAAAAGAGTAAAGAATTAAAGAGTAGAGATGTCTTCCATTTTGTGAAGTTCTTTTTATTTTCTCGGTAGGTAATTTTCAGGAGGAAAGCTGTAAATTATTTCCAGATGTGTCATGATGGTGAACTGGGTATCGTCATTCTTTACAGTATTTAATTTATTGATTATTTCTTCCTGCTAATATTCCCGGCTTCTTGTGCAAATCAATAATCTTCCTGCTAGTATTCCCGGCTCTTTGTGCAAACGGCTTCTAATTTGAAAAATATATGAAAAAGGTTAAAATAAGATCAAGGCTCTGTGGAAAAAAATAAAGTCTCGTGTTAAAACTCCAAAAAAAATTATAGTTCGAGGGTCAGAAAACCTTCAAATCAATTATCTCGACCTTGATAATTATGGTTGTGGAAAAAAAATAAGATTTCAAGTCCTAAATAGTATAAATGTATTGTAACACATTATCTAGACGTTTATTTTCAAGTGCTCACGGATTCATAAGATTTATACTATTTTTGAGCTACAAATTTCATAATAAGTGGTGCAAACAAAATTTTAAAGAGATTTCTCATGTTCGAAATGCAAGGTTTTCTCCATAAAGCTTATGTCATGTAGAAATTGCATCCAACATATATACACATTTGGAAGTTTTGAACCATTATCCAATGTCAACATTTATAACATATAAAAATTCACCATTATTCCTTGGCCAAGTGAAGCATTGAGCTTTGACGTATTTGGTCTTTCTTGCTTCAAGCTAAATATTTTCATTGTCGAAAGCTATTGAACGGGAGAGAATTAGGCGCCTCCCTTTCCCAACTGGTAAACCAAATACCTCTCTCTGTCCCCAACCCCCAAACTGGGTCCGAATATGGTTATCCAGTGTATTTTTATTATATTATAATGATATAGTAAATATGAAATCATTATATATATATATTTATATAAAGCTGGGTTAACCTACTAGCATATATGAACATACGAGTCTAATGGTTTGGATTGAATCAGGGCTGATCTGACGATCACGGATATCCGATAGTATTTCCAAATCACTTGAAATTTTAAGCGTGCGTTAAAAAAAAAAGAACTGAATCTTCGAAAAATATTAAAAAATTATTTTACATCAAAATATATTAATCAAAATACCCCTAAAAAATTTCGAGAGGTATTTTGGTCATTTTTTTTCACAAATAATTTTTGTTATATATTTTTATTAGGTGCGCTTTGATGAGAATAACACACACCTAAAATTTCAAGTGATTTGAATTTGTAGAAAAATAAATAAAATTCAAACACTATCGGATATCTGTGATCGTCAGATCGACCGAGATTCAATCTGAGCCGTTGGTCTCATATGTTCATATGAGCTAGTGTGCTAACCCCAGCTTTTTCTATATATATATATATATATATATATATATATATATATATATAGGAAAAAGATCATGTCAGCCAATGGCGTTATGCTACAATAAACGCCAACTATCTAGATTGAATCTAGGCCAATCTAACGATCCCGAATGTCCGGTAGTGTTTGAATTTTTTTTTTTTTTTTTACAAATTGGATTGATCTGAAATTTAGAACCTGTATAAATAAAAAATAGGTGAATCTTCAAAAAATATATAAAAAATATTTTACATGAAAAAAATTGATCAAAACACCCCAGTAAAGTTTCGAGAGTATTTTGATCATTTTTTTGTGAATTATTTTTTTTTATATTTTTATTAGGTGCGCCTTGATGAGAAGAATGTACACCTAAAATTTCAAGCGATTTGGATTTATAGAAAAAAAAAAAAATTAAATTAAAACACGAAAAAAGATCGTGACTGTCAGATCGGCCCAGATTCAATTTGGGCTATCGGCGTTTATTGTAGCGGTCAGCTAGTGGGCGTATAGAATCCACACATATATATATATATATATATATATATATATATATATATATATATATATATATATATATATATATATATATATATATATATATATATATAACATTTCAAAATACAAGATTAGACTTAAGTATTGTGAAGAGGCCAATTTAATAACTATGTGGTTTTTTTTAAAAAAAAAAAAATTATTTTTTGTGGTATCTTGTTCATCAAGTAAGTGTTTTTATACAAAAGGTGCAGTTTGTATAGAGCCGAAACTCTAAACAATCAAAGTAAAGTGCACCTTCAATCCTGAAAATCTTTGTGATAGCCTCAAAATATATTTTCATCTTTAATAATAAATTTAAAACTTAAAAAATAGCATAGATCGAACAAATCCATGAAAACTTGAAAATTGATAGTCCAAAAATGTGTTACAAGATACATATTTCCAAAACTTGAAATCTATTTTTTTGTCATGTCCATACATCTTGATTTCAAGAAGATCAATTTGAAGATATTTGGAAGGTGGGCTTTAATTTGTTTGTTTAGAGCTTCAGCTCTATATAAACTTTTTCTTTATATAAATGTCACTAAAAAAAAAAGATATTTATGTCATCTTCATATTTTTTTTAAACAAATAATAATAATTTTTTAATACATACATCATTTTTTCAAACAATACATAATAATTTTTTGATAAATACATCCATCACAACTTGTCCCTAATTCTTCCCTCAATCAACACTACTCGGTTCCTCCATTACATGACCCCTTTCTCTCCCTACTTGCTAGCCACAACCGACCCCCCAACCGAAAAAACCAAGCTCTCCCTACTCCTTTCTCTAAACTAACTTAGCACCATGAGTCTTGAATAGTAGTGCACAGAGAGCTTGGGTAGAGAACAAGGGGTGGAGAAGAGAGTTATGTCCTGATGGATAAGCCTCTGCCTTTGAAAAGTGCTGCTTCTTTTTTTTTCTTTTTGTCAAAAGAAAAAATTGAAAAGTGCTTTCTCATTCTGTCATTCGTATCCCACAGACAGCTAGAAAGAAAAGCTCCATACCAGATAGCAACATGCACGCACACACACAGCATGAAAAGATCCATGATTGACACACTCACATATACACACATACAGAGAAATAATCAGATCCGAAAAAAACTAGAGAGTAACTAGTAGAGATGGGAGCTTTATAATCAGGTTAGAATAAGCAGGCCAAAACCCAATACGAAACACACGACACCTTCTAAGAGCATGAATTTGACACCTACTTCATCATCCAATACTCTCAATAAACACCAAAAATCCTTTGGTTCTGAGAGAGAAGCAAGCTTGCAAGTCTTAAAGACCACAAACCGACACCACATTAGCAAATCAAGCATTGTGAATAATGAAGTAGACGAGCAAATGGCCCTTCCCAATTCATCTCAGGATGATAAGAAGATGCAGATAAGTAACAAGAAACTTTGACCGTACTTAAACAGGGCCTAGACTGCAGCCAAGTTAAGATTGGAGCACAAAGAGAATGAGATGGAAGTGGTTGGTCTTCCCCTCATTAAACTATAGACCTTCAAAATGGTAACAAATCCATTGCAATTCTCTATACCACTCACTACCATGGCCAAGTTGCAGACCACCAGAGCGTTTGTGCGGATTGTGGAATAGAGGATAGCAGCTGCAACCAGAAAGAATTAAGAGAAATCAGTTGAGGGAAGCGAAGTCCGGAAAGCCTAGAGAGAGGATGGGGACGGAGATGGAGATGAGAGAGAGAAAAGGGTGGTGTTAACTGCAAGGATGAAGGGAGCTGTTGGGAAGTGTGTGATGAAAAGTCAGATCTAGAAAGAGAAGACAGAGTGGTCTGTTTAGAGAGAGAGGAGACAGGTTTGAAGGAGATAGGCCTTCGCAAGGTAGGAAAAGAGGAGGAGACATAGGACAGTTTGGGAGAGCTTGAGGAAACTGGTTTTGACTAAAACACCTTTTGATTGAAAGGTGAAACAGAATAGTCTCTCCCACAAGTTTTGATGGAAAGGTGAATACGATGATATGTCGTTTAACTCTTTTCTCAATCTAGATTAAAAGAAAATGTATGGGAGGTTAAATGGTACATCTGAGGTTCGTTTTGATCAAATTCCCTTGATTCTATATCAAGGAAAATATTATTTCAAGGGGAAGGACGCTAATGGTTCACATAACTATAGAAAGTCTGTGGTCATCAGCCTCAAATCCGTGGACAGTGACTAATAGTGGTGGGGCAAACCAGAATCTGACAATATACGGATCATAGAACCCGTTCTATAAGTATATGCATTACATGCATGCACTTAAATACACCCAATTAGTGCCAAAATTTCCCCAAGTACTTGGCTAGTAGACAATGTGTCACTGATCTCCTTGGATACATATCTAAGGAATCGACCTTATACCATTGAAGTACCGTGGACTTCAAAACCCACGTGGATTCTGCTAACCATAATCTCACTGCTTCTTGCAAGACACTAGAAAATGTATCATCAGATAGACTCCAACCAAACCAGTAGATACCCGAAAGCCAACTCATGTATCATCCATGCAACATCACATGAACCTATATTTCAGTAAGACTTGAAAAAAATAAAATGAACTTGTATACCATACCAAAGTTAGTCCCTTCAGATATAAAAGGGAAACTGGTAAAATCTGGTTGTTAAAGATATGGACTATCCCTAAGAAACAATTCCCCAAGAGATGAAAAGGAAAACAAATCAAACCTGGTTTTGCTGCTCTGTTGATCAAACCAAATTACCAAAACAAAACCAATCTTCTAAGTCCTGATGATGATATTTTTTGAGGATAGTAAATATCACTAGAAAATTCACCATGCAAAAACAAACCCCAGTTCAAATGAAGCTAGTCAAACTACCGTAACCTTTCCAAACCGAGACAAAGTATTTTCCAAACTGAGAAATAATGCAAGTCTCAATTGTGAAGCATCTAAAACAATCCACAAAACTACATTGTGCTTTTTACTTCTTTGTTGGAGGGACAAGATTATATTAAACTTTCTTTGTAAGAATGTATTTATGAAACAATGGCATCACCTTTGACAAAATAACACCTAGCAGTTGATTTATAACCACATTCATTTAATAAGAAAAGAAAATAGAAATCTATATGCTTGCAAGCAATCAGAGATCGCACTATACTCAACATCTTTGCAAACTGAAGCAGGTACTACATGGTTTGAAATATTAAGCATGCTCAAAGGGTTTTTTCTTGATGAATAGCAAGCCCCAAGGGTTGGCTCTGCAAGATTTCAAACATCTATACAATGATCTGATTTTAAAGGATTTTCCTTTCTTTTCAGCTATTTTTCTTTTCTATATTTTTTTTTTCCCTATGTTATTTTGAATGTCTCATCTTCTTCGTTGTGCTGAGGACATTACTGTCTCTAAAAGTAATGTAGCTCGGATTGGGAAACTTCAATGTGAACCAGGAAGTTGATTGTACATAAAGATATGACCAAATTGAACTGTCTCAGTAAGGCAGGATATAACAAACAAAAGTATAGCTTACTCAAAGTAACTATGCAATAGTACATCACAATCAAAAGAAATTATGCAATACTGAATATGTCAGGGCTAGAAAAATCCTCAAGCACATTAACAGAAATCAACAAGTAGTTGTTTTCCTTACACTTCAAATATCTGGAACTCCATAATTGTCTTCATACTGACTTCACGGTTCCTAAAGATATTACTGACTTTCTTGCATTTCTTAGTCCCTATGCATTCGTATAACCAGAAGCAAGGATTGGTATCTAAAACATGCGCTGAAGTAAAGCACCAAACTCTGTTATTATAGCCACGGCTGCATAATTTATTTCTTAAAAATAAATTACTCTAGAGCTGGATGGAGATTCTCTCCCATGATTGTCGACGTTTGATTTGTGATAGTCAAATCATTATCATCATCACCATCATCATCATCAGAGCTTTTTTTGCAACTATTTGGGGTCGGCTACACGAATCTTGGTCTGGCTACACGAATCTTGGTCTGTCATTCTGCCCATTCAGGATTCATAGAAAGTTTTGACAAAGTTTTACGTTAGCTGCCTACCTAACACAACCCACCTCCTTTAGCCTGGACCTTTCTTAGAACATGCTAGCCCCACGTACTGCAGAATGTCATATCCCAAGCCCCATTATTCATGGGCTCACAAATCTCCTCCCATTTGACAAATCATACTTGTACGCTTCATCATTGTCTTGATATAAGAAGTCCCTATGTAATCCTCTTTTCTTTGGAGTCGGACATGAAAAGTAATATTGAAAAAGGGTATATTACCATTTCCTCGAAACTTCACCTTCCATTTCCCCGTACCAAAAGGTAGCTTGACTCCACCTCCTTAAGGTTACCATTTAATACTAATTAGTTTTGCCCCCACCACATCATCTACTACACGTTTACAAATTAATTGGGCCCAATCCACAATCAAGAAGTCAATGAGGATGAGGCAATGCTCGACGGCAGGATCAGGAAGAGCCCACATATTCGCAAATGGGAATTTGAACAGTAATCTACAGAGACAAAGGCATGGCAAACAACAAACTCTTAAGAGAAAAAAATCATGATTGTAGTTGATCACCTCTCCCCCCCTTCTTTTTGTAGAACCTAATACTATTAAAACCCAATTCACCATGTGTTACATCCTTCCCCAACTTTTCCTATCCACTTAAGAGAGGAGAATAAGACTGTTTCCTTCCCAATTTTTCTTGTCTACTTCAAATGAGAGAATATATCAATCCGAAAATGAGAATTGCATCCCACATCGGCATTGGCGATTCTTCTCTCTCTAACCTCCTGTTGATGCTGGTGTTTCTCAATGCCTTACTTTCCCCCTCCCTTATCTCCCTCCTACTACTACTACCAACTTCTTTTCTAATAGAGGGATCCTCAAAAACAAGAGGACGGTGTTTGAGAACCATCAAATACAATTATCCTCCAAAGATAAGAAATTTATTTAGCTCCTCTTTTTCATGTAATCTCAGGTCTCAAACTGATGACAGATATGCCCCTGTTGTCTCTCACACACCACAATTCTCTTACAGAGAAAGAGAGAGAATCTCGTCAATAGAGAGAGAGAGAGAGAGATTTGTGGTTTGGTAGAGAGATATTCACCGTCAAATAGCGAGAACAATAGCTTGTGATAGTCAAGTACACCAATCAATAGCTTGTCCAGGCTATAATACCATGCTCGAAATAAATGAATTGAGGATGATCAGCATTTAAATACAGAGATAGCTCCATGTACTGGCTACAGCAGTTGTATTATAAACAATTCACAAGGTAGAAATAGCAAAAGACTATGTTTAGAGACAGGCCTTAGCTCTTGGTAAAACAATTGTTACACGCAAAGATTGCTTTCTCAGCAACGAGTTTTTGGTGAACAGTGCACACTATAATGTCATTATGTTGCAAAATTAGACATTACATATTTGCACATTGCTTAGGTTTCCTCTAACAAGGGATAGTGTTGGACATTATGTGCTTGTCCACAGCCTATAGAGCCGTCCTACTCATGAACTGCATGATTTATGTTCATATAGAGTGTGTCAATGTAAGTAACACAAACTATCAATAAGATGGATATTGAATGAATGGAAACCTTTAAATATCTTTTCCCAAAGATTCAACTCGGTGCTATTTTCACAACCACCACTCTTAGCAGTCACAGAAAAGAGTAATATAAGCAAGTTTAGCAGTCACATAAATGAGTAATATAAGCAAGTCCTAGCAATATTAAGAAAGCAAAAAAAAAAACACATATAAATAGAAAACAAAACTATTTTTAGTTCCAATTTCTTTAGAACCAAAAATTACCTATTTGTGATTCGATTCCAAAGTAACCTTCCCCAATGCCTATCCCACTCCATTACTGTATGCCTATCCTACTCCATACTGTGATGTTCACCCCGCCTATCCCACTCCATACTGTACGCTTATCCCACTCCATACTGTGATGTTTGTGCAAAACTATGCAAGACGTCCCCATACTGTTATGCTTGTGCAAAACCATGCAAGACGTCCCCATACTGTTATGCTTGTGCAAAACCACCCAAGATGTCCCAAAATGTAGTATCGATCGCAACAGATACTGTGATGTTTGTGCAAAACCATGCAAGACGTCCCAATATCGAACACAACAGATACTGTGATGTTTGTGCAAAACCATGCAAGACGTCCCAAAATGTAGTATTGATCACAACAGATACTGTGATGTTTGTGCAAAACTATGCAAGACGTCCGAAAATGTAGTATTATCACAACAGAAATAACCAAAAGAGAAAAAATCCAAATAAAAAAAATTAAACATCCTCATTTCCATTTCTTACATACCTATAATACTTATTAAATAAAAAATATCGTTAATGGATGAATGGAAACCTTTAAATATCGTTTCCCAAACATTCAAAGAAATACCTGTAATACTTATTAAATAAAAAATATGGTTAATGGATGAATGGAAACCTTTAAATATCGTTTCCCAAACACTCAACTCAACATGTGTGCTATTTCCACAACCACCACTTTTAAAAGTCACAGAGTAATTATAAGCAAGGGCTAACAATCTTAAGAAGGCACCAAAAACAAAAAAACCTGCAAATGGAAAACATAAAAGTTCCAATTCCTTTAGAACAAAAAATTACATATTTGATGACTCGAATCCAAAGTATTCTTCCCCAATACCTATCCCACTCCATACTGAGATGTTTATCCCACTCCATACTGGGATGTTTATGCAAAGTATTGATCACAACAGAAATAACTAAAAAAGAAAAAACCCAAATAAAAAATTTAAAGATCCTCATTTACATTTCCTAAATTCCAATAAGACTTATTGAAAAAAAACAAATGTCACCTCCAAAGAGCAATTAGAAACACACTAAAAAAAACCAAAACTTTTCATTGCATTTCGTCATTTTAAATTCCAAAAGACTTATTAAAAAAAAAAACACAAATTTCTTAACCTCCAAATAGCAATTAGAAACACACTAAAAAAGACAAAACTTTTTTTTGCATTTCCTCATATTCATTCTTAAACAGAAACACATCACAAAGTTTCTCATTCCAATTCCCTTAACACCACATTCAACCTAAAACAGAAAAACCCATTACTCTAACTCCTTCAAAACCTTAAGCCCCATTGCATTTGCAGTGCCTATAATCGACTTACAAATCGACTCCAAAGACTTGTATTGGCAATATGGATCCTGTTGCTTCACCTTTGCAATCTCATAAATATGCTTCAATGTTATTGTTCCTGAAACTACATGACCAGGCTTGCTACTCCCTGATTCAATACCAGCTGCTTTCTTCAAATACCAAGTAACAGAAGGAGATTTTACAGTGAAATCAAAGGTATTATCCTTGTAAGCTGTTATAGAGACAGCCATTGGAGTCTCAGGCTTGTATTTCTGGGTTCTTGCATTGAAATCCTTGCAAAACGCCATCAGATTGAGGCGATATTGACCAAGAGCTGGACCAACTGGTGGGGCTGGTCGAGCTTGGCCGGCTGGTACAGTTAGCTTGATGGTGGCCGCCACTGGCCTCCGGGTTAGTCCCTCTTTGAGAGCAGACATAGGTCGCCTAGAGAGAGAAAGAGAAGAAAGAGAATGGAAGGCTCAGTAGAGAGAGAGAGAGAGAGAGAGAGAGGGTTTTTGCTGTTTTGGCAAAGGAGGTTCGAATCATGTAGAGAGAGAAAATGAGGAAGCAGAGAGAGCACATAGGTTTTTCTACAAAACCTTCATCATATCCATCCGTGCAATGTGATTGTAGAGTAAAGCCCGTAGGCGTTCGATGAAAATCTCTACGAGGATTGAAAATTTATTTTCAATATTTAAAGCGTAAAAAAAAAATGTTGATGCGGTAGCTCTACGTGCACTAAAAAATATTGAAAATGGATGGTGTGTCGCAAAAGGATGCGGTTTGTACGGAGCTTAGGCTTTAGACAATCAAATTAGAGCCTACTTTCAAATAGTATTGAGAAATGCGGTTAATATTCGAAATCTTTACGACAGCTTTAAAATATTTTTTTATATTTATTTATAAATTTTAAAGCTTAAAAAATAGTGTAATTTACAAATTTATAAAAACTTGAAAACCTTAAAAATTGACGTTCCAAAAATATGTTAAAAAATATATTATTTTTAAAACTTGAATCTATTTTTTCTCGTGTCCATGCTTTGTGATGTCGAGATGATCAATTTGAAGATATTTGGGCATCAAAACAACTTTCTTCTAGTGAAATTTTTGAGGTAGGCTCAAATTTCATTTTTTAAAACCTTGGCTCTTTATAAACTTTTTTTGTCCCAAAATGTAATATTTTTTGAGGTTTAAAATATGTTTTTTTTTTTTAACCAGTTTCTATGCTGCCAGTCTTTTAATGTGCGAGCCTATTAGTAAATCTATTTTGTAGATGGATTTTTAGACTTAATTTTTGATGACATGTATTCTCTAAGATGGAGATCATGAATATGAAAAAAAGAGTAAATTTTAAAAACTACAAAAAATAATTCTAGTAAAAAAACATTTGGACAGTTAGTTTCTATTGTTTTTAGATAGAACACTACTTGTACCCATCTTTAAGATGGATGCTTTAGAATTTTTGGAGTGCATATGTAGTCATGTGGTCCCGCATGAAACAATTTACCTTTCCTTTTATATTCATATCGAGATAATCAATCGGATGATATTTCACAATTCAGGTGAGTTATAATGGTGTACTTTTAATGATACTCTTACAATCACCAATTTTGAAATTTAAAGAACAAGAGTAATTGTGACCTTCGCATACTTATTTTTATAAATAATCCCATAAATTTATAAAAGGTAATCAAAATACTCATGAGAGAGTTATTCAACATTTTACCCAGTGCAATTATTTCAACTCATGATTATGTGCAGGGTGTTTTGAAATTAAATCGCTATATAATATTAAAGGGGAGTGATTTCATGTCAAAGTATTATTATAACAATATTATAAAACAAAAATTTTAAAAAATTATATTCGTGGCAGTTGTATGGCCTACAAAATTACAAAGACCTTCTCTTCATACCTATAATCAATCAACTTCTGAAAAAATAAAATTCAATTTGCACTTAAGATAGGGTCAAAATGAGTACCCTGGGGTTGAAGTCGTAGTGGTAGCATCACTTGTGCCTCAGCTAAGGTCTAAGCTATCATTATCACATAATGTATTAAAAAGCCGCTAAAATTTCAAAAAACGGGTAGGGCCTTGGCGTTCCCACTTAATTACCCAAAAAAAAAAACGAGTGCCCCTACAACAACGAATCTTGATCATCGATTTGGTGAAATTCAAAGTCTAGGTCTTTACGAATTCAATATATATATATATATATATATATATATATATATATATATATATATATATATATATATATTGTTCATCTAACGATAATAAAGTCATCTAAAAATTTTAGAAAGAACAAAAAATCCTTCTAGATATAAGTGTCTAACCAAAATGGGTCTAAGTTAATTGGGCTCAAAAATTACTTTCTAATGTGTGTTTTCAATTTTATTTATTTATTTATTTTGTTGTTATTTATTTTAATTAAAAGATTGTATATTTAAAAATTGGGGTTAGACCCTCACATGATTTTTGAATTTACTACAAAACCATTGCATTAAATTACTCCCCCATAATAAAGCGGATAGCTCATCCTCATGAATATTTATATAAGGGTGCACTTTGCATATGGATGCATCCGTAGGTGTAGAGGTAAGGTGCACCTTCAAATTTTATCATGGTATGTAATTTTGATGTAAAATATTCTTAAAATTATCTCAAAATATATTTTTATATCTAATTATAAATTTTAAATTTAAAAAAATGATTAAAATCAATTAGATTTATAAACATATGAAAATCTTGAAAATGGACGGTGTAGATAATATGTTGTAAAATGCACTATTTTTGAGACTTAAAATCTTTTTAGTTTTCATAGTCATACACCTCGATGTCGAGATGATCAATCAAAGGGTTTTTCAACATTAAAACTACCTTTTTCTAATGATGTACATTATAAGGTAGCATCCTTATATAAACTTTTTCCTTTAGATAAATTTCCCTAAATTTTATTAACTAGACGAGGAATTATTTTTGTATGGGGGGTTTTGGTGCATGAGCCTAGCGTGGAGGCGGGACTGGGACAAAATTTCACACTAAAAGTGAAAAAATGAATTTAAACCTTTAAAACGACCATTTAAATTTTACCTTTTGACCATTTAAAACCATCATATTTGTACCATCTTTTAAGTTTTCAAATGTTGGATCCAAGGGGAAATGCATTTACCTTAAAATGTATTTCAAATATCAAGTATCTCTCAGAAATAGGGCACACGATTTGAAAAGGGTGCCTCCACCATGGACTTTTCAATTATCTTCAGCTTCTTCCCGTAGGGTCTAGAGGGGCCTCATATTTTGATCGTTTAAAATTGATAGGTTACGTGGTTGGATATGGTGATTATCCAAAATCACCCATCATAAGGAAATGTGTGATTGATATTGATAAGTTTCTCAAAACAAAATCGAATTATTAAAAAATTAGGATTCTGGATGTATCTTTTAGTTCTTAAGATATATGTAACACATAGGAAATTTCTTATTTGGTGTGAGGTGACTTCCTCTAGAGAGAGAAGCGAGCATCGATAATGCATCCCTTTAGAGAAAAGAAAGCTTTCTATGGAGAAAAAATTTACCTCCGGTAGAGTGAGAGATTGGTTTTTTTTGTAGAAAAATGGTGTGAAAGGTAGATGATCTCTTCCTAAAGAGTGGTTTAATTGTAGAATAGAGATGATCTCTTCTTGAATAGTGGTTTAGTTGTGAAATAGAGATGAAAGATCGATAGGTGGTCCCGATCGGGAGACTGGGTATAAAAGAACTTACTCGACAGGGTTTTGTAAAACTTGACTAAGTTTTGACCCGAGTTATAGAGGTAGCTCTATATCTCAAAATCTATAATGTATATATAGTGAATTTCGATTTGTCGTGCCCATGGATGTAATCATCTTGAAATGAACCATGTAAATCTTTATGCTCTTGTAGCACGTGTGTGTTTGTATTTCATGCTTTATTTCTCGTATTATGACTCGTGCTCTCGCATATTTTGTTTCTAAATAGTGTACGTTTCTAGCTAGGTAAGTACACGATGTTCATGGATTCCAACTTTTGGATTATTTCCGCATCTAAGAGCATTCTTAAATCCCAACTCCTGACATATGTAAACCTTAATAAGAAAAACTTTAAAGAATTGCATATTCCTATTTCCGCATCTAAGAGGCTTCATAAATCCTAACATATGTAAACCTTGGTAAGGAAAACTTTAAAGAATCTCGAGACCATTTACCTTCCACTAATAAACAAATAAACAAATTCAATGGTTCAAAATTAATAGAATTGATAGCAATATAAATCAAGAAGTTGCAGAATTTCAGATCCTAGTAATATATTTAAAATAGGTTTTCGGGTTTCAGTCAAAGCAATAGAAATAGACAGCCTCGCCGTAGGTAGTTTTCTGCTAGTCAGGTAAATGACTCTCTAGCTTCATTTGATTGACAGGAAAGGAAGAGGGGAATTTATAAGTGTGCATTGAAGCTGCTTTGCTTTGAGACAGCTAATGCGAAAACAAAGGGAGAAATATACAGAGAGAGGAGAGAATTCTAAATTTCTGAAGGTGATGGCCATGAACAAAAAAGGGGCAGTCGAGTGTGTGTGTGAGAGAGAGAGAGGTCAATGTAAATGATGAGGTGGGATAGATTTCGTACAAGATTTCAGTGCAACAGGAAGCAAACAAAAGATTTAGTTACCATCATGAACAATGGAATTCATTTCTTCCATTCTTACAGAGTAAAATATTTCAAATTTCTTTGAAAACTTTCACTGATCCGTAAATGAACAAAGTAAAACCTAACTAATGGGTCTGAGACAACAGCCATACAAACTCTGAACCATTGTTCTTGCAAATTATGAAAAGCCGTCTTCCCTGATAATTTCCTCTATTGTGAGATGCTGAAGAGAAATGGAGTACCTAACCGCATGACTCGAATCCCCTTTGCTCAGCAAAAATGATCCATTGACATGCACTTTAACAAGGGAAAATGAGGATGGATCATCAGCAGTATGTGTGCATGAGAGAGAGAGAGAGAGAGAGAGAGGGAGATGATTTAATCAACAAAGAAAGGAAAAGAGGACGAATCCATTTCTTGACCAAGAACTAACGATCGCATTTAAACAATAAAGGGAAGTTTTCATAAATATCCCCACAACTTTCAGGAATTCAAAAATGTCCTTGATGTTTTATATTTTATGCTCGTGTTCCACTTTTTGTAGTGCTTCTTGTAATTTGTTTTTTTTTTTTGTACATTAGATTAAGCACAAATTTTTGTGTCCATATTGCTCCCCATCATGCACCTCTAAAAAATATTAGAAAATAAAAATAAGATGACTAAATATAGCTACATGTTTCAGGGGTAGTTTGATCATTTTATTTCTTTCATTATTTTTTTTAATTTTTTTTTTCTTACTAGTGCATGATAGTAAGAAGTAAGAACAAACAAAATTTAAATTTAATCTGATGTATAAAAAAAATAAAATTGAAATACAATAGGCACACTCAAAAAGTGGGGCACAAGCGTAAAATATAAAATATTGAAGACATTTTTAAAATTAGGCAAAATATAAGGGATCCTACTGAATTTCCAAATTTCCCCAAAAAAAGTTCACATTGAGGTAAGTTGTCAAACATAGAGATACCTTTGATTGTGAAAATGCATGGCAGCCACCTCTTATAGATAAATAAGAGTCTAGGGCTATCACCATGATGTGTATCAGAGAGCAAAAGCTTGCATGTCCCCCTCAAATTCTGTTTCCCACTGACAAAAGCTCAAGGAAACTTATAATAAGGATTAAAGCATCCAATAATTCAAAGCCACACTCTCACTATTGTATTTGAAAATTTTCAAGTATTTCATTACTTACTTTACATAGTCTATAGCATCCCGACACAATGCCAAGGTTCTAACCATGGCCAAGTCCCTTCCTCTTTGATTTCCATACCTCTCTTGACAGTTTCTAAAACAACAGCAATCAATGTTCGATTTAGCAAGCTATAACAAGGCTCCAATCAAAATTTCAAAGGACAAAAATAGTGGAAATAAATGAATTCTACAACCGTTCTGTTTGTTCATGGACTTCATGTTTTTTATAATTAACTTTGATCATAGAAACACATCATATTTCGCTGAATAAAGGACCAAGTTGTGAATGGTTTGATTACTTTGAAGGTAAGAATGGAATTCATAACAGATGTAAAATCAATGCACATGAACCATGGGTGTTACAAGGAAAGACCATCAAGGAGTAATAGGAGAAGCATGAAAACTATGATAACTTCCAGTCATTTTTCCATCCAAGAAGAGAAAAGGGACATTCTAGAAACAGTGGCTTTCCATGTGATTTCACTTGTCCATTTGTATGTCTCATGTTCATATGTTTTTCTTTACAATGCTGCAATTGTATCACTGCTTTGCTGAATATCGTGCATGACAACAGAACCAACAAGGACAGCCTGATATTACAAAGATTATATGCTAGCATGATTTACAATCTGACATATTAATTGAGTAATAAAACATATTTTATACATGGGAGCTTTCAGATTTCCAGAAGCAAACATGAATTTTAAGCATACCACACATTCATATGGTAAGATTTGAAAAGCCACTCCTATGAAAAAGGAAACTGGGAATACAGGCCTCCATAACATGCACTAGCATGACATACAGACAAGCTAACGAACAATGTACCTATCATGGAAGAATTCACCAAAGTCATCAATGATAACTGCAGTTGGAAATGTCTCGTGAAAATGGAATGCTGCAAAGTACTTTTTGAGTCCCTCATCATCTTCCAAATACCTGTAAATGATAAAAGTTAAATCTTCCAACTTGTTTTTTTTGTTTTTTCTGTTCTTTTCTTGGATCCTAGATAAAATAAACTGGTGCCCCATATTCCACCCAAATACCAAAGCAAAAATATGCCAATGAAAGAAATGCAAAAGGATGAAAACTATGCATTGTAGCTATTAACATTTACCAGTGTTCAGAATCTCAGTGAGACCAACTCAAACTCACTCGAGTCATCCAGAACTGGCAACCTGCCAGTCCCAGATAAGCCTAACTTGTGTTGACCAAGTCTCGACTGAGTCTGCCAAAATCTTCAAAAGAACCAGTGATTCTGATCTGTGACTAGACAGACTCGGGATTTGGTGAGCTGACTTGGACCCACTCCTGGAACATTCCTTGTCCTCAAACACTGAGATTCACCAACAAAACTATTTTTGAAGTAGCCAAAACATTACCCATTTTCTAGAGTTTAAAATGCAAATATCCAGAGTCTTGACTATGCTAAAATATTCTACAATTGGAGAATTGCTGACATAATAAAAATAAGTAAAAGATAATACAACTGTGTTCTTTTTTAATAATTAGAGATGATAAAATTGCATGTTTTTACGACAATCAACATTTCTCATTATCTTGATAAAGAGAAGGCAATACTTTTCTTCATAAAAGCCGCAAAAGGAGAAAAGGTACTGCTTTTCTGTATTTCTTTTTATTACACATTCTCTATAAATTATATACAAGTGCTTCATTTTCTTCAAGGAATTCAACTGACTTAGAAACAGTCTTGCCTATGCAAAATAGAGATTTATATATACTATAGGACATCAACAGAAGCTAAGGAACATTGAGAGCTTCGTATTAAGGAGAAATAACTAGTTTTTCTGTTTCAAAATGACTAAGAGAGAAATAAATGATAGTAAGTGAATTGCATAAACGAATTCAAGTATTCTTACTTCATCTGAATTTTGTTAAATATGTCTGATGATGGAGCAATGCCCTGCAACATGAAATAACAGAGTATTCTAGTAAAACAACAGACCCACACTCATGCATGCTTGCGGACGTGCACACATACACATACACACAGATACCAACCCATAGATGTTTGGAAATAATATGGACCCAAAAAACCGGCAAAAAAAATAAAATAAAATAAAAAATAAGGTAACATGTCCATAAGTTCTTACTAGCAGTTTTGGTTGCACCAGTCGCATCTTAAGGTTGGTTAACTACTATTGATATGAATTTGGTTAGAGACCACCTTAAGCATAGGGGCCCTGAGTTCCAAAACTTTGTTCCATAAGATGGGCTACAGAAAAGGCACCTAACCCCTTTTGCTTTGTTGGTGTTATTTTCCGAACTTATTCAACATTTCCGACTAACACCAATGTCAATGGCTATCCATGTGGCCAGTTGGGGCCCATCGTGAAAAAGTGGAATCACTTGCTCTTATGTGCTCCTGGTTATTGAAGGAAAAGGAAACATAGAAATTTTCTGTTGCTGCTAAATCTTGAAGGTAAGCAATGGAAAACCATCTTAAGGCTTGATTTGCATCTTAGGCTTCAGCATTCCAAGAGTTGCATTTTTTAGGCAAAAACTTGGTGCAATTATAGAGATATTCTATATCTTGAAGCAAATTGGCTCATAACTATAGAGAATTCTATAGGATGAAGCCTGGGACATGTGTTGTCACTAATATGAAGTGACCCAATTAGATGAAATGGCTAAGGATACTTTTGATGAAAGCCCAATAAGAAATCTTACACCTTCTGGGGTTGGAAGAGCTATTGGGAATAGTGATGAGGTTTACAATTTTTATCAATGGATTTCTTAGCCATGTAGAGATCATGGGAGAGAAAGTAAAGGTTCTCCTTAGCCTCTAGATGATTTGATGAACATGATTAGAAAGGGTGAATCAAAATACAAAGATGAAATAAAAAATTAGTAAACATTATCAAAAGATTCTTGAGAGATATTACAATGTTCCCATTTCTCACATGTTTTCCACTATATAACATGGACACTTGTGTTTAAAGCTTTTTCACATGTGACACCGACAATTGTGTTCGATACTTTAGAAATCGATACTCTAGAAATTTAGGCACTTCTTATTAATTTTTACTCTTGAAATCTCACTACAAAAGGACTTAATGCCATTACACTCATATGTCCATATCTATTTAAAATAAGTTTTTAATCAAGAAGGTTGCATAATACTTGGCAAAGAAGGGCGCACAATCTCTCTCTATCTCTCTCACAAATTATACATCAACAACATCTGAGAGATTCCTAAAATCTGTATTTTGGAAGAATCAGGGGTCTTATTTACTAATTTTCAGCATCTCTCTCTCTCTCTCTCTCCAAATTACACTTCAACAGCATCTAAGAGATTCCTCAAATCTATATTTTGTAAGGATCAGTGGTCTTATTTTACTAATTTTCAGCATCACTCCAACTTTTCCTAATTTCCCCAAAAAAGAAGTAAAATAACTAAAAACCGTACCTGGATTAAAAATGGTAGTTTGTTTTCCATCCTCTGTTTGTTGCAGATAAACACCACTGAATCTGAGCTCTCCCTTGCCCGATTATAGGCAAACTGAAAAAGAAGCGAGGTTTTTCCACTGAAAATTTTTTAAAAAACAAAGAACAGTTTATCATATGATCTATGAAGAACATTGATTAAGTACCTTCAGAGAAATAGAAGAGAAAATAGGAATAGTTACCAGCAAGGCGGACCAGAAAGGAGCATCATTTGCTCGCATTTTTCAGGCATATACTTAGAGGAGATTTCGCCGGGAATTTCACCGGTGCTCATGCTTCCAGCGAACTTCGACGGAAAGAATTGATCCACCATTCTATAGAGGGAAGAGGGACAAGATTGAAACCCTACAAAAGCATCACATTTGCCCCCAATTCTTTTACCCATGAATTTTGTTATCCTCCCATTTGGAGTTCTTCATAGATTCTGCTAAGTCTCCAAATTTTTTTGCATGAACGAAAAAGTTCAACAGGCTCCAGCGTTATACTCAGGGTCTAGACGCATGTACTTCAAAAGTCACCTTTTATCGTATTAAAAAAGAGAAATGATCGTGATCAACCCTAGGTTCCTCAATATCATCCTTAAATTTTACACGGATGTATAAAAAAGACAAATCTCAGATAAGTGTGGTAATTTTTTTCAAAGATTTGTACCAACCTGATCAATCGAAGTCTTACACACATAAATAAAGAGGGTCCTATAAAATAATTATTCATTTAAAAAAAACCTTAAAACTGATTATTATATACTAAAAAAATTAAAGTTTTTTAAAAACGCAGAGTACATCTTGTTAACATATTATCTGGATCATTATTTTTAATTTTTAAGTATTTATTGCAGTGTCAATGACTCCTAGTTTATGCAAGTTACTCGGTCGAGTTGAGCACTATGTCAAAAAGCCCAAAAAATTTTAAAATTAAAATATGTATTAAAAGTTAAATCAAACTTAAAACAACGCGAAAATTTTAAAACAAGCGTAAAAAAGAAAAGAAAAACGGATTTGAAAAAAAAATCTAATTTACAATTTAGGGTATTTTAGAATAAAAAAAAAAAAATATCAATGGCAAATAAACACTTATCAATCTTTAGCAAAGGCATTCAAATCATGTAAGAAAAAATTATGTAACACAACTTTATTTTTTAAGAATTTTTTTAATTTTGAAGTATTTTTAAAATGCCTCAAGTTGTACACACAACTCGTGGTACTCTTGCCCATAGGACGAGGCCGAGTAATTGGATTGAGTCTGAGTCGACTCAACCAAGTCCTAATACATTTTTTTTAGCTTTTTTCGCTCTACATTATTTTTGAGCTTTAAATTTCATAATTATGGACAAAAATAGGTTTTTAAGCCACCGTAAAGATTTCTGATATCAAAACTACATCTTTTAGTAAACTTTATAGGCCACCTCATTTTGATCCCAAAGTTTACACCTTGTACAAATGGCAGTCTTTCTTAATTCATGCACTCCTTCCCAAAATACCCTTTTTCTCATATAAATTATGAAAAAGTTTTAGTGAGCCCATGCTTAAGTGACTCTCTTAAATTTTACAAGATAATCTTGACTACGTAGATCATGAATATGAAAAACAATTGGAATTAAAACTTAAATTTTAATTGTTAAAATGAACATGTTCAAATTTATATTTTTTTTATTTTCATCATCCTCCTGGTCGAGATTATTGACTTATTAAATTTTACATCTATCTCTACGATAGATTTTGGAAGGAGACCACACAAAAATAGGGCAAGCTAGTTGGCACAGAAAAATTGAATCTTATAAATTTGATTGCAGATTTTGCAGGGCTTGACATTACAATATTTATTAATGCTGCATTTTAAGATCTAACGAACATGTAGTCTCGATGGAGGAACTAAAAATAAATTGCGTATCCTAAAGTTTGGTCTAGATCTAATGGATATGTGAACACCTAAATTAAAAGGTCAAAAAATATGAGGACTGTTAACAAGGTATAGAACCATTTACTATTAAAATATTCTATTGAATACATCAAGAGAAGAGAGGGCATATGCTACTCTAATCCTCCAAGAGAGAATCTCTGAGTTCAAACTTATCCCCATTGCTACAAGATAGATACTTAATAGTGCATTTAAATCTCCATAATCATCATAAGATTACTCCTAGTTAAAAAAACTTTCAAATTTTGGCAGTGATTTTATACAACAGTTGTATCATAGTATCATGCAACGGTTGTATCATAGTATAATGCAACTACACTTCTAGAAAACTATGTTTGTGGTATTTGTTTGACCCATAATTTTGCACACACACTTTGTTCATCTCAATAATCAATCCAAAAAAAAAAAAAAATCAATTTAAACCCTAAATATGGTCAAAATTAGTCCCCTCCAACAACAAATCTCGACCATTCATTTGATGAATTTCAAGATCTTAGCCTTTACAAACTCAAAATCATTTTTTTCTTCTTTTAACATTGTTCATCTAATGATAATAAAGCTATCTAAAAAAATTGGAAAAGAAAAAATCCTTCTAAGACCTAGATCTAAACATTTTATCAAAATGGACGGCCTATGTTAATTGAGCTTGAAAAATACTTTTCTAAGTTATGTTTTCAAATTATTTTTTTTTGTGACTGTTCATTAGAATGAAAAAAAATATATATTTTAAAATTTGGATCAGACAAATGATCCTAACATGATTTTTAAATATTGGTGCATTATATTACTATATGACCGTTGCATGAAATCACTACCCTCCAAATTTATTGCCACTTAAATTCTAAAAACTCCAACTCATTTATTGAAATTCAGCTCTCGGTTAACTTTTCAATTCAACATTCAAAAGGAAACTTTTGTACCTGTTTATTGAATGGCATCCCCAAGTCAACTTTCAATCTAAAAGAAACTCCTAAATATTCCTAGTAATTGTTAGAACTTCAACCCTTTTAAGTCAAATTCTAAGTATTCATTACATTTTAGCTCCCTTGGAAAGCCTTGCCTAAGGGGGTGGCAACAGGTTGGATCCGGGTCCAGACCCAAAAAAATGACATGGGACATGGCCTGGACCCTAGCAGACGTAGAACTGGACATCAAAATATAGTATGGGACTCGAACCCAGACCTGATTTGACCCAAAAATTAAAATATCTATGTATTTAATAGAATACCCAGACCTGAACTCGACTCCCAACTTGGGTCTGGGTCCATTGCCACCCGTACAATGGCCTCAAGGCTAGAAATTGGGGAAGCATGGAGTGAATGTCAGCTATCGCTCTTAAGGGGAGTTTTTGAGTTCCATGCCCTTCCAATTAGTACCTAAGTTATTTATTTTTAAGGGATCATACATGGAAAACTGGGTGAATCATTGATGATCAGACAACTCTAACCCATGCATCCAATGACTTTGTAAGCCTTGAAGCAAGCCTCTCGGTGCACAAATTGCCATTAATGCTTGGTGATATGGTTGCAACCTTAAGAAGACTATGTCAGACGTTAGGAATCCTCTCTCAACTCATTTTTTATCAGTTTTATTGTTTCATATGGTTACGGGCTAACTTTTCTTTCAAAACTTGTAATTTATGGTCATATTTCCACAACCTTGAGTCAATAGGCTGGAACAAGGTTTAAAAAAGGGATCAGTGACCCGGATCATCCATCCAAAATTTGAATGGAATTGGTGAAGCGATCCAGATTAGAGATTGGCCTGTTTCGACCTAAAAGTTTTTTAAAAAATAAACAAAAATATCTAGAAATAGTGTTTTTAAGTTTCCAAAAAATTGGGGGTAGTGCATTATGTACTATTATTATTTTATGAAAATACATGAATATTAAGATATCGTTCCCTTATATCTGTTGACCATTATGTTCACATCACTAAAAAAAGAGTCCAAAATAGAGCAAAAAACTATTAAAATACAATTATATAAAAATATCACCTTACAAATATGTAGAAATTATTAGTTCAATTTAATAAAGTCCATAATCAATATTTTGTTTTAAAAAATGGAAATTAGTGTTATTTCCAATTAATTTATCGTATATTAATTAAACATGTTCAAAATCATATTAAAATTTATAAAGTTCACTCATTAAAATTAAAACAACCCAATAGTTGTATTATATTTTGAAAATTAAATGCGATTCAAAAGGCGATACACTTGTAAATTTATATTATTGTATGAATAGAAATTCTAAATTTCACCTTGAGAAAAAATAGTGCTCAAAATTATAAAAGTAAATAAAAGTAAATTTTTTTTATGTAATCACTCCAGTTTAAAAATTTAAATGTGGTTGCATTTAACGAGAGAGTATCCTATTTATCTTCTAAAATTATTATAATATTATTTAATTATTAAATATTTAAATGCAGTCGTTTTCAAAGAGAGAGAGAGAGAGAGAGAGAGAGAGAGAGAGAGCATGCATACATAAAAGCTTAGTTTAAGAGATTTCTAGATTGTTCTTTCTCCACAAGATGGTTCAATCAAGAAGTGAGTGAACCATGTCTATCACGAAGAGAGAAAAAGTAGGACGATAACCAACTAGAGTTATTGCAATCATAGAGAAATCCACCATTTCTCTCCAATTGAATAAACAAAGCCCAAAAAGTATGTTTTTTCAATTGAATAAACAAAACCCAAAAAGTTTATTTATTTATTTTTGTTAAATTAGACAATGCCCGCTCATGAAAATTAAATTAACAAAGCATCATTGGTTATGATTTTATTTATTTATTGAAATTAGACTGTAATATCTCATTACTGATATGTTGACAATTTGAGATTCAGAACTCAAGAAATAATTTTCTTTCTTTATTTACAAAGTTGGCGCCATTTTTTTGAGAAACCATATCCACAAATGTGTTGGGAAGCAATTCCCTTTCTTTCTATGTGTGAATCAAAGGTAAAAACATATCTTATGTTTTACAAATACTGAAAATAGGCAATTTGCTACTTGCAAAGTAAATGGAAATCACAAATCACAAAAGGGAAAAGGAAATTTCCACCAAACACAATCACAATAACACAAGATATAATGTGGAAAACCCTTCAATATGAAGAGAAAAACCACTGGGCAAATCCGAGAAATCTACTAAAAACAAACAAAAAATACAAGATTACTCCACAAGCATCATAAGGATAATCTCTTTCCCACATAAAAAAAAACCCAAAGATGGTTTTCCAATGGCTTGGAGAAGCAGACGCAGAGCACACCAACTGTTCCTGTTTTCCAGCTGAGTGTAGAGTGTGGCAAATAGAAAAAATGACCTTTGCACCAACTGTTCTTATTTTCCAGCTGAGTGTAACAAATAACAAAAATGACTTCTGGAATGGCCTATCGAGATGCTCTGGAATGACATATCAAGATGCTCACCAATGGATGAAGGGTACTCAGTGGTGGAGGGTGCTCGCTAGTGGAGATGGTCGCTCATGGAGGTCATCGAATGAAAAGTGCTACCCTCTACCTGTTCTCTACGGTAGTAAAAAAAAACCCCTGTTGGGTTTTGTCTGGGTTTTAACTTTTAAACACCTATATGTTCTCTCTCTAACCTTTTCTTATTTTATGGGGTCCTTTTTTTTTTCTTTTTACTACTTATGAGGCTGGACCCACAAGGTAATCACCCAACAAAATGAGCTAAAACACTTTTATTAATTCAAAACCAGCTAACTAATATATACAGAGTTCTAAAAAAAACCTATTTAGACAATACCAAAATCCATTATAAAAGTCTTTTTCTTTTTTTTTGAATTTTTATAATTAATTTTTTAAAGAAGGAAAAGTAAGTTGAATTGTGTACAAAATTAATGTGTCAATTTATAAAATGCTTCATCTTAATTGGATACAACTTACATTGTACACGATTCCATAATCAACTAATTTATGAAAATCTTCTCCATCTATTTCGTTTTTCACTACCAGACTTAATTCATCCATTCAACTATATTTATGCCTTGAAATTCCAAAAATGTAAAATGTTCTATATTTGCAGGAATAATACAAAAATATTTATAAAATATTATAGAAAAAACATGGAATTCAAAATGAACTGGTGGAATCACCAAGGTTGGTTGCTGGTCGTATGGTAAAGGATAGCATGTGGCAACCAAGTAAGAAATAGAACAAGAGATGTAAAAAGCAGAGAGGGAAAGAGGGAGAGAGAGAGAGAGAGACGCGTTTTGTGTTGATTTTTCTATTTTCAGAGCTTTTGTGTGCTTTACATGCCAATCTCAAACCGGATGATTGACACTATATCATTTTTTCTACAAAAATACAAAACTTAAAACGTTCAACGTACGTTCTATAATCGTATAAAAGAAGAATGAATTATGCACTAAACTTAAAAGAAATCAATAAATGTCATTCCAAATATATATAACGTACAAGTGATCCTCACCAAGTTCTTATAAGAGTAACAAGAACCTCATAAACCAACCAAACCAATTATGAATTAGGAGTATTTCTCAAAGGAAATAACTCGAAAAGAATAAGTAAGAGAGAAAAATAAATAAATCCTCTCGATAAAGTTTCGATTGAGTTTAGAGTAACAAGAACCTCATAAACGAATTCGAGAAGAATGAGTACAAGTAGTTAATCAAATGGTTAGTCTGTTAAAGAGAGGGAAAAGTGGTTAATTAAACAGGACTTACTAACTATCAGTTCATTCTATGGATCACATCTAACAGAGAATCACATTTAACAGAGAATCCATGTTGAGGGGCTTTGTCAAGTGGAAGTGCATTCCGGATTGAATTGATTTGCTCGTTTCTTCTCGCATGGCATGAGATGAGATAGCTACAATTGGAACGTGAATCCCATAACGACTCTCCTCCTCACGAATCCTTCTTGTTGACTCGTATTCATTCATGATTGGCATCTGAAATACATGTGGACGTACCCATTTCACTAGAATTAGTGTAAGTGTTTCCATGCATGCTTAAGTTTAAGCACGTATTGTATTTTTTTTTGTAAATATTAATATGGGATTATCTACAAAAAAAGACTATTGATCTTTTTTTGCAATTCGAGATTTACAATTTTCTTTCTATATTTACAAAGTTAACTCCATTTCTTGAGAAACCATATTCATAAATGAGCTAAAACACTTTTATTAATTCAAAACCAACTACTAATACATAACCAGAGTTCTAAAGAAAACCATTTTAGACAAGGGTGTCGTTTCTATAAAGTTGTAACCTTAAACAATTTAAGTTAAGGCGCACCTTTAAATTTTATCATAACATATAATTTTGATGTAAAATATCTTTAGGATTATCTCAAAATCTATTTTTATATCTAATTATAAAATTATAAACTCCAAAAATAGTTAAAATCAAGTAGATCTATAAACATATGAAAATCTTAAAATGGACGTTCTTGATAATATGTTGTAAGATGTACTATTTTTGAGACACAAAATCTATTTATTTTTCATAGTCATACATCTTGATATCGAGATGATTAATCAGAGAGTTTTTCAACATTAAAACAACTTTTTCCTATGGATTTTTGAAGTTCATCCTAGTTCTACATTTTAGGGTTGCAATCTTATATAAACTTTCTCCTTTAGACAATACCAAAATACAATATTTCATATATATATTTTTTCATTTTTTCCACTATTTTTTTTTTTTTTTTTCCATTTTTTTAAAGGGAAGATACTTTCAATTGTGTACAAACTTAATCCATCATGTCACAAGATGCACCCTAATTCCTAATTTGATGCAACCTGCATAGTACACGGTTTCATAATCAACTAATTTATGAGAATCTCCTCCATTTATTTAATTTTTCACTACCGGACAACTCTATTTATATCTTGGAATTCTAAAAAAATAAAATATTCTATATTTGCAGAAATAATACACAAATATTCGTAAAATATTTTCAGAAAATCCGACATTCAAAATGAACCTGTAGAATAACCAAGGTTGGTTGCTGGTCGCATGGGAAAGGATAGCATGTGGCAACCAAGTAAGAAATAGAACAAGAGATGTAAAAAGCAGAGAGGGAAAGAGGTAGAGTGAGAGAGACGCGTTTTGGGTAGATTTTCCTATTTTCAAAGCTTTTGTGTGGTTTATATGCCAATCTCAAACCGGATGATTGAAACTATATCATTTTTTCTAAAAAAAATAAAAAAATTAAAACGTGCAACACAATTTTACGTCCAGTGGTGGTATAAAAAAAGAAGAATGAATTATGCACTTATTTAACCTTAAAGAAATTAAGGAATGTCTCGTTCCGAAAATATAAAATATATAGCGTACAAATGATTCTCACCAAGTTCTTATTATACAATCCTGCAAAGAGAGAAAAATAAATAAATCCCCTTTGATAGAGCTTCAATTGAGCCAACTTTGTGAAACTCATGATCTCTGATGTGAGCTTCAATTGAGCCAACCTTTTGATGCAGATAAGAATTCCTTTTGTTAAATTCCTTGTTGACCAGAACCTCATAAGGTGGTTAATCAAAAAGTGGAGTTACACAGTTAAAAGAACCTCATAAGGTGGTTAATCAAAAAGTGGAGTTGCACAGTTAAAAGAAAGGGAAGAGTGGTTAGTTGAATGAGGAGTTACTATCTGTTGATTCTATTGATAGCATCTAAGAGAGAATCCATTTGGAGGGGCTTTGTCAAGTGGAAGTCCATTCCTGATTGAATTGATTTGTTTGTTTCTTCTGGCATGACATGAGCTGAGAGAGCTATAATTGGAATGTGAATCCCATAACGCCTCTCCTCTTCTCGAATCCTTCTTGTTGCCTCGTATCCATTCATAATTGGCATCTGAAATACAAATTGACATATTCAACTCACTAGAGTCTAGTGTTAGTGTTTCCATGCATCGTATATATTTTTATGAATACTAATATTTAGAGCACATGTCCCTATTTCTTTAGGTATATGTTTGTATCTACGATATATATGCATTAGTATATGTTTGTATCTATGCATGTTGTATAGATGTGTTTATGAACAATAAATAAATGTGTGTACATATCTGAATGTATGTTACGTATGCATGTTTCACTATACATAAAAAATGATAGTCTTAAGCAATTACCTCACAATCCATTAGAATAATGTCAAATGGAGAACTTGAGGAGTCTTCATGAATCTCATGAATTTCTTTTGAAGCACTTTCTTTACCTCGGAGAGCCTTGATGACCCGGTTCAGAGCATCTTCTCCATTTTCACATATTTCAACCAAAGCACCTAGACGAGAAAGATTAGCCGTTGCTAATCGCCGCAACAATATATTATCTTCCACAACTAGTACTTTCATGCCATCAAAATTCCCTCTAAGCCTTGTACTTGAGCTAGCTGCAGGCATGACATCAATTTTTACTGTTTGTGATGAATCACTGTCATTTTCTTCCCATGGATCTTTCACAAGTTGAAGAACTTTATGTAAGCGAGACCAATGAAATGGTTTGCGTAAAACAAGATTGCATGGAACTTGCCCACTTTCCAGAACTTCCAAATCTTCACTTGAGGTAATGGGCGTAGTTAACCAAACAACCTTAAATTGTAAATTATTTATGCTTCTAATGAAATCAGATATTATTAAAGAGAGTTTCGAAAATGGCCCACAAGCCATATCTATAACCATTAAAATACAAGCATTTTCAATATTGAATCTGGTACTATGATGAACTAGGTCAATGTGGCTAGTAGAACGTTTCAAAACTCTTCTGGTAAGGATGTCCATTGAGTGATCGCTTCGATAGCTATCTACTGAATTCAATTCTAAGCTTTCCAAGGATCTAAAGCTGCTTAAAAACAATTCACTTTTTAGCCTTTCCAATGTACCAAACAAATCTTCCAACCCGTCCGACATCCAAACTTTAAACCCTTGATTACTCATCCATTTTTGAGAAATTTGTCTGGGGACCTCCCCTTGGATTAAGAGTACTGTATGTGCTACAAGACCTCCTAATGCATTTGTTTGTCCTAGGTTCAAATCAAATCGCTCTGTACCTCTTAAGAAAATATTGAATTTAAAGCAAGTCCCCCTTTCCCCTGGCTCTTTGTCTTTGATATGGATATCTCCACCCATGAGACGTACCTGGAACAAATTTCCGCAAATAAAAAATCAACCCTCTAAATGCACATCTATTCTTTTAAACATAAATTGATGATATTGATTTCAAAATTTATATTCCATGAATTGGACTATGAAAAATACATAGTCCATGGGTAATCACCTTCCAAAGATGCAAAGGATAGAGACCATAGGATCCACTACTTATTATGTTTCCTATATTTTACATCATCATCTATTAAATTGGAAATTGATAACCAAAAAAATAATACCTTTTCAGATATGATTCCAAAATTGGATTCTATTTGAGTTTCTTCAATCAATCAATCAAGATTGGAGAGTAACTTGGGAAACTATATGCAATGAGAGTATCATGTGCCAAAATAGAATAACAGTAAAATATGGGGCTATTCCAAATGAAGGAAAATACTGTCTAGTAAAACATTGACATATTATAAATGAAGGCAACATACTCTAGTCAACTCACTCAGACTGACTTGGTAAACTACAACCAACGACTATCATATGCCAAGTAAAATATCCATAAATATGGTTTGTTATAAAGGAATGCATTAGATTCTATTCAAGAACAAAGGCACAAGCACTTAAGCACTTACCAAGGATTTAACTATGCCAAGTCCCAAACCAGTGCCCTGAATATTGTTAGGTACTGATTCTTTAACTTGAATATAATTCTCAAATACTGTTTCGTGCTTATCCTTTGGAATGCCCTTTCCTGAGTCATCCACCTCACAAATAAATTCCAAGGAATCTGAATCCGCTTGAACAACATTAAACTCATAGGCTTCATCACTATCACTTAACCATCTCATAATACAACCCCATGAATTGAAGAAATAACCCTTATGATGAGAGTTAGCTATCGATGCTTTTGAGATCATGATCGGTTTCTTGATCAAAGCACGAACCACAATATGACCCTCTGTTGTGAATTTCACGGCATTACTAAGCAAGTTACTCAAAACCTGCTTAAGTTTTCCACAATCACCTTTTACATGGCGGTATCTTTCAACTGTACCATCATAGAGATCCATGATAACCTCTACACCATTCTTAATGGCAAGCCCATAAAAAATATCAGCCACTTCCTCCATGGTTTCAGCAAGATCAAACTCTCCCTCCTCCAACTGCATCTTGCCCGCCTCTATCTTACTAGCATCTAGAACAGAATTCATGATTGCTGGACACCAATTAAACAGAAAACACAAAAACATTAATATAAGTACAATTGCCTATAAATGGAAAATGCTTATGTAATATTCAATACTAACTAAATCAAAGTATTATTCAATATTCATTCTAATGGTTAATTATTGCAAATGTTAAATAATTCTAAGAAGGGGGAGCAAAAAATAATCCAATGGACTATAGATGACTACAGTACACTGGGTCATTATCGTCTACTGTAGTCCACACCATTAGATTATAATAATCTCTCCCATCATAAATAAATTCCATAATCCAATACATAGTTGTTTCCAAACTTACCAAGCATATTTGTTGCACAAGAATTCATCTGCTCCAAATTGGAATCAAGCTCCAAAGTTTTCGAGGGAATTCTTCGACATAGTTCAATTATGCTAATGATGGCTGCAATCGATGTGCGTATATCATGCGTTGCCATGGCCAAAGCATGGTCCATGTTAATGATCTTCCTTTCAGCTTGTCGGTTCACTTCCATGTGCTTTACAAGAGCAGCACACAACCGCATTTCTCTTCTTGCTGCTCTGTAAAACAAGAACATACAGAAACAGAAGGCGAAAACCACAATGGCGAGCATGCCATACAGTAGAATCAACATTCCCATGTTGCACTTCCTTAAAACATCTATGAGATTTGTGCAGTTACATTCCATTGTAGAAACTGCAATACACACTTAAACGAAATCAATAACTAATCAAGTCAATTATCAAAAAGAGATAAACGAAACTAGAGTCTCAGATCTATCTAGTGAAGAAATGAAGAAATGAGTTTCATAAATTCCATTGAGGTTCTATAAACCCCAAATATTGATTTAAACACGGCCAGAAATCCAAATCTAACCTAGTTTCAGAAACTCAAAATACTGATTAAACACATTTTATCAGCCATAGACATTGGATCAATGACACAAAATAATGGTTAGAGCCAAGTACTGATTTCAATATCAGGACAAAATAATGGTTAGAGCCAAGTACTGATTTTCAATATCATGACAAAATAATGGTTAGAGCCAAGTACTGATTTCAATATCAGGAACACAATAGTTATAGGTTCCAATTTAAGGCCCCAAATCCAAATTTCTGGTTCAAAAATGTTTCACTTTGGGTGAAACCAATGGTGATTTTGAACGTGTATCTTAAAAGGCTAAGTAGAAATTTAGATATAATTACATATTCTATAAAATAATAGAACCAAATACAAGCCAGTTCTTGAAAGACCTCAAAGTTGCAACTGAAAGAGCCATATACTGGTTAAATCTGTTCTAGAAGAACAAAATTCGTAGTTGTAACTTGTAGGAGAGACTCTAAAGAGAAAAGACAAAAATATTCTAAACAAAAATTCAACAACCACAATCTACTGTTTTGGAAGGTGATATCATAAACAATGAATCATAAAAGTAGTGATCAAAATATTAAAAGAATGAAAGATTATGAAAATTGTGGCAATTATTGACTCCATTTTGAACGTTTCCTATTTGGAAGGAACCCAAATCCTGTCAAGCATAAAATTCTGAAACATTTCCAATTTGGAAGAAAATAAAAAGTCTTAAAGCACAAGTTACAAAAACCTTCTCGCACAGGAAACCAGTGAGTGAATGAGAGAGGGAGAGCTATGCCTCTCTACTCTTTCTCTTTTTTCTTTTTTTTTCTTTTTTTTTTTTTTTCGGGGAGAGAGATGGAAAGGCAGTGAGCGAGAGCAAGAGTGATGAGAAATAAGGAATGTAAGAGAGAGAGAGAGATTGTTACACAGCGATAGAGAGGTATGGTGGGTAAAAGACGTACCCCTTCACCAGTTTTTTATACTTGCTCTTCTTTCAACTTGTAGAGAGAGAGAGAGATTGTGTTCATGGTTAACTGATTAAAAAGCTGGTGAATTTAAACCATCTTTTGAAACCCCTTAAAAATTGAGGTGCAATGATAATACTAACTGTTAATCACAGAGGTTAAGACAACTTAATATACGTACTATTCACAATACCCTTTCAAACACAGATATAATACCTAACAATGAATTTGTGTGCCATATATTTTATTTGCTTAACTTAGGATGATGAATTAAATCGCATGATACTGTTCCCTCTCCTCCACACCAATTTTTATTCTCTCTTATTCCCCTTTTAGTAACTTCTTTCTCTCTCCTTTGCCACGCCTAAATCTTCCTATATCTCTCCCCATTTCTCTCTCATTGCCATTAATGCATCCTTTCTATTTCTCTCTCCTCCTTTTGCACTCATTTTTACCCAGCTTGGCAATAATATTTCCCTCTTCTATGCTCCCTTGATTTAGCAAGAAGTTATAGTGGCGTGCTTATTGGGTAGTCTTGTATTTAAAGATAATACAGGCATACTACATTTCAACAAAAATTAATAAGGTAAATCTTGTATTCAAGTTCTATAGTGATTATTTCTTGTAATGCCTATTTGTCCCTTGTTATCTTGCAATAAGAGCCATTGATTTTGTTTAATTCAAGAAAAAGCTTTTAAAGTTATTATCAATCTTAATACTATAAGGAATCTTTGCATATCTATCTCACTTCTATTAGTATCTTTATGTAATAAATTTTTTGTGCATGGGCGTGCGCACTCGTATAATTTTTATATCTACTTTTTTTCAAGAGTTATTTATGTATAGACACAAAAACAAAAAAGAAAATATAAAAAGCTCTTATTTTCCGTAAAAATTACATGCAAGGTTGGTCAACTCGCGTCCCTTTTTTTTTTTTTGCAAGTTTTCTCTCAAACGGCTAACATCGGACCGGTTTTAAATTCCTTTTATTCATTTTTCTAAGTCCAGAGATGGCATGATGTCCCGAACCTCAGACTGCTTAGTATAGTGAGCGGTCCAAGGTTCAAGACCTCGGAACACTTTCCTTTAGTCTTGAGGTCCTAAACCTCAAATCACTTAAACCTTGCCATGTTAGAAACATTAGACTAAGGGGCAATTTAGAAAAAAACGAGGACGCGAGTTGACCGACTTTGTGCGTAATTTTTGCAAAAAAAAAAAAAGAACTTTTTTGTAGTTTACTTTTTATTTTCGTGTCTGTATGTAAATAACTTTTTTCAATTAAAATGAGAAACCTAAATGTAATTAATTATTATTCACGTAAGTCTTAAGAAATAAGGATTATTTTCCTTGTGCCTGCTCCCGGCTGTTCCATTCTCTATCTATAGTGTAGGGCGTCCTTCCTCTCTCTTTCATTGCCGAGAAGCAGTGAGCCGGCGGGGCTTCTGTTAGCCCTTCCGGCCAGTTTAATGGCAAAGAAGAAGCTGTGAAACAGGGGCTTTGCTTTCTATTATTCCCCGTGAGGGCTTGCTTCCGTCTAGAAAGAAGGGCCGGCAATAGCTCCACCCCTACTGCCAGCTTTCTTCCCAGCCTGCTGCTTATGAAAGAGAAGAGCGTTTATCATGCCACAATACACAGGAGATAAATCCTCTATAAGATGAAAAAAATGTCACAAACTATATGGATTCTCTTAATTTTTTATTTTCAAGTGAGAAAAAAAGGATATGCCACTTTTAAAATTTTTTTGTGATGAATTTGATTGTTAAGATAAATTTGAGTAAATTAATTAACACGTAACATACAATTTGATTGGTTGCGCCTATGGATGCTCAGACTGTGGACAAGTCCAGGGGCCAACAAAATGTATTATTGGGAGGTTCTGAAGTTTAGGTTCAGTGTCTGCAAAATTAGATATAAAAGTTGATAACATAACATTCAAGTTATGTAATGTAACAGACAAGTTAGGTTTGGCATCTACAATTGAGATAATATAACATACAAGTCCATCATATTGTAATCCATCACCCACAAAGTTCTACTAAAAACTCAAATTTTAACCCTTTTCCTTTGAAAGTACTCATTTAAATGTAGATAGCTTAGTACTCATTTAAATGTAGATAGCTAAATTTTAGCTACATAAAATACTATTAGGGCCTATTTGGATAAGAGGGAATTAAGAAATTTGATATCCAAGGTCATATATATTTAAAATCCAAAGAAATCTATAGATTTTTTATGTCAAGGATTTCTATCATGGATTCCTCAAATCTCTTGTTTACATACACTATACAAAATTCATGGATTCCTTGCAATCACTTCTATGTCCATTGTTTTGTAACATAACTTGATACAATTTCTCGTTTTAAAAATTTTATATACTTTCTCTCTCTAAAACTCAAAATTTAGGATATTGTATCTATAAAAAAAGTTTTAGACAATTTCTCTCTCTAAAATTTGATATGGTTTCTCTCTCTAAAATTTAATATACTATCTATCCAAATTTAAAATTTGAAATTGTCTACCTAAATTTTTTATATAATTTCTCTCTATTAAATTTTTAGGTGCTTCACTCTCTCTAAAATTTAATATAGTTTCCCTTTCTAAAATTTTAAGATTCTCTCTCTCTAAAACTTAAAACTTGAGATAGTTCGCCTCTTCAATAATTTTGAGATAATTTCTCTCTCTAATCATTTTCAAGTAGATTCGCACTCTAGAATATGATATAATTTTTCCCTCAAATTTTAAGATACTTTCTCTTTCTAAAAGGCAAAATTTTAGATAATTTCTCTCTAAAAATTTTGCGATAGTTTCTTTTTCTAAAAAATTTATGTAATTCTCTCTCTAAAATTTGATATAGTTACTCTTCAAAATTTTAAGATGCTTTCTCTTTCTAAAACTTCAAGTTTGAGATAGTTTCTCTCGTTAAAAATTGATATAATGTCTCTCTAAAATTTGATATAATTTATCTCTCTAAAATTTTAAGATACTTTCTCTCTCTAAATTTGGCGATAGTTTCTCTCTCTAAAAAATTTGAGATAGTTTCTATCTCTAAAAATTTTTAAGTAGTTTTTCTCTTTAAAATTTGATATAATTTCTAGCTGTAAAATTTTAATATGATATAGTTTTTCTCTCAAATTTTAATATACTTTATCTTTCTAAAAGGTAAAATTTTAGATAATTGATCTCTAAAAATGTTGCGATAGTTTCTTTTTCTAGAAAAATTTATTTACTTTCTCTCTTGAAAATTTGATATAGTTACTCTTTCAAATTTTCAGATGCTTTCTCTTTCTAAAACTTCAAGTTTGAGATAGTTTCTCTCGTTAAAAACTGATATAGCGTCTCTCTAAAATTTGATATAGTTTATCTCTCTAAAATTTTAAGATACTTTCTCTCTCTAAATTTGGCGATAGTTTCTCTCTCTAAAAAATTTGAGATAGTGTCTATCTCTAAAAAATTTTAGGTAGTTTCTCTCTTTAAAATTTGATATAATTTCTAGCTGTAAAATTGTAGTATATTTTCTCTCTATAAAATTAAATATTCGAGATAGTTTCTCTCTAAAAGTCTAAATTCAAGATAGTTTCTATTTAAAAACCGAGATATTTCTCTCTCTAAAATTTTTTGGCAATTTCTCTTTCTAAAATTTATAATAGATTCTCTCTAAAAGTTTGATTATACTTTCTCTCTCTACAATTTTAAGAATACTTTCTCTCTAAAACTTCAGATTTGATATAGTTTCTCTCTCTAAAAAATTTTGAGTTAGTTTCTATCTCTAACATTTTAGGTATTTTTTCTAAGATGTGATATTGTTTCTCTCTCTAAAAATTATAATATGAAACTCTCTAAAATTTTTGAAACAGTTTCTCTCTCTAAAATTTTGAGATAGTTTCTCTCTAAAAAAAATTGGTGTTTTCTCTCTCTAAAATTTTAACATACTCTCTTTATCTAAAAGTTAAAATTTGAGATAGCTTCTCTCTCTCTAAAACATGATAGTTTCTCTCTAAGACTTAATATTTGAGATAGTTTCTTTCTAAAATTTTAAGATAGTTCGTCTATCTAAAAAATTGGTATTTTCTCTCTCTAAGTTTTTTAACATTCTTTCTCTCTCTAAATTTTAACATACTTTCTTTGTCTAAAAGGTAAATTTTGGTATAGTTTTTTCTCTAAAATTTGAAGATAGTTTCTCTCTTTAAAAAATTTAGGTACTTTCTCTCTCTAAAAGTTAAATTTTGATATAGTTTTCTCTCTAAAAATTTTGAGATAGTTTTTCACTAAAAAATTGGTATTTTGCATACCTACCAAATGCTCCCATTGTTTTGTTTTGGGTCGAGGGAGCCAATGAAATCCTTGGGCCTTGGAAATTGAAAAAAACAAGTGCTGGTATAGAAATGAAATCATGAAAAAATAGGTTTCTTGATTTTAAGTATCCTAGTCATTAACTAGATGGATTTTGACAATATCCAAGATAGTAGGAATCCATACCTTAAAATCCATAGGTATCTTTCTTTATAAATCAAGTATAGCATTGTTCCTAAAGGAGCACTCTAGAATATATTTTATGCATATGAGTGATCAACATTAAAACAACCTATCCATTGGATTTTTGAGGTGCATCCGTAACTCTACATTATAAGGTTGCAACCTTATATAAACTTTTTCCTTTTTTTAAATAACAAATGTCTAAAGATATTATTCAATAATGTACATAGTATCATTACTCTCGTAGGATCATTACTCTCAAAGAAAGAATATACCAGGTACAAAGTATATTTATTTGAAATTGGCATTACAATGTTATATTTAATAATTAAATATTCAAAATAGCATGAAATTTTAATTATGCATTAAAATTTAAAACAGATCATTATTTCTATAATATTTTTTAAAAAGTCAAATTTGTAATGAAAAGTTATATTAAAATATATAATTATTTTGAAAAATTTTTCCAACTAATTGGGCTTGGCTACATCAATCTTGGTCTGCCATTCCCTCAATGAAGAAGTATCACAGATCTCAAATTCGTTTTGGCACAATCTTAGGTTGCCTGCCTACCTAACACAATGTACCTCTCTATAGATTGAGCAAATCTATGAAAACTCGAATCACTTAAACATTAATTTTCAATTTAAAAAATACTAAACACTTATCATATGACAGAACATGCCATAGAGCTAATTTTGGCATTTCTCACATTCACAGGCACACGTAAGGACAATAAAAGCTTAAATATTTATCATTACTTTTAATTTCTAGCTTTACCGATACTCTTATGCTAAAAGACCATGAAATCCCATTTTTGCGAATACTAAAATGTTTCACTAATTTTATAGTTTCCTCTACTACAGGTTATTTAATAAATATATTATTTTAACCAAATCTACTGAAAATATTTATGAAATATTTAAAAATTATTTATTATTTTAACAAAATATCCTGAAAATATTTTCTAAATATTTTTTAAAAAAATCCTCTGTAAATATTTACATGTTTATATTTTTATAGAAGAGATTAACTTTTTTAAAAGATTCATAATTAAAATAATTTCATTTGATGAGCACAATTCTAGAAGGTAAGTTTTTTAATATTTGATTGGTAAATATAATTTAGTTTAGCATCATAATTATAAATAGCATTTTTTAACAAATGCACATTATAATTTTTTTAGGTTGAACAATTATTTGTGATTCACATTATAACCATATTTAAAATTCAAATTTAGTAAATCCATAATTAGAATTTAAAAGGTGTAAATAATTTATTAGAATATTTTTTTGGCATTAAAATTTATAATTTGATATTAACTTTAATATGAGTAATGATCCTATGAGACCCTCCCATACCTATGTGTGTAGGATCTCAAATGATCACCATTAAATTTGGTACAGATCTCTAGAAATTCAAGTCACACACCCATGTGATAACCTTTTCAGAGATCTGTGCCAATTTAACGGTGATCCTTTGGGGTCCTATATATATGGTTGTGTAAAGGACTCATATGATCATTACTCATTTAATATTAACAATTTTAAGACAACTTTTAGTAACTAAAATTTATTTATTAAAATAACACTTTTAAAGATGTGATTGATAAATTATTATTTAATTTATAATTATTATTAATTGAAGGGAATACATAGAATCATGCACGTTTTCAATTACTCATCCATTACTTTATGCGATCAAATTAGGAGGTAAGCCCAAATTTCTAGATAAAAAATAGTCTCAAACCATATAATTTATAGAATGATTTGATCACAAAGACTTGATATATTATAGCTCGTGGAGTGATAGGAATTCTCATAAGTCTCCTAATTACCATATAGCTTTAAACCCTTCTTTCTCCTATTAAAATAAAATTTCCTTTATGTATAAATTTAAATCTAATTTAATTTTATATTATTTTTATCAATTAAGTTCCAGGCCGATATGTGCGTATTCACGAGCATGCATGTGTATATAGGCAAGGAGAGAGAGAGAATTAGGTAAGTAGTAAATCCTCTTGAGCGTGTCTAGCTTTTGTGAAAAAAAAGGGGAAAATATCTCCATACCTTTTATTTTTAAGTTTCATTTTCCATTAGACTCAAAGTTTTAAAACATATCTTGGGGTATAAAAATTTTAGATTTTATTTCTTCTAACCCATAAGCTAATTTAAAACTGTTTTTCTAGGCTAAACAAATCTAAAAAGACATACCTTATCTAAAAGTTATCATCCCAAACCTTTAGGGTATTTTTGATAGCAAGAAGTAAGTTCCTGGAAGTAAGAAGTTATCTATTACTGTTCATGTTATGTATTTGATAAAAAAGTGGAAGATAATTTGATAACTCCCCTTTACGATTGAAATTTCCATCTTTTAGGCTTGAATAAAGTTCAATGGTAAACCATGGAACTTGAAAAGGGAACTTTTTATTTTATCCATGATATATAAAATGTATATACTTTATTGTATAATATACAATATAATTTATTTTATAATATTCTATTATATTTATATAATATATAAATATAATATTATATAATAAAAATATATACAGTGTATAATATAATGAGTAAAGTTCAATGGTAAACCATGGAACTTGAAAAGGGGACTTTTTATTTTATCCATGATATATAAAATATATATACTTTATTGTATAATATACAATATAATTTATTCTATAATATTATATTATATTTATATAATATATAAATATGATATTATATAATAAAAATATATATAATATTATGTATATTATGTAATAAAAATAAAGATTAATAAAATAATTCAGTATAAAATATATCTTATATAATACGAATATATATCAATAAAATAAATATAAAATACACTATATTATATTTTAGATTACTTTATATACACTACAAAATACACTATATATATATATATATATATATATATATATATATATATATATATATATATACACTTTTTGTATAATATATAATATATTTTATTACATATTATATGTTATTTATATAATAGATATTTATAATATTATATAATAAAAATATATATTAATAGAATAAATATAGAATACAATGTACAATATATTAAATTATTTTATATAAATATATATTATATAATAAAATAAATAAATAATATATTTTTATGTTATATATATCTATATATTATACATTTATGTAATATAATATATTTTATTATATCTTATTTATTATTTATTATATAATAAAATAAATATAAAATACACTATATTACATATTATAATATGTTATATATATTATATAAAATATATATTTAAATATTGTATATTTATGTAATATCTACATAAGATATTATATATATATATATATATATATATATATATATATATATATATATATATATACAAAAATAAATATAAAATACAATATATTATATATTATAGTATGTTATAAACATTATAAAATATAGAGAAAATTACGTAGAAATTCGTTATACTTTTTTATTACGGATCTGCCATATACTTTCTGTTATTACACTTGTGTACGTTTTTTATCTTCTATAGTGCTATTTTTAAAAAAAGACAAGTTTGCCCCTTTTTGGATGTTCGACATCCGAATTTCTGAGATTTTTGGATGTTCAATATCCAAAAATAGCCTCAACTCCAACAGTATATTTTCCACTTTTCGGATGTACAACATCCGAATTTTTGGGATTTTTGGATGTTGAACATTTGAAATCTTGCGCGCCAAGTTTTCCCGCTTATTAGCGAAAAGTTATTATTTTCAGATGTTCAACATCTAAAAATACCAAAAATTTACATTTTCAACGGCGATTAAATCTTATAAATTCGGATGTTGAACATCCGAAAAGCGGCAAACTTGTCTTTTTTAAAAAATAGCATTATAAAATATACAAGTGTAATAACGGAAAGTATTTGGTAGATCCATAATAACGCAAAGTATAAAAGATTTCTACGTAATTTTATTTAAAATTTATTAGATATTTTAAAAATATATATTAATAGAATAAATATCAAATACAATGTACAATATACTATATTATTTTATGTAAATACATAATAATAATAAAAATAAAAAGTATGTTATTATGTTATATATATTATAAATTTATGTAATACAATATATTTTATTATACAGTATATAAAATACAATATATCATATATTATAGTGTGTTATAAATATTATATATTTCTAGTTAAATTATTACCAATATAAATATAAATGTAAAATATTTACCATATATCCCAGGAGTTATCAAACACAGAAACTATAAACTTCTCAAAGAAGTTATCAAATACAGAAACCATGAACTTCTTAAGTAATTTCTAATTTAGAGTTCTTCAGGAAGTAAGTAATTTCTAATTTAGAGTTATTCAAGAACTTCCAAGTTTTCCAATTATCAAATTGGCCCTTAGTAAGTGAAGGGTTGCCCTTAGAGAGTGAAGGGTTTCATGGAGGTGACAGGTTGAGGTTATCTGGAGGAGAGAGAAAGGTGTTTGGAGAAACACGGGAGGAGAGAGAGAGAAAGAGAGAAGTTTGAGGTATATAAGTGAAAAGATAAAAATGATTGGGTTTAAAAAAAACATGGCGTTCTCACATTTATTTAGGTTAAAAATAGGTTTAAAGTGCCAGGGGTTAAAAGATATCTTTTAAAATCTTGGGTTATCAAGGAATGAAACCTAAAAATAATAGATGTGGAGATATTTTCTCAAAAAAATCACCTTGTGGGATTGAGCCAGAGAGAGAAAAGGAGAAAAAGAGAATGGAAATATGCTCTTTTTAAAGAGAGAGATGGGGGACAGAGAAGAAGAGATACAAGGTCTAAGATAGACACAGGGATGAGAATATCGGTAGGGCATTTATGAAAGACAAATCTACAACGTATTATAGAAAGGCTACCATAAAGAACTTTCACTAACTTTTAGGCAATTCATTTAAAGATGCCCCTATCAACTTTATAATGAAACAATATAATTCAGTTTAAATAAATTTTACATTCATGTTAATTTTTTTAAAATAAATTTGATACAAGTTTAGTGGGTAGCACAACATAGTACGCCCACAAAAAGTAAAAAATAATAAATAAATAAAAATTCTCTGAATAGTAATTTACTTAAGTTTAATAACAATATAAGAAGTATAAAAAGGGGTTTAGACAGGGGACAAAACCGATACAGCTAATTTCTCAGAACTGGTCCGATCTCGACCGATTGTCAATTTTGTTCGATGATTCTCGATTCAGATCAAAGGGTTTAAAACACAACTTGTGGAAATCGCCATAAATTTTTGACAAAGGTCCAAAAAGGGTTGGTGATCTTGTTTTTATAATAAATGAGATCTCGTCGATCAACCACACTTCAATAGAGAAAAACATGGACTCCAAGGAGAATCAATAGGTAAAGTAATAGTTCGACCACATTTTTATTTATGGCGCTTGTATTGGTTTTTTCTAATTTTTTATATATTAATTAATTTCAAATAATTCTATAATTTTATGTTTTATAGTAAAAAAAAAAATCTTCATAAAATAAAATGCACGATTCAATTTCAAAATTTTATATCGTAATCATATTTATTCAAGAGAAAACTCTCCACATGACCCCACCCACATATAAAATATATATGATCCCTGATCTCAACAATTAAATCAAGTGGATGGCTAAGATGGCTTGAGTCACAATGTCACATGCTAGCTCTTGAGTGTCAGATCTTGATCCTACAACTCAGAATGTTTTATTTTTAATATTTAGTCTATAAATCATTTTGCAGCAAAATTTGGTTCATGCATATATCCGATAGAGGTGCACATAATAAAAATAATAATGAAATATTTCTCTTGATAAAAAATTATATAAATACCTTTGAAAATTTTAGGGGTATTTTAGTCATGTATTTTCACTTCTCTTTTTTTTTTTTTTTCTTTTTTTTTCTGGTGTCTGTCCCTAGGAAGGAGATGAGCCACCCCAAATTTGGACCAACAAATTTTTGTAAAAAAAAAATTAAAATCAAATAGTAGTTCTATATATGGTTGGGTTTATACATAACCTTTCATCTTTGTTTAAAGTCATAAATTTATCTATTATATATATTTAAGTTAAATATATTTATAGGTTATAAATATATTTAAATTGTTATGAAGTATGGATTATAAATATATAAGTTATAGATATATATGTATAGCTTATAAATGTTTAAATTGCTTTTTATAAGTCATATGTTAGAGAACATTCTTAAAAGTTGAATAAATCTAATTGATTTGAAAAATGTAATATTGATTACAAACCAACCTACAGTATAGTCAAGCAAGACCATGAAACAGTATATCCAGCTTAAATAGATTATATATTCATGTTAACCTCTTTAAAATCACAGTGACACAAGTTGAGTGGGTGGCACAATATAGTGCCAACACAAAGATGATACATTACACTGCTTCAAGAGTAATAATTAAAGACCAAACCACAATAAATAGCTTCTATATTTCAACTTGTAGGCAATCCAATGCACATGCCCACTTAAACTCTATAATGAAACAATATATCCAATTTAAATAAATCCTACATTCATATTAATTTCTTTAAAATAAATTTCACACAATGTGTAGCACAACATAATGCCACCACAACAATGACATATTACATTGCTTTATGTATAAATTACTTAAGATTAATACTTATTTAAAAAACATTTTACATAATTTGAGCGCATAGAACAACATAGTGCCACCACAAAAAAAAACTCAAAGTGCTATTCTAAGTAATAGTTTAATTTAATATTAATATAAAAATCCACATTTTAATAAAAATTGTAGCTAAGTAGATTACCTATAGACTGTTGAGTGACTACTTCATTGAGTGACTACTTTATGAATGTAGGATAGTCACCAATTACTTTAAAGAACTGGGTACTACCTTTACGTACTTTGAGCAATAAAAGTGGATTTTTAAATCTACAAAATTCTGTTAATTTATTCTGATAAAGAACATAGAGCAAAGATATAAATAAAAAATGTGTGTTTAGAGAGAGAAAGAGGCAGAGTAATATGCAGTTGGAAAAAAAAATGTAGTTATAGATAGATAAATTATCACATAGTTATAGATAGAGAAATTATCACAACTATACTTTAATTTTTATCTATTTAGAAGAGGAAAAAAAACTCTAACTTTCATGAACCTCGTCCACACCATTTTTTTTCAAGTTTGAGTATTTTGTGACCAAAATAACTTTCACGGTAGTCATATTACCGTAATAAACCAATTAATATTACAATACCATTACGGTAAAAGTAAAGCTATTTATATCGCATTTTATCGTATCACAGAGGCAAGGGAGGCAAGGGTAGAATAAGATGTAAGGCCATGGAAAAATAAGATGTGCGCCATCTCCTCATCTCCCAATCTCCCGAGGCGAGGGAGGAGAATAAGATGTGTGCCATCTCTCGAGGCTAGGGAGGATAAGCTTGTGCACCTCGCCATCTCTAAAGGTTAGGGAGGATAAGCTTGTGTGCCTCTTCTTTTGGGATGAGGCCATGGAAGCACCTCTTCTTTTGTGATGAGGCCTGACAAGATAAGCTTGTGGAATAAGTTTATGAGGATGGGTTGACAGGATAAGTTTGTGTTATTTTGGTCTCAAAACGCCCAAAAATGGAAAATTGAAGAAAAAAAAGTGTGGACGAGATTTATAAAAGTTTAGTTCTTTTTTTAAATAGAAAAAATAAAATATTTGCGGTAATTTTCCTTAGAAATAAAAGAGGTAGAGACATAAAAGCCATGCTTAAAGATAAAAAACTTAAGATTAATGATATGGTCAGGATGTTGCTAGAGGGAAAAAAAACTTAAATAAATGATATGGTCAGGATGAGAGATAGAGAGCTACCTTAGATTAACTGAGATTAGATTCAAATGACGTCTTCCGCCCATATCCAAGTCATTTCTACATAGGTATCTTCCCCATATCCAAGTCATTTATACTATGTTTATGTTTTTGAGTCCTCGAAAAGGTTATCAGCCAAGTAGCGTTCTACAATAATAAGATAGAAAAACAATTTCTATTAGCCTCAATAAAATTGAGAAAAAAGAGGGAAAATTATCACTCATATTCTTTTTAGGGCAAGCTTTCTATGTTTTTTTTAAAACATAAAACTTATATACTTCTCCTTATCCAACCGTAAATTCTGAATGGAGGGCTAAGATTGCCATAATCACAATGTCACGTCTCTAGACTTTTATTTTTAATTTTTTTTCTATTAACTATTTTGACACCAAAATTTTTTAATTTTTTTTTCTATAAACTATTTTGACACCAAATTTTTTTATTTTTTCTATAAACTATTTTGACACCAAATTTTGTACATCCAATCCTCTATTAAACTTAGACTAGCAAAAAAATATAAAATGAAATGACCACAATACCTCTAAAAGTTTTTAAGGGGTATTTTGGTTATTATATTTTATGAAAAATTTATTTTAATATTTTTTATAGGTGCCCTCCAATTAGAAGATGGCTCATATTCATATGATATGTATAAAAAAAACTAAAAATAAAATACTTTGAGACGTCGAATCTAAGATCAAAAGGTGAGTGGCTCTCTTGATAAAAATTGGACGGCTCGATGGTAAGGGAAGCATAGATCTTCTATGTTATAGCAGAAATATAGAAACATTTCCCTTCTTTTTATTAGTGATAAGAAATAGCAAAACAATTTCTAATCGGCCTAATAACGGTTTTTAAAGCATTTGCAATTCAATGAATAAAAAACATAAAAAAACGATAGATTCACTATCCTCTGGAGCCACATCCAATTATGGAATCTTTGGAAGAACAGAATGCATCGAAATATAGTTGCTACACTGAACCTCGATGCAAATAACCAACTAGACTGACCTAGTGGATAAATCAAGAATGCCTAAATAAAAACAATGGATAAATCAGGAATACAAAAACAAAAACAACAATTGGAGCGGAGAATGTGATTGCAATATAAGGTCGCAATTGAACAGATTGAGCAAGTTCGAATTGACGCAACATGAAACCTATTAGTCCGAAAGCATCATAGAGAGCAACAAAAGTCCACAGACCCCCTAATTGACACCAGGAACTAATCCCTTTTTAAGGTGTAATTAGATCGGGTACTCGTTCGAATTAAGAACGGAAGTTCGTTGCTTTTTGTTTCCCTATAACTATTAAGAATATAATTAATTTTTAATTGGAGCCATATAGCTCTATCCATTTCTTCACTCAACCGAACTGTAAATTGATTAGATCGGGTACTCGTTCGAATTAAGAACGGAAGTTCGTTGCTTTTTGTTTCCCTATAACTATTAAGAATATAATTAATTTTTAATTGGAGGCCCTATAGCTCTATCCATTTCTTCACTCGACCCAACTGTAAATTGATTTGGTTTCGTTCCAAGAATGAAAACAAGATTTTGTACAGATGCATAATGAAGATTCATTCCCTTTCAGGATCAGTCGTGGTCTTACCACCCTACCAATGGTATGGATGAATCCGTTGCTTCATTCAAATGTGTAAAAGATCATAGTCACACTTAAAAGCCGAGTACTCTACTGTTGAGTTAGCAACCAAAAAAATAAAAATATGGTACTAGACACAATCGAAATGAAACAATAAAGAGATTGGATTGCTCAACTCAGAAAAAAAGCATTGAACTAGCAGCAAGTCAAGTATAGAAGAGGCGTATGATTATCGATGATGAATATCAAGATGAAGAGATCAGATAAAAATATAAAAATACAGGCAGTTATACATGTCAAAAAAATTGATAGACCAAGTTAAGTATGGTAAACTCAACCCAGTTCAAACAACATAAACGGAAAAACCAATATTGGGAACTGGATAGACTCAGACTCAGACTCGATGAGTTCCTGTCCGTTTTATTCCAAACTCGGTAGGCGACCGAGTCGAAGAAACTCGCAAGTCCGAGTCACACCCACCGAGTTTTCGGACACAGTTTTTTCTGAAAACTCTGCTTTCATTTATCATAAATCTGAATTTCTTTACTGAAAGAACCTTACCTGACTTTCAATGCCTCAAATACCAGCAAGAGAGACCACTCAAGCAGGGAGGGAGGGAAGGTCCAGTAGGGAGAGTCCAGTGAATAAAACTTGAAACGGGGGAGTCAAAAACTTGAAACTTGAAAGAGTCCAATGAGTAACACTTAAAGTTGAAACAGTTCTTATATGAAAAATAAATAAATAAATAAACAATTACACATATTAGGAATGACAACTATTTAATGAACAAGAAATAGAGAGTTTTCTCAAAGGTATAAATAACATAATTGAAAGTATCTTCAAGATTAACGATAGAAAAGGTGCCTCTACGAATTTATACAAGGAACCCGTATATTATGCTCCCAAAAGGAGCATATATATCTCTTTTAATTTAAATTAGTGTCTATCTCTTTCAACAATACGACCCTCTCTACCCATATCTCTCTTAGCATCCCTATCCTATCAAATTTTTTTTTTATGAAGAAACTTTCAGAGAGATAAGGGTCTTCTTTTAGAGATTATAACGCGGGGATTAGTGAGAGAGAAAAATAATTAATTAATTAATTTAAATAAATAATATTAATTACTATCACGAAACCACAATCCTCCAAACAAAATCAATTACAAAATCAATTAATTAATTTGAAACTATAGGTGAGGTTTAATTATTATCTATTCGTTGACTATTTTTATTAATAAGAAGAATAAAAAAAATATAAGAATAAACTTGGAAACTTGGTGGAAATTTTACTTTCACTTTTGAAATTTAATAGCTCATAAAAAAAAAGGAAGGAAAATGGGTTATAAATCAATTTCTAAGCATCAAAATAAAACATTTAAAGAGATAATAGATGCATAAAATGCTTTATGTTATAACATCATAATCAGAAAGGAAAGCCAAAAAACTTTCAACAAAAAGGAACATTATGGGCATAATTTCTAAAAGTATTTCTGAGTTCATCACTTAAATTTTTTTAAAATAGTATTTCAAAGCATTACAATTTTGTACTTTCAATTATAAATTCTTTAAATTTAAAAAAAAAACAAATTGAAAGAATCTTTAAAAGCATAAAAACACACTAATTAATGTACTTTGTAAGAAAATTTGAAATTTCTAATCTACACACTAATTAATGTATTTTGGAAGAAATTTTGAGATGTCTACACCACAAAGGGAAATAAACAAATAGAGTTATTTTAAAATATAACAAAGTAATTTTGGTGGAAGGGACAATATAGTAATTTTAAAATCTAACAAAGTAATTTTGGTGGATGGGACAATATTTTTCTTTTCTTTTTTCTTCCTTTTTACTTTAATGACTTCTTTGACAATAAAACACAGTGCAAAAGAAACTTAAGAGCATAAATATTTATTTTATTTTATTTTATCGAGAATTGGAATTCTGGTTTTATAGTAAATATAATATTATCTATTTAAATAAAATACTAAAATAATATTATCTAACCAATAATAAATCTATTTTTTCATAGTGTTGATAATATTTATTCAACATTATAATATTTTTAGCATACTTCATGTATGCATACAATCTTCAAAACTGTAGTTTATTATTGATTATGATGGTCTTCACATATTAGTTGTATTAAATTATTTGTAATAGAAAAATATGATTTTATTTCTTCACCTTTTTGCGGGTAATGCAACCACTATGTCTATATTGCAAGACCAACCATTCGCACTTCAATTCTTCTCTAACTTGTTCAAACTTTCTCCACCAAAGAACATTTCACTAGTTTTTAATCCCTATAGTTAACATAATATATACTAATAAATAGGAATATGACTATCCAAGAAGCTTAAAACTATCAATGAAAACACCCAATCAAAACAATTAAAAAGACAAAAAAAATGAAATAATATTCTAATAATCTATGCAAAATATCACTACTTAAAACACTGAGAAGAAAGGAAGAAGAGAAGAGGCTCACCTCCATGAAGAAGAACACAATAATTTAAACCACAGTTGGAAGCTTAGAGGCTATTGTCGTTCTTTTTTCTTTACCCAAGGTGATATGAGACTCTCTCTTCCCTTAAACCACACACGTCTCTAGCTAAATTTCTAACTTACCTATAATCTTTCTCAATCATTTTTTATCAAAGAGAAAACTTCTTATCTCTATGAAACTTCCTATCTAACTATCTATCTCTCTTTTTCTCTTCCCTTAAACCATGAATTTCTCTCACTATAAATTTTTAACTTTTTTACATATCATTTCTCTCAATAATTTTTAACTAAAAATGAAACTTCCTCTAGCACATCTCTCTCTCTCTTTCATATCATCTCTCAAAATTATGCCATCCCTCTCACGTACTCTCTCTACTTGCTAAGTTTCACTCTCTTTCTTCCTTTAAATTACGCACCTCTCTCTCTCTCTTTCCAGTTTCTACTTTAATTTTCTCTCTCTTACCTTAAACCACGCACCTCTCTCTCTTTCAATTTCTAATTTCTATATATCATCTCTCAATAATTTTTAACCAAAAAGAATTTTTCATATCTCTCTCTAATGCACCTCTCTTTCTCTCTCTCTATATTATGCCCTCCCTCTCTCGTACTCTCTCTTATTTCTAGCTTTCTCTCTCTCTCCCCTTAAACCACGCACATCTCTCTCTAGTTTCTGTCTCTTTTTATCCCTTTAAAGCTGGGAATGTCTCATATAACTTCTATAGAATTAGGGTCCATTCTTATTTTCGTATCACCTATCCACCCTTAACTCTGGCTTAATAATATAGTATAGATATAGATATAGACTAGATGATTATTTTTTAAAAAATAAGCCTAAAGATATTCTAATTCCTTAAGAATATACTGTACATTGCTCCCTCGCGTACAATACACATAGGATTAATTTTAGGACCCTAATTTTTGGGATAAAACCTGTTTAAACATAGATTAACTACAATAAAAAAAATCCTAATTGCACCTGCTAAAGACTTCAAAAAAATAATGTTTCAAGATTGAATAGAAATTGTCCCATTTATGGAGGGTGAGAACTAATTGTTAAGAAACTCTAATTTCAATTTTGTTTTTCCTTTTTGAGAATGACTATCTACTAATTCTAATTCAATCACCAAAATTTTAAATTGAAAAAATCCTCCCAAGTAGGTCATCAGGAAGTAAAAATGAACGAGGAGCATAGTATGCATACTTAAAAAATAAAATGATTTTGAGTTTTGTAACATTTAGTTCTCACCCTCAAAAAATTGGAGTCTCTTTTCAGTCTTGAGACATTTTTTTAAAAGTGCATAAAGAGTAAAATTTAGAAATCTGTTTGTTGAGATTAGTCTATGTTTTGAAGAGGTCATCTCCAAAATTTATAATAGTTACCCCTTTGGTTTTATCCGAAGGAGTAAATGGACAGTATAACCGACTTCTAAAAGTTATTTATATCTTTCTAAAGATGAGTACAGTAGCTTAGTCTATGAGGAGGACATCTCCAAAATTTAGAATTATTACCTCTAGATTAGGTTTTATCCACAGTATAACCAAATTCTAAAAGTTATTTATATACAGTATGAATGATTTAGAATTATTACCTCTAGATTAGGTTTTATCCACAGTATAACCAAATTCTAAAAGTTATTTGTATACAGCATGAATGATCCTCTCTTAAAATTGTTTTTTCCTTTGTTTTAGGGCTAGTTCAGTACGGATGCATTCTCCTACCTGTGTAAGAATTGATTGTTTTTTCGGTTGTTTTTGGGGTTAGTTCAGTCGGGATGCGGTCTCCTGCCAATGGTAAGAATTGAATTAAGGATGTCATATTGTGGCAATCTATCATTCTGACCTCTTAACTTCGAGTCTATTTCTTTTGTCGTCATCATCATCATCAAAGTTTTTTTCCAACTACTTGAGCCTATTTCTCTCTTTTCTAAATTCTTATTTATCATCTCTCTAAACACAACTATAATATGGTTGCTTTTCTCTCTAAATTTATGATTAAAGGGCCTTCTCTTCCACTGATCTACCCAAAACAAAAATGTATGATTCATGTTGGAACAGCTTGTTGGGCAAGCCAGGCCCTCACCAAAATGGATCAATTTGAAACCTAAATTAGATTATTTGAGAAAGGGAAGGTACGGTGTATAGAGATCAGGCGTATCCATTTCTAAAGGGCCGGGCCATCCACCATCCAGTCTCAAGATAGACGGTGTGTATAGGGGTTTCGCCATATCTGTCTACTTTCTACTCGGATTTTGTGAGGTGGCCACATGTTCATCAACTTACAAAGATACTAAGCAATTTTGTGAGGTGGCCATATGTTCATCAACTTACTTTTCAATATAGAGTAAGTGGTTTCGCCATGTCAGTCTACATTCTACTTACCTGTCTAAAATCACATCTTCATGGAATAATGTGCACACTTTTTTTTGTAGGCAATTCGTTGGGGAGTGGATTTCATTACGGGTAGATATGATGTCATATTGTGACGCCCTTCCAATTTGATCATCTGGGCTCTAAAGATCATTCTTATCATCTAGCCGCTAGAGACCATTCTTAATAAGGTTTACACCATTCCTAATAAGGTTTACACTTAATTTCTTGCCTAAGAGAAATAAAAAAGAAATTATAAACTCGAGGTCTTGAGAACAAGAAGTGGATGACCTGCCTATGCACAGTGTAGGGTACACATCTTTTTTTCTTCTTCTTCTTGTTTTTATTTTCAAATAGGGAAAGTATAGAATAACACCATTTACCTTTGACCATTGAATGTGAAATTGGGCGACTGCAATTATTCCATTGACCAAGCTCAAATTTTTAAAAAAATATTCTCGAATTTAATGACACATCCAAACTATCAAATTTCACATCAAATGGTCGTAAAGAATTGGGACCACCTTGTATCAAAGATAAATTATCTTATTGTATACAATCCCTTTCAAATATTATGTCAGTTTGTATGAGAAAGCAGTTTACGAAGGAGTGGAAATAGTTCAATTCACCCCTCAACGCACCTGTGGTGGTTAGGAGTGGCAATGGACCCAGACCCGAATTGACCCAGTGGGTCGGGTCTAGATCCAAATATAGGACCCGAACACTATTCGAGTCCGGGTCCATGTGGACCCAACCTAAATAGTATTATTATATAAATAATATTTAATATTTAATTAATATAATTATATATTTTTATTATAATACTTTATTTATATATATATATATATATATATATATATATATATATATATATATATATATATATATATATATAATTTTTGTGTTGGGTCCTGTTGGTTAGAGGTCTGACCCGACCCAACCCATTACCACCCCTAGACTGGTAGTAGTATTGTAGTTTGGTAGAGAGAGATCTATTGGAGCTATTGACTAAGCACTCTTTCTAGTATTTACCGTGAAATGATGCTCATTATTGTTACAGGTGATTTTAGCGTGAATATCACATGTTGTCCCCCTTTTAATAAAAGAAAAGTTTATATAAGATGGCAACCATAAAAACTCATTGAAAAAGATTTGGTTGTTCATCTTTTAATATATTAAATGAACCGTCAATTTTCAATAGTTTTAAATATTTGTAAACCTTCTACATCTATACTATTTTTAAAGCTTCAATAATTTGAGATGAATATAATTTTTCTCGTCATAAAGGATTTTTGACACTAAAACATCTTTGGGCAGCATTTGGATGTGCGTCTTACTTTTATTATTAAGGCATCAACCTTATATAAACCTTGCCCTTTCATAAAAGAGTAAAACAAAGTAAAGCTGACATGCCCTCAACCTAGCGATAAATCTTAATAAAATAAAATAAAATAGAAAAGGTCAAAAAAAAAAAAAAAATGTCCATACTTATTCTATATATGATCCAAAAAAAAGGAAAAAAAGTATTACAATAATCTTCAAATGGGATTGTATATAATAAGATCATTTATCTTTAATACAAGATGGTCACAATTCCTTATAACTATTTGACGTGAAATTTGATGGTTTGGATGTCACAAAGTTCGAGAAAAACAATTTTGAAGTTTGAGCTTAGTCAATGAAATAGATGCAGCCACCCAATTTTACATCCACTAATCAAGATTAATGTGACCCTCTTGTATTAAAGATAAATAATATCATTATGTACTTTGCCTAATCAAATAGAGACCAATGAGTTTGTGGATGGTCATTTCCAGTGTTCAAGAATTCAAAAGTAGTTGCAAGATTCGATTGGCTTTGAAAAAAACTGCCAGTTGCATTATCTCTCCTTTTTAAGTACTCGTATCGTGATTATAAAGTGGACTTAGAGAACTTCAAATAAAAATCGTCATTTTTTACGAGGGAGTATGTATATAATGTGCTCCATTATAGGAGATATACTGTTTACTTAGTCCCTCAAATAAAAAATCTACTTTGGAGTATTTTCCCAATTCAAAAGCTTCGATCCATTTCAAACTCACAAGGTAAGTATTCAAATAAATAAAATTTACGATAAAGAAAAACTATGAGTTTCTAAATATTTAGGTTTCAGTATCCAAAATAAAACCAAACAAAATTATTTTCTTGGTCCTCCGTTGAAGAGGTCATCTCCCATAATCCCAAATCCCACTATAGTAGTGCGTTGGGTTTATGCGAGGGGTGACAATGGTTCGGACAGGTCCCGATCCGACCCGACCTAGACATATTAACTTGAATGTAAATTTATGAGGGTATTTTGATCAATTTATATTTTATGAATTATTTTTTTCATATTTTTATTAGATTTGCATCACTAAGATGTACACATGCTTCAAATTTCTGATCCTTCTGATTAGTAAAAACACAATGAAAATTGAAACACTACCAAACAACTATGACCATGCGATAAAGTTTAGATGGCGATGAGGACAACCAAAATCACTGTTCATTTTTTCCTATAGCCATTTTGTAATATCTTCCATATATATATATATATATATATATATATATATATATATATATATGGGATAATTTAAACTTCACAACTTTTCAAATTACAAAGGTATGGGATAATCTACACTTCAAAACCTTTCGAATTACAAAGGTTCAAGATAGAGAGAGTTGTGATGGGTGGATTTATTAATTTTGTAGTCTATTTTTAAAAAAAATTATTTGTGTGGGGCAATTTTGTAAATATTACTACAAGACAAAAGGTACTTTTGTCATCTCTATAAGGGTAAGTTGAAATTTTAACTAAAAGACAATGGTTGTCTACAAATAAAGTTCCAGAACACTAACTTCCAAAACGTCCTTATATTTTTGTGAAAATTTCAAATTTACTCATGCTTAATGATAAAGTTACCTATTTAAAAAAAATTTAATACAAAAGTAATGATTGTTTTGATAAATACACCCATCACAACCCTTTCTAACTTAACCTTTGTATTTTGAGAGACTGTTAACTCTAGACAAACCCTATATATATATATATATATATATATATATATATATATGAAAAAAAACTAGGGTTAGGCCCACTAGCACATATGAACATATGAGCCCAATAGCCCAGATTGAATATGGACCGATCAGACAATCACGAATATTCGGTAGTGTTTAAATTTTTTTTTTTTGCTAAAAATCCAAATCACTTGAAATTTTAGATTTATGTTCATAAAAAATAGATGAATTTTTTAAAAATATCAAAAAATTATTTTACAAATAAATTGACAAAATACCCCCAAAAAGTTTTAGGGGTATTTTGGTCACTTTTTAATTTGTGAATACTTTTTTAAATATTTTTTTTAGGTGTGTCTTGATAAGAATAACGCACATCTAAAATTTCAAGTGATTTAAATTTGTAAAAAAATAAATAAAATTCAAATACTACCAGACATCTGTGATCGTCAGATCGGCCCAGATTCAATTTGAACCGTTGGGCACATATGTTCATATGAACTAGTAGGCTAACCCCAGCTTTTTCCTATATATATATATATATATATATATATATATATATATATATATATATATATATATATATATATATATGAAAAAAATTTATATAGAGCTGAGGCTCTAAACAATCAAATCACAAAAATTTCACAAAAAGAGGTTGTTTTGATGCCCAAATATCCTCAAATTGATCATCGCAACATCAAGATGTATGGACATTAGAAAAAAAGGGATTTCAAGTTTTGAAAATAGTGTATTTTGTAAAGTATTTTTTATCCTTCAATTTTCAAAATTTTCAAGTTTTCATAGATGTCAATCTACACTATTTTTGAAGCTTTAAACTTTATAAATAACTATGAAATTATATTTTAAGGCTATCACAAAGATTTCCAGTATTGAAACCACATTTCTCGATATTATTTGAAGGTATGCTCTCGATACTATTTGAAGGTATGCTCTAATTTGATTGTTTAGAGCCTAAGCTCTATACAAACCACACCCATATGTGTGTGTGTGTTTTATATATGGGAAAAGATCTTGTCAACATATTAGCCGATGGAATAATATAAACCCAACGTTTCAAATTGAATATGAGCCAATTTGATTGTCACGATTGTATTTCATATTCGAATTTTGTTTTTTTTATATATAAATTCAAATTACTTGAAATTTGTGTATATTCTTCTCATCAATGAACATCTAATAAAAATATTAAAAAAATTATTAACAGAAAATAAGTTGACCAAACTACCTCTATAACTTATAAAGATATTTTGGTTAATTTATTTTATATGAATAATTTTTTAATAATTTTTTGAGTTTCACTTATTTTTCAAGAGTAGACGCTCAAAATTCCAAGTGAATTTAGATTTGTCAAAAAAATATATCAAAATTTAATTACTAAATGCAATCGTGACCATTGGATCATATCATATTCAATTTTGGTCGTTGGTCATTTAATGTAGTTCTCAATTGTTGGGGTCGGATTGACCCGGATCCTACGAAAATGGGATCCAGGCGGGGTCGAACCGGCCGCACGGCCACCTATATTTTGTGCACTAGGCATGTGTACCTGAGGTACTTGAGAACGCAAGGGATCTAGAATTCTAGATCAGTAGACAGTAGTACATGAAAATGAAATGCGCAACTGGGCTCAATTGGAATTCTGTAGAAGTGCCATTCGTATGGCAAATGGCAAATATTATCTAGATTGGTCCTTGACCTCTCTGAGCCATCTCCTTCTTCCTCACTTATTGTAGTTCCACACTTGCACCTGTGTAACAAAACTTTGATCTCCTTGTTCCATTCGACAAATGAAACAATTTGATATTTGCAATTTACATGAAACTATTCAAAACCAATGCATTCCACTCCCTTTATTCTATAACTACCACCAATGTAGACTCTTACATGATCAAAACAGGCTTTCTCCCAAGCATATACAAATGGAACCATCTGATAAAAACTCTAATTCAAAAAGGAAATTTGTTAAAGGCTCAACAAGTGTTCAACAAAATGCCCCAAAGGAATATAATCTCTTGGAATTCATTGATTTCTGGATATATTAAAGGGGGTGATTTAGTCGAAGCTCAGAAGCTAATTGATCAAATGAAAGACCGGAATGTGGTCACATGGACGGTCATGATTGCCAGCTATTCATCATTGGGCGATCGCCACATGGCATTTGAGCTCTTTTCTGATATGCAAAAATCTTATGTGAAGCATGACCATGTAACCATAACCACACTTCTATCTGCTTGTAACGATAAATTGGCTTCTAGTTTGGTTATTCAGTTGCATACCCAAATCGTTAAACATGGGTACGGAGCCATTTTTGTAGTTAGTAATACTTTGATTGATTCTTTTGCAAAATGTGGGCTCATTGAATATGCTCAAAGAGTCTTTGATGAGATTCCTCGAAGGGATTGTGTATCATTTAATGCTTTGATAATGGGCTATTTGAAAGATGGAATTCTTCAGAAGGCCTTGAATTTGTTTGTTCAAATGAGAAATTTGGGAGTTAAGCCTTCTGAATTCACATTTGCCGCTATTTTGAGTGCTGTCTCTGGAATGGATGCTTTGGGTTTAGGAATGCAGGTCCATGGTTATGTGATCAAGGCTAATTATGGGTGGAATTTGTTTGTTAACAATGCTATACTTGATTTATACGTTAAGAATGAGAAACTAATTGAAGCAAAGGAATTCTTCAATGAGATGCCTGAATTCGACGGTGTCTCTTATAATATTCTTATCACTGGCTATGCATGGAATATGCAATGCAAAGAGTGTATAAATCTCTATAGAGAACTACTATTGACAAATTTCAAAAAGAAAAATTACCCTTTTGCTAGTCTACTAAGCATGTGTGCGAATTTGCCAAATTTAGAGATGGGCATGGAAATTCATGCACAAGCTATTCATTGCTCAGCAGATGAGGATGCCTTTGTTACGAATGCTCTGGTAGATATGTATGCCAAGTGTGGGGACTTGGAAGATTCAAAGAGATGTTTTAGGGACGGGATTGAGTTCTCTGTGTCATGGACGGCCATGATTTCAGGGTATGTACAAAGAGGATTTCACCATGAAGCCTTGGAATTATATGCAGAGATGAGGAAAGAAGATGTGTGCTCTGATCCACCCACTTCCTCTAGTGTTCTTAGGGCTTGTGCTAGTTTGGCAACTATAGGGGTTGGGGAGCAAGTGCACTCATACTTGGAAAGATCTGGTTTTTTGGCAAATGTACATTGTGCGAGTGCTCTTCTTGATATGTATGCAAAATGTGGATTTATAGACCAGGCAAGGCAAGTTTTTAAAGAGATGCCAAACCGAAATGTAGTCTCTTGGAATGCCATGATATCTGCTTATGCACAAAATGGGTATGGAAAGGCTGCTGTTGAACTCTTTGATGAAATGGTTAAATGGGGTAGAAAACCAGATTCGATAACCTTTCTAAGCCTTCTCAATGCATGTAATCATGCGGGGCTAGTTAGAGAAGGCTCAAATTACTTAAAATTGATGACCCAAGTGTATGGTGTTGAGCCTAAGCGTGAGCATTATGCTTGTATGGTTGATATTCTTGGGCGAATTGGATGGTTAGATGAAGCCGAAGAGCTTATAAATAAGATGCCATTTGAGAGTGATGATATTATATGGTCTTCGATTTTGAATTCATGTAGGATCCATGGAAATCATGCATTAGCAAAGAGAGCAGCAGACCATTTGTTCAAAATGGAGCTCAGTGATGGAGCACCTTATGTTCTCATGTCCAATATATATGCAGCTTTGGGTAGGTGGGAAGATGTAGCGAAGGTGAAGAAATCCATGAAGGACCGTGGAGTAAGAAAAGAACGCGCTTACAGTTGGGTAGAGATAGAAAGGAAAACACATTCATTTTTAGCCAATGATGATTCACATTGTCAAATAGATATCATCAGAGAAATGCTACAGATGTTGTCTGAACATATAAAGATGGAAGGGTATGACCCTGATACTGGATATTTGTCTCATTTATGTGAATGAGGGATGATTAAAGCAGTTTCCACCATTTTAGAGATGGAACTTCTTTTTAAGGTAATATTCCAATAAAAAATGTTCTTGTTCTTAAGGTATAATTAATGTGCAGTTCCGCTACAAAGAGAGATTTTTTTTCTTATACTTTTCTTAATCATAACTGCCTTGTTATTTGATTAATAGCAATGAAATTCTTGCCATATGCATATAATATTCAACTCTTTTTCTATCCGTTAATTTTAATTACAGTTTGTTCCATCTATTTTAAGGCGAGATGTACTATAACCAAATCAATACTGGAAACTCGTAGACCATTTGAATCATCGCCATCCATTATAATGATGGAACGCGATGGAGTGAGAGTGGAATCCACTAGAATATGACATGATCCAAATGTTGGATTCCACTTTCTCCATATCCATCACCATCCAATGGTATAGAGTACGATGATGATGACCCCAATGCTATATGGTTTCATAATCCATCTAATTATTTCATGCTTTTCCGCGGTTTTTAATTAAAAAAGTTTTTGGGTGCCTAGGTTTGATGAATTTAAAAAGATTCATTGGTAGCCAAATCACCATGGTCTAAAAGTCTGCAAAAGAAAATCTGAGTTCTACAGTAAAGGGTTCTGAAGAAGACATGCTTTAGTGTTCAGACTGATGAATGATGATTTCAAAAATCACTTTTGACTTGTAAAAGTTCTGGAAATTTCGGGACCCATTACTGCCTTAAAAATTTTTGGCTCCCCATAGTCTAGCTTAATTTCAGATATACTTCTTAATTGCAATCCTTGTATTTATGTGGAATAAGCTTGGGGCTATTATCTAATAAAAGTTTTAGCATAATAAGTAAGATTCAGCAGCTTTATCTCCTAGTGGATTGGCATTTGAGCCAAAAACAGCTATCGTCAGAATCATAACAATAAGTTTCTCTCTCAGAGAGAGAGAGAGTACAATTAGAAAAATGTGTTCTACAATGCCTGAGACACTTCTGGTCATTATTCAATTTTCATAATCCTCTTTTTCTCAAGTCATTTCTGTCAATAGTTAAAGCTGTTTCAAGCCCCAAAAGATAATCTCTACCCTCTACTTTTCAAAGTCCCTCCCCCAACTTTTGTCATCCTCAAAGAACCCCTCTGGCCCATTGCCCCTACCAAAAGCCTACTTTCCCTTTATCCCTTTGCCCTTTTGATTAAAAGAAAACATAACCCACCACCCCAAAAACCTCTCTAATTCCTTACTTTGCTTCATATTGACCTTTCCTCTTCCCCACTTCTCCTCAGATGCTCTCCATCAACCAAATTAGAGACCAGTTTCTCTTTCTTAACATCTGTCTTCACTCCAAACCCCAAAAACCTCCATTCCGTCTCACCTAAGAAATGAGCAACCACCGAACCCACTTAACAGAATCCGGTCAAAAGTCACCGGGTTCCAGTCAAAATTTGCCTGAGTCTGGCCAAAAGGCGCATGAACCGGGGCACCAGCAGCTAAAGCCAATATCTGGTCATCGATATCGCTCATCCGACATAGTACTCCGGAAACCTCCACCAACCAATTTCTTTATACGGTGCGGTGCAGTTTTCTGCATAATTTTCATCATTCTTCTCATCCTTGGAGGGATCATCACTCTGGTCATATACTTAGTCATAAAACCAAAGCACCCATCTTTCGAAATCTCGAGTGCCACCCTTAACAGCCTCTATATCGACTCCCCTCAAAACCTGAACAGTGATTTCACTTTCCTTGCCAATTTCTCTAATCCCAATCGAAAAATTGACATCCAGTATGAATATTTGAGCTTGGATTTATACTTTGGAGACACCCTTATTGCTACTCAGGCCATTAATCCTTTCTTTCAGAAGAGGGGGGTGTTGAGCTTGGCTTCTGTTCAGATGATATCAAGTGAGGTTTATTTGAGTCAGAGCTTGGCTAAGGAACTTAGGAATCAAATTCAGAACAACAGGATCACCTATGATATTAGAGGAACTTTCAGAACCAGGGCTGTTTTCGGTATTTCACATTTCACGTACTGGTTGTATGGGCGTTGCCGGATTGTGCTTACAGGACCTCCTAGTGGTATTATTGTTGCTCGGTATTGCAGAACAAAGCAATAGAGATGGTTTCACACACTTTCGTTTTTTGTGTCTCTCTCTTTGAATTTTGTTTATCTCTTGATTTTTTTGTTCCCTCATAGTTTTCTATTTATTTCAGTTTAGCGAAGTGGCTCGCTTTTGTTGTGAGGCCCGTTTTAGATATGTTTATCTGCCTTCTCTGTACTTGTAAAATTCTTTTGGTTGTAAAGATCAGCGTCTTTATGGCCTAGCACTTCAATAAATATTTCATATAAGTCTAATCTTTGATTTTGTTTTTATTCTACTTCTTATTTTTTAAAATGGTGATTTTCTAACTACAAAGCATGTTTCGTTCATGTTTCTCTTGGAGATTTTATTCTTCAATTCTTAATTTGTTGTAGAGCCTTGACAAATATAAGGAAATTAAGAAAGATCAGATAGTAGACTTCCAGATATGATATGAGAAGTGGAATTCATTATCCCATGCTTTTCCCTTTTTCTCAATTTTTCATAAAGGTCAATTATATAATCCAAATCTATCTTGTATCTCTCTGGTTCACATTTCCCTCATCTACCTGCAAAATTCTTTAATTTCTTGGAATTTCTTATTTGATGAAAATCAACTAGAACTACCATTAGACTGTTATCTCACTTCAATAAAACCAACAGATGACATTCAAGCTGAACGCCTGAAACAAAACAAAAAACGGATGTCATCATGGAAATAATTCAAAACAATTATTTATCATAGAGGGCAAAACTAACTGATTTTTTTATGCATGCTAGTAATTTGTATTTTCCATTTTATATTCAAATTTTCACTTTATCACTTTTATTTCCCGCATCTTAATGTTACTTGCGTGAGGGCAAATGGCCAGGCAAAGGAATCAATGGACCACTTTCCTTGACTCAAGGTAGAGAGAGAGATTTTGAAAATTAGGGGCGGGAGAGGGAGGGGAGAGACCTATAAATCAATGTTTGAAAATGAGATAGAGAGAAAGAAAGAGGTTTCAATCAATGTTCAAAAAGTGGGAATCATGCTCTCATTTGCTGGATGTCGGAGCTTAAGTCCCCAATCTCGGGCAAGACTGCATAATTTACAGTAAGAAAATATAAAGATTTTGAAACATTTGGTAGAATAGGGTAGTGTGCTTCAACCCGAAATCACATAGCTACCTCAAAATCCCAATCCAACTTTTCTTACTCCTGCCCGGCTTGACGATTATTGAATTTCTAAAACGGTGAGGTTTGTATATGGTGCCAACCTTAAACAATCACGATAAAGTGTACCTCAAAATTCTATTAAAGTGTACCTCAAAATTCTATTATAAGATATATTTTAGGTGTCCAAACTTTTTATGATAGTCTTAAAATGTATTTTTTTACCCTTATTATAAAGATTTTTTTAGACGGACTGGACAAGATTTCATGGTCTTACCACCAAGACCCCTACGTCCTTGTATATGCTTAGTAGGCTAAATATTACTGGTCTAAATATTCAATCTCAGAGAGACTTTGCAAAATTCCATGGTCTTATTACCAAGACCCCTACGTCTTTTCTACATGTTCAGTTCTCTAAATATTACAAGTCTAAATATTGCTGACTTATCAAGATTTCATGGTCTTATTACCAAGACCACTACGTCTTTTCTGCATGCCGAGTAGGGGCCAAGACAGGTCTCATTCGGCCCAACTAAAAACAAAAAAGTGGAAAAAGAAAAAAAAAATATAGCCTCCAGCCAGGCCAGCCCTGTCATGGCAGCCCACACCCGTCCCGGCCTTTTGGGTCGTAGTGGACCCAGGCCCACCGGGCCTGGGCGAGTTGTACCCCTAATGTTCAATCGTATTTTCAAGCTGACTATTCTATCCTTAAGTGACGACCAAAACAACCCCACCTAAGAAATTGCCAAATTTCTCATTCATTTCCGAGAAATAAGCCCAATTACCATTTTATTGCACACTTTCAACAGCTGATTCATGATCTGTAATCACCAATAAGCAACAAAAGCAACATAGGAATGCTAGGATTAATTAGTGTCCCAAAACTTTGATTGATGTGGAGGACCGTTCACCCATAGATATGTGTTGTATTGATAGATCAATGATCCAGATTTGGTCTGAATCGATCTGGTGGTGATTCAAAAAAATTAAAATAGAGATCTATGGGAGAGGATTTAGGGGGACCTAACGATAAGCTTACAAAAAGAAATATAATATATATTAGCTGGAACCCGGACAGGACCTATACCATCCCAAAACCAATTTAATCCCTATTAATCCCCCCATCCAAATCAGGGATCTGGATCAGAAATCACCAGGTTTTGAAGCACTAGTTAAAATAATAATGATAATCTTCTTTAACTTACTAGAAAAACATTTATAAACAAAAAGTTCCGTTAAAATCACTGAAAAAAATGCTCAACCATATGTGGAAACCCAAAAATACCCATTTCAGCTTTTAAGACATTACGTACTACCAGTCTACAACACGAAGTATACTAGTGGTATACAATAGGCTTGCTACACTGGTGAACCCATCTCATTGTCTCTCTCTCTCTAGCCAGCTACAGGTTACAAATGAGCCTGTGCATGCTCAGGCTTGTGTGTGTATTCATAGTCAAGGTGTACAAAGGCTCTCTCTATCTCAGGCAGAAGTTCTAGTTTCTCTTGCAGTGACTCCCCAATGTCATGGGCCTCTTGCAAGGCCATATCAGCTGGCAAAACAATGTCCACTTCCACAAAGTAGTGAGAGCTAAATGTGTAAGCTCTCACCGTGTCAATGTGTTTGATTGCCTTGTGATGGTTCCAGCAAAGGTAAGTTAGCTTTTGCAAGTATTCGGGTGCAGCCGATCGCCCGACTAATGAGTTCACGTTCTCGAGGACAGTGGCCGACCATGTTCGAATAGTGTACAATGCCAGCTGAAAAAGCAGCAGCATCAAAGCTTCATCGGCAAAAGATCTCTCTCTCCCTCTCTCTCAGACACACAAATTGCCCACTAAAAGAGCAGCATAACCATAGAAAATAAAAAAGCAGCAATGTTAGTAGCTGATACAAAAGAATTTGCACCCCTCTCTCTCCCTTTCTCATACATACTGATTGAACAAAATGAAACTAGAGGTAGACTAGAGCTAATTACCACTATAGCGCCAAAGGGGTCGATCCAATCATCAATTGAGTTGGCGAGAAGGGCAGCAATAAGCCCAATGACATTGGTGATCACATCAAAGAAGTGATCTTGAGCATAAGCCTTGACAATCTCATTGGTGAAGGAGCGGCAATATATAACAAGGGCAAACTTCACCAGTGTAACAGAAAGCATTATTCCAATCACCCAAAGTTGTTGCTCTGCTGTCAAGGAGAACTCGTCTTCCTGCATCAAGCAAAGGACCCTTCAGTTATTTTACCTATTCTTTTGCAAATGGAAGCTGATGGAAATTTTAATAAACCACATTGAGTAACAAAGAAAGTTGGGAAAATATCTCATTATCCCCTATTTTTAATTTCCATATCTCATGAGACCCAAGAATTAAAAATATTACTTGTAAGCAAAGGTCCCTATCTTTTCTATCTTACAACCCTCTGGACCCCTTTGACCATAAATTTTTGACCCAAACAAACACTAAAATGATATCCTATTCAAACTCCATCGCTCTCTCTCTAAAACTCCATCTCTCTCTCTCGTCACTTCTCGATGAGTTTACCAACCAAGGGATTTAGCTTGAGCTCGAATACGAGCACATCTTTTTATGTGTGAGAGAGAGATGGAGGTTGGATTTTAGAGAGAGATGGAGTTTTAGAGAGAGAGAGTTTGAGTTTTAAGAAGAGAAAGTTTTGAGAGAGAGAGAGACGATGATGTGAGAGAAATGGAGTTTGGGTTTTAGAGAGAGATGGAGTTTTGAGAGAGAGAGAGACGATGATGTGAGAGAGAGATGGAGTTTTAGAGAGAGATAGAGTCATTTTATAAGTTGTTAAGATCAATAATACATGGTCAAAAGGGTTTAGAGGGTCAGAAGATAGCAAAGATGGAGTCATTTTGCTTACAAGTAATATTTTCAATTCTCGAGTCTGATGAGATATAAAAGTTAAAAATAGATAATAATAAAATCTTTTCCCAAGAAAGTTTGCTTATCACAATTAACAGATAATGGTTTTCTTCTTCATATCTTTGGTGTTTTTTCTTTTTCTTTTTTCTTTTTTTTTTGTTTTTGTTTTTGATCGTCAAATATCATATCTTTTGTTTTAAATAAAAAAAATAGACTGATATCTCATCATCTACAAATCCTCCTAATTTTTTATTTAATTTGCAGTCAGTTCAGACTTTTCTCGAAGGGGCAGAATGCTTTTGCTTCATTTCTTTGTTTTTTTAGCAGCTAGTTTTAGGATAATGTGCATAAATACTTTGATGCTCTCGTGATAGTACAATGGAGGGGGCCCTATTACCAGCTAGCTTATCCAAAATACATAACTGATAGGACAAATAAAAAAAAGTGCTTCAATTATATTTAACAAAAAGTACAGGAGCAAAAACCCCCAAACAATTTATGACTCTACTTTCAGATTCTTTCATGGACATGTAACTAATAAGATAACTACCATTTTTTACAGTGCTCCTTTTTTTTCATTATTATGACATAAATTCGTGAGAATGGTCAACAGCAAAAAGGCCAAACCCCTGAGAAAAACATCAAAATGCTTTCAAATTTTAAATTTTGGCTGACAATTCAATCAAGGAGAAGCACTTACATCAGATATGAGGGTGCGGACGGACTCTAATATTATCTGCAAACCCAGTGTGGCCATGACGGAGGCAAAAACTAAAATACCCTGCACATTCAGCACATGCATATCAAATAACACACTCATAATCTACAGAATCAGCCAACTAAGAGGAGCATTCTAAGCACCAATAAGATGGATAGTCCTCTCCCATTTAAGAGCAATGGCATATAATAACCCTTACAGTGAGATATATAAACTCATAAATGATGAAAAACATGCATTTCAAATGTCATGCAAATGGAAAGTTTTAGAATCTAAAAAAAAAAGACACAAATTATTGTAAGTTTCACATGTCCTTTAGGCTTAGTCTAGAGGTTAGATGTCCAGTTAGCACAGGAGAAATTAAGGATTTGAACTTTTTCCCCTTTTTGTGAATGAGAGATCAAGGATTTGACTGTTGATGTTTGTCCTGAAGAAAAACCATGCCAACTCTTCTACTCAGAACTTTAACATAATAGATACAATTATTACGGCTATATAGAACCTTCCGTTGTAGCCATGGGTCAGGTAACACCAACAAACTACAAGTGAGAGGCTGGTTACCATTCTGATGCCACAAAGAATCCTCCACCCCTACTTCAATATTACCTGGCCTTGTTAACAAGCTAAGAGCCTAAAACGTGATTGTGAAAGAAAAGGAGAGGGTTGATCCACATTAAACCTCTCAAACTATGAATTTTACATTCTCGGGGATCAATAAATTGAGAGAGAATAAGAAACCAAAAAGACCTAGGCCCTATGTTACATGGATTCTTTTGTTTGGGTGCCATACCCACGCATCTGACACATATTGATGCACCTATTGACACATTCTTTTGGATTCTTCTTGTTCACTAATCATTGACTGCATCACTGATGTAGACTTTGATCTTCTGCTTTCCTTTGAGTAGAGACATGAACTTTGAAAACGAGCATAAGTTCAACGAAGGCATAATTGAGTTTATTGACTACTCATCACGAAGTACTGAATAATGTTCGATTTTGTTCTCTCTATAATACAGCCATGTTGCCGAACCTTGCTCTTCCTGGAATGGGGAATGCCATACCCATGTCTGACACGTGCACAAGTCCATGCAACATAAATGTAATCCAAGGAAACCTAAGATTCTTCATTGCTTCTCTCTATTGCTTCTCTCCTAATTCAGTTTGCACTTTATTTTCTATTTTCCTTCCTTTCGATTTCCCCATTACCTCGGTTTAATTTTTCTTACTGTCCTGAACGTCTTACTTTCTTTCATGATAATGATTGACCCAAAAAAGAGCAAATAGAAAACAATGATAAACACAACACCGTAGACAACCTACTTGTTTCCCTAGTTAACCAGCTAAATGGAAATTATTGAAACCCAAAACCACTCCAACAATTTGGAGCAGAAACCTCACCTAGAACTACCAGAAGAAATAAAAGAGCATTGCCTTTCCATGAGCTGCTCCAGCTTAATCCATTTGGTTTTCCCTTATTTGTGCAGTCATCTTAAATTGTAACAGTTAAGAAGATTTGGCAGCCAGGAATTTCAATGAGACATTGATCCCTAACCAAGCAGTCACATCCAGCAGCATAGAGGCACCCACTAACTAGTAGTGCAAAAGGCATAGAGATCTTCCAAATATTCTATTCATTCCAGCCTCCTCTATAGTCCTAATTTCATCTTAAAATCAATCTCTTCTATCCTCTCAGTAACCTTATCTGAAAATTCCGCTTCTTTCATGTGCAGAACTTTAATGAAAGCCAGATGTCTCTTAGTTCCTACATTGCTTAATGACCTCTCATATCCCCCAATTTCCTTCTCAACATACAATTTTTTCCAATGAGTCATCCCACAACATCCTCACCCTCATGCCATAAACACAACACAACGTAACTTCAAATGTATTTGCCAAAGTAGAAAGGCGCATTGACATGGCTAGGATCCCCATCCACACCTCCTATTTGTTCATACCCTGGCCTTCCTACATCCTGAAAAAGGCATTCATTCACATGCTACTATCCATCTACAATTTGTGAAGCCTTTAGAAGCTTACACCCTACATGAACTCAGTGTTCCAAAAACTGCCGGGTAGTGCGTAGGAGGCTGGGGAAGTGTAGGCCACCCAGTGCATAGGCAGGCGCCCAGGAATCTGGGTGGCCTAGGTTCAAAAGTGGCCAAGGTGTCCAATAATCATGTTTTAGGTCAAGATTTTGTACAAAAAATGCATATCCGTGCATCTTTTATAATCCAAACAAAAAAAACACCAAAAATGCCCTACCCGATGGGAATTTTTGCACCCAGGTGGGTGCAGTCCCCAGGGACAACCCGCTTAGTTGGTCCGCCCAGGCCTGAGTGAGACGCCCTAACCCCCCTACCCACCTAGGCGAGTGCCTAAGTGCTGCGAACTGCTTTTTGAAACTGTTGTACCCTTAAGGGCATGCAGTCAAGGAGACCTCCATGATTTCCCTACCAGGAGTTTTGAATGAAATTCATGTTCTTGTATTTTTTTTGGGTGAGTTAGATTGTCGTTTTTGCACTCTTTTATATATTTTTCTTATTTAATTGTATAATGTTTGTTTTATTATAATTCACATTTAATCATCACGTGTTACTTCATAGCGTTTCATTTGGTTTTGTTTCCTAAAAAGTCCATGCAAATGCATTAGGCCCAAAACCAGAAAGCATTTAAAATTTTAGACCCACATAAGTTAGTGCCTAACACATAAAGTTCACATGCTCATGGGACAAACAAAAGTCCATTATCACTAAAGAAAGAAATATCAAACTATTACAATAAACAGTTGAGAAGTAGAATGCCAAGCTTTCGCCATTGAGCTTGGATTATCCCAAGGAACATCATTACGTCTCATCAATAGGCAAATATATAATGATGGTCATTCTTATGAACATATATTTATGAACAGGCATGCATGAAATGCATATGAAAAACCAAAAGTGCAACTATATCATGTGAATGATGATGGAAATGAACTGACCAAAGGTTGCATGCGCTTTTTCCCAATAGGGTATTGATAAGGGTTTTGTGTTTGCATGGAGAATGCAGTAAACCACAGAATAAACCCTGATAAAAGATCCAAGAGAGAGTCCAAAGTGGAGGCGATGATAGCCAATGAACCACTCCTCACTGATGCATACACTTTTGCAATAAAAAGAACAATGTTTGCAATGTTTGATATTCTAATTGCAAGTGTCTCACTTTTGGCAGTCCTTTCACGCTCTTCCTGAAAGAAAAACCACATTAAGTTAAAATATGCCCTATTGTATGAGACGAGGATGCTTTCTAGAACCAAATTCCTTTTCTCAATCACAAGCAAATAGAAAGCTTCAACATTAATTAGTGATAACTAAGGCCTACCTTTGACATTCCAGGAATAAAACCTCGTTGTGCTATGGTGTCCATCTCCATAAATCCCTCCAGCATTTCCTCCTGTTGTTGATAATATTCAGCAACAACATCCCCCGTACCTGAGAAATTTAAATAAGTGAAGCATTGTCAAAGCACGTATTGGAATCATTGCTATTTCCTAGTTGACCTACTAGATAGGAACATTACTAATTCCAATAATTACTTTCATATATTATAAAAATTTAATGAAATGGCTAAGAACTACAAAATAGAAATGGAGGTATGGGACTCACAAAAGAATCAACCACATTTGAATATTGGAATTTCATTCATCATGTCAAGCATTCATCACATCATTGAAGCCTTTCCGTATCTAAATTCAAATAAGGAAATCAATATCCATATCATCACTAACTCCTTGATGTCATAACAATGAACATAGTCTAGTTGAGCTCATGGACTACATCTGTGAGTCTCGAGGTCTGCAGACTCCCAAAGTAATCCATGCCCTTTAAATTAATTTTTTTTACATTATTATTTAAGTTAAATGCAAAAGATATTTTTTGTAACTTTCCAGTTTAACAATATAGCAATTCCTTCATCCACTTTAATCCCCGAAGAATGAAAATGTTTGGTAATCACACTATGTATCAGCAATGCATGTGTGCAACAAAAGGATTATAAGTTCATAATCATAAGATTCAATCCATATGACAGCTTGAAAAAAACAGTTGGATAGTAGTGTGGATAACTAATCTATGAAATACTTTCCCAAGCTAAGACATCTCATATAAATGTGATGCGAAACGCATGAAACATAACCAGCAGACAGGAATTCAAATAACAGTGGTTTGATTAAAACATTGTAAAATATTTATACTGCTCCAGCCAATTAATGAAAATGGGTATCAATATCATGTTTCCTAGTAAAGAGCCATAACTTCATGCCTGAATCTAGGACAAATGACCACTGTCCACAACATGGGAACCAACATACCTGTTTATCAAAAATTAAAAAAAAAAAAATCAAAATGGATATTGTGTTTTTTAATAGAGAACTAACTAGTAAACCTCTCTTTCTTCTACAAAGATTTCACATTCACAGAAAACTTTTCACACTGAGAATCATCTAAAATTATCAGATCGATGAAGAAAATAATTCAAGGGCTTCCAATGATTCTCTTGGTGAATTTGCACTAACTGGTTTCAAATTTGCATTACCTCTTAGTTTCATAAGAAAAAAAAATTCGCATTATCTTTTAACCAAAAAAAAAAGTCTTATCTCTTGCCAAGAAAATGCCTAGTGATAGATATCCCAAAAGGAAATCACAGGTTCGAACCCAGAAGCTGTCCCAATAACCAAACCAACTTGGCCTTTTTTATTATCACAAAAGGGCTTCTAAGAAAATATTCATGCATCAACATAATATAATGACAAGGCGATCACCAAGAGTAAATTAGAGTGCACTGCATATAGCATCACTGCAGTATACATAAAAAGCAACGCAACGATTTCTGGTAGAGAAACTATACCATAGACCAGTGGCGCATACAAAATGATGCACCAGTCTGAAACCCACAGCCCACTCCTGAGAACGGATGGAGATTAACCATAGCTCCCAATGCTGGTCATTGACCAGTTGAAGTTAATCTCTACCCTTCATCATTAGGAACTGACGGTGGATATCCTCCGATGAACCATACACCAAACACTATGTTTTATGGTATATATTCGCATTCAATTATTCAAATTTTCAATTTGATATGGTTATTTAGAACAGTAAAACAGAGTTGTCAAAGGAGATTTATAAGTCACCAGAACCTATTTTCACAGAAAAGAAGAATATAAGTAAGCTACATGAAAAAAGACCAAAAGCACAGAGCTAGGAAAGAAATCAAACCCTTTGAGAACCAATGAAATTGTAAACCTTAAACATTAAAAATAATAAAAACTAAATAAAATAAGGAAAAATTAAATACCCTTTGAGGACCCCTTAAGAACGAAATTATAAACCTTGAGGACTAAAAAAAATTAAATAAAATAAGGAAAAATTAAATGCAAACTTGGAAAATCCCCTCATATAAAGGAGAAATGAGACTAATCAGTCACATATGCTAAACCCCAACGAATACATAATTATCAGAAAATAAATTAAAATAAATAACATAAAATTAATATAGTTATATAACAATAGCAAAAACATAAATACACCACAAACAAAAAAACAAAAAAAAGGCAAAGCAGGCAATTGAGAAAGAAAACCATCAACAATTTAAAAACTATAACCCAATAAACAAGAGTAGCAACTAACAAGACAACAAAAAGTTCAAATTAAAAAATAAAAAAAGTTGAAAAAGGGATATCATATAAAATAATAGTCATAGATTCAGGAGAAATCTAGCTTAAAAATATCACAAATTAATTAAATCAAAAGAAAAACAATGCACAAAAAGGAAAACACCAATAACTGAAGTAAGTATCAAGAAAAACAAATCCAAAACAATAAGAACCAAGCATAAGGTCTTTTGTCCTTTTGGTAAATAGCTTAAAGTAATATATATATATATATATTGAAGAACCTTAAAGTAAATACTCCAATTACAGAAAAAATAAACCAACAACCAAGACAAACAAATGATACATTTTCGTTTTATCAAACCTGCAACTAACTAATCCTACTATTACTGATACTAATATTATTATTATTATTAGTAGTAGTAGTAGTAGTAGTAGTAGTAGTAATAATAATAATAATAATAATAATAATAATAATAATAATAATAGCAATAATAATAATAATAATAATAATAGTGATGACGACGATATTATTATTATTCTTATTATTATTATTTCAGCTATAAATAGACATAGAATTCAGGGTGGGAATATGGTATAATTTGGAGAGAGCAAAAAAAAAAGCTTACTTTTTTCTTGACAAAGAACAGGGGAGAAAAAAAAAATCTAAAACTAAGAAGCGCAAGATCAGCGATAAAATAACCTCATTTTCAAAATGAGCCATCAAAAAAACCCAAAAATTTCCAATATAAACAAGAACAATCATTGTTGTCGTTATTATTACCAGTTTTAGATGAAGAGACAAACCTAAAACTCCAAGGCAACCATGGAGGCCTTTAGGACCCGATGCCTCTTTGGCATCTGAAACACGCTTGAAATCCTCAAAGTTGAGGCGCCATGAATCCCTGTTTTCGCCATTCTCCAATAACAGAAGCTCTGTAGCGCCAGCATCTTCGCCGGAAATGTCAGGATCCACCATTTTCCGGCCACCGGAAAATCCAATGCTCAAATAATCTCGTTTTCCTTTTTATGCCTGCATATACCAGAGAACAGAGTGGGAGACGTTATTTAGAGAGAGTGTGTATTTGAAACAACCGAGAAGCTCGTTTAAAGCATGTGACGAAAGTGCCCTCCCTTTTTGGGTTGTTTATTTTGGAAAATCACCCTTTATTGGGGATATATGTTTCGATTTTCCTGTTTTTATTGAACAAAATTATGAGAGAGTTTGGTGCATCTGCTGGCGTATCTATTCAAAGGACGTCCCCTTCATAAATCTATATTTGAGATGGAAGTCGGACCTAAATATTTGCGGGTGGAGGATCACAAGTCTCAAACAAGAAAATGGATTTTGAACTTCAATAGAAATTATTTTAAATTTTATCTTATTTTACACTAGTGTACATCTTAACTTTCATCCATTGTCGTGTCTATAATGTTTTATTTTAAAACTGCAAAATCATGGTTCTAAAGCTAAGTAAATTGTAAGTGATATAGGATGTGATTCAAATCCTTAATCATCCTCAACTTATTTATATATGTCGCTTGGGCCTAGTCTATAAATATAGGGTTTCATCTCAAGGACAACAAGAAAAGGTTGTTTAGTGTTGGAAAACTCTTATTGATGTTGATCGTGATAATTATGGATCTAAATAAAATAAATTTTAGGTTTAAAAAATGGTGTATCTTGTGATACACCATCTAAACCAACCATTTTCAAGGATTTATAAATCCGCTTAATCTGCATCATTTTTTAAGCTTCAAATCTCATAATTAAAAGTGGGAATAAACTTTGAAGCCATAATAAGCATTTTTTGTGCTAGAATATTTTTTTGAAGGGGTTTTCAGATGCGTGCCATTTTTTCTTTTTCTTTTTTTTTTTTCTTTTTTAATAAGGACAAGGCCTTATGCCAAATCATACCTTTGAATCCTTTCCCACATAATTGAGAGTTGGTAGATTTTAATTTGGGATGGGTTTTCGTGTGTAAAACCCACCTACTCTAATTCAAACTCCTTCAAAAATTCATTCTATAAAGAGATTTTGGAGCTAAGGTATTTTTTTAGTTACAAAATCATGGATTTAAAGTGAAAATAAATGTGAAGGGTGGGGGGTCTATCGGATAGATATGGAAAGTAATATGGCGGTGTTGGCATATTTGAGAACGTTAAAAATGAGATCAAAGTGCATGTGGAAGCTGCCTATTAAAGGATGTCACAAACTGAATTTTGATGGCTCTTCTTTTGGGAACCCAAATAAAAAAGTAATTGGGGGTATTTGTGGAGATAGTGATAGTAATATTATCTTTTCCTATGGAGCCCCATCCGGCAAAGTTACAGCCAATCATGTTGAATTATTAGCTTTATTGCGAGGAATTTCTCTTTGGAAGGATAAGAACTTCCGGAATTCATTATTTGTAGAAGGTAACTCTCTTAATGTGATTAATTTGTACAACAAGTCTTCGAGCCCCTTTTAGCGCCTTATATCTTTGTAGTTGTAAGTTATGGATTTATTTTCTTCTTTCCCGCCTACCTTCAACCATGTGGTTGTAGGTTATGGATTTATTGTCTTTTTGCTCGCTTACCTTCAACCATGTGCATTGAGAGGCCAATTCTATAGCTGATGATTTGGCCAAAGAAGGGTGCTTTGGCATATTTGAGAACGTTAAAAGTGAGACCAAAGTACATGTGGAAGCTGCTTATAAGAGGATGTCACAAACTGAATTTTGATGGCTCTTCTTTTGGGAACCCAAATAAAAAAGTAATTGGGGGTATTTGTGGAGATAGTGATAGTAGTATTATCTTTTCCTATGGAGCCCATCCGGCAAAGTTACAACCAATCATGTTGAATTATTAGCTTTATTGCGAGGGATTTCTCTTTGGAAGGATAAGAACTTCCGGAATTCATTATTTGTAGAAGGTAACTCTCTTAATGTGATTAATTTGTACAACAAGTCTTCGAGCCCCTTTTAGCGCCTTATATCTTTGTGGTTGTAAGTTATGGATTTATTTTCTTCTTTCCCGCCTACCTTCAACCATGTGGTTGTAGGTTATGGATTTATTGTCTTCTTGCTCGCTTACCTTCAACCATGTGCATTGAGAGGCCAATTCTATAGCTGATGATTTGGCCAAAGAAGGGTGCTTTGTATGATGTATTAGAACCCTTGTTTTAATCTTTTGAAATGTATGTATCGAAAACATTGAAGTAATAAAATAGCGTAATTTTGTCGAAGTAATTTATGAGAGCCATCTCTAGAATAAGACTTTTGAAAAAGCACTTCATTTAAACTTTTCAGTTCTTAGTTATTTAGGGTGATGATTTTTCTTTAAAACGTTAAATTGCGTTTTGAGTTTTTATTGCTTGATGGATTTTTATTTTTTTAGCAATTATAAATTAATCTAATCCTTTTAGTAATTCCAAATTACCCTTTCAATTGGAGATTTTATTTTAATAGAAGATTCAAGGTTTCTTTAAAGAAATATTCGATGGTCTTCGCAGACGCAATATAAATTATTGCACTCACAACAAACTTTGCTGTCATTCTGAACTACTTGACTTTCTTTACGCAAGCATCGTTACGTTAATATAGTTACTTTACGTTACATTATGTATTTTTGCTTGATCAATTTTTTCAAAAAAAAGTGAATAAAAGCTCCAAATTGAGTCCCTCTCGAAAAATTTCTTCAGATCGTTGGTTTGATAAACAATTAGATCAAGGTTTTCAAGGACTCAAAATCTTTTTTCTCCATATCCTTTTTCTTTCAATTTTAGAGAGAATTTTGTAACAAAAAATGGGACGGTATAGTATGAAACAACTTATTTTTGGTAAAATCTAATAAATAAACATAAATCGCAATATTCGAAAAATTTTGTTTGGGATTTTGTGTCTAAACAATGACACATCCTCAACCACCCAATTTCAAATCTAACAAATCATAATGATGATCTCCTTGTATCAAAAGTAAATGAGGAAAAAAGCTAGAGTCGCATCCCCACATACTCTTCCCCCTGTCACCCTCAATTAACACCTTCAAAATGAAACTCTCTAATCTATATGCCCCTCCAAATTTTGGTATTATTGTATATATTTCCATATAAAATGAGGTGTGATTTTGTCTTCCCTGCAAAATTACCCAAAAAAAAAAAAAGAAGTAAATGGTATCATTGTATATAGTTCCATATAAAATTGGGTATAGTTTGTATAAGGTTGCACCCTTAAACAATCAAATTAAGGCGCACCTCCAAATTTTGGTACCATTGTATATATTTCCATATAAAATTGGGTGTGATTTTGTCTTCCCCACTAAACTACCCAAAAAAAAAAAAAACGAAGTAAATGGTACCACTGTATATAGTTCCATATAAATTTGGGTATGGTTTGTATATGGTTACAACCTTAAACAATCAAATTAAAACGCACCTCCAAATTTTATCAATAATATAATTTTGGTGTCAAAAATTCTTAGGATGACTTTAAAAAATTTATAAAACTTTAAATTTTATAATTAGAGATTAAAATATATTTTAAAGCTATCACAAAAAGTTTCAATATCGAAACCACATTTCTCGACACTATTTGAAGGTGGGTTCTACTTTGATTGTTCAGGGCCTCGGCTCTATACAAACCGCACCTTTTTTTAAATGGCACGCGTATAAAGTAGGTTGCTGCCTGCGAATCACGTGTTTCCTTTAATCGTTTTTAGATGTCAAATTACAGAGTTAACCTTTGAAATCTGATAATTTCACATGGCAATAATCATTTTTTATTTTATTTTATTTTATTTCTTAATATATTTAGCTTGGCAAGTTTGGCGAGAGTAGACCGTAGTTATGAAGATTAGAACGGTGGACCGCTAGCGGGTACTTTCGCTAGTTCAATCAAAATAGAGTGATAAAATTTGGTGATTTTTTAGAGTGCTAACGGTGGACCGCTAGCGGGTACATTGATGGAAATAGGTCATGACCAAATTAGTTTTGGGATGGTACAGTTCCCGGCCCAGCTCTCCTTCTAAAACCCCTCAAATATTTTTTTTATTTTTTAAGTTTATCTATTGTTTTTTTAGGTCTTTTTTAGATCTTCATCCTATAAATCTCTATTTTTATTTTTATTTTTATTTTATTTATTTATATATATTTTTTGGATCACTGATTTGTATTGATATGGATTGTTGATCCAGCAAGATGACATGGCAATCAGGGTTTTAAAACATTGTCCAAAGCAAAAACTGGATTAGGTCAAATATCGGACCAGCTGGTTTTGACTAGTCAGAGCGATTAACCAACATTAAGTATTTTTCTTGTAATATATTTTATTTTTTAAAAAGTATTATACCCATTTTTCATTTACTTTGTTTTGAAAATCTGGTCCAACTAATTTAACAAGTGGTCGAATCAGTTTTAACTAGCCCAAATCCCTTATCAGTTCAGTGGCCGGTTAGATCTTGATAACACTAAGTAACATTAGGGTTGAGAATTGACACGATTTGGATCCGAAACCCATATTTCTGACCCTATATATATATAATTTATATCTGAATCCGACATATTATGAGGATCCAGCTTCAGATCTGAATCTGAATATCTAGTATCCATTTTGAACCTAGATCCAATATACTTGGATCTGGATCTAATCAGATCCGGCTGGGATCTGACCCATTCTCAACATTCTCTAGAACCTGTGCTGCCATTTACAGGCACATTTCATTGTTTTCTTTTAAATAAAAAGATTTTTTATTTTTCTATTTTCATATTGAATATAGTTTTGCACAACTCTCTAACTAGTACTTACCCAAAAAAAAAAAAAAAAGTCTCTAACCAGTGAGATACACTGGCATGTGCACATGCGCGCGCATGCACACACACACACACATATATATATATATATATATATATAAGGTGTCGAAAAAGTCTTCCCAACGACTATAGGCAAAAATGAACAGTGATTTCGCCTATCCTCATCACCATAAAAAATTCATCGCACGGTCACGATTATCCGATAGTGTTTTATTTTCATTTTTTTTCTACAAATCGGAATGATCTAAAATTTAGAATGTATGTACATATTAGTGAGTTGCACCTAATAAAAATAGAAAAACAATAATTCGTGAAAAAAAATTGACAAAATACCCCTACAATTTTTTGAGGGTATTTTGATCAATTTTTTCATGTAAAATATTTTTTTTAGATTCACCTATTTTTTATGAACACACATTCCAAATTTCATAATATTTTGATTTATATAAAAAAAATGAAACATTACCGAATAATCATGACCGTGCGATGAACTTTGGATAATGATGAGGGTAGAAGAAATCACTGTTCACTTTCGCCTATAGGTGTTTTATAGTATCTTCCTAAGGTGTCAACTTTATACTGTTGCAGTAATGTGGCGCTATAAAATCCTCTAAAAAACAATGTTCTAATGTTGGAAAATCCTCCAACTAATCATCTCGGTGCCAAGATGCATGCATATGAAGAAAAAAAATGAAAAAGAAAAATTCCATGGAAAATCCCTAGTTAGCTAGCTTGTCTATTTTTAAGATTTCCTAGCATTTATAGATATGCTCAATTTATGCCATTTTTGACAATTTTAAATTTAGGGATGAAAATAGGTTTCAAGCCATTGCAAGGTTTCCACACCGGACCTACATCTCGATAAATTTTATAGGAGTGCCTTACTTCTAGGAGGGCGACTTATATAAACTTCACCCCATATGTATATCAAATTCTTATTTTAAAGTGGTGCAAGATTATTTTTTAGATAATAAAGAATTCAGAAGTTATTTAAACCTATAACAGATTATTTCCTTCCTATACACTCAAAGAAATTCTTATTCATTTGGACCTGCTTTTGAGGGTAGATCATTCTTCAAATTCCTTATTTTTAAAGAGTTAACATTTTTAGATAATAGAAAACTTGTTAAAGAAATTCACAATAACAAAAAAAATTTATGAAATTCAAAAGCGAAAACCTTTTTAAGAATCTTGATATTTTTCTTTGGTTATTATTAAAATCTTATTGTTTAAAACTCCACCAAGAAATGTTCCCACTTTAAGGGACAGAATATATAACTCAAATCTGTCTCCTTAGGAGTCTCGAGTAATAAGTTTGTTAATATTAGGACCCTCTTTAGCATATTATTTTTTTATTTCACTTGTTGTTATTGAATTAATTAAAATAAAATTATATTATTGCATGATGCAGTGATGACATTGGAATATTACACGTCACTCTAAATGTTTGCATTCACCAACTGAAAATGAATAGGTCATTTTCTTCCCTAGCAACTGATTACTTTTTCGTATAAATACTGTATATTTAACTGCATCTATAAATCGTAGGTCTTCCCTATGAGTTCGAGTGTCAATAAGAATTCAGTTGGTGAGAAAAATGGAGCAATTAGTTGCTTCGGTCAGTTTGGAGGAAGATTTTAGATTTTTTTTTAAAAAAAAATCTAATGTAAAAAAATTAGATATTTTAGATATTTATATATACAAATAATGGAAAATTAAAAATAAAAATTTCAAAAAAATAAAAAATACTTTTATATAAATATTTCTTTTGTTAAGCTAAAGCTCCGATCAAATCCGACCGAAGTGGCCTGAAGCAAAGCGAAACGACAACACCAGACTTCACTTGGCTTCGGTCTAAGCCTAAAATCCAAAAGCTTTGGCCAAAACAAAACGAATTTGACAACACTTATTATTCTAATTCTTACTCATGAAGTGTTAGAAGTGGACAATGGGATTCATCTCCATCACTTGGTGTTAAAATTGAAGTGTTAGAAGTGGACAATGGGATTCATCTCCACCACTTGTGTTAAAAATGGAATGTGAATATGACATCTAGTAAGCAAAAGTGGAAGTAGCTCTATTGCATCATCAACATCATCATCATTTTGCTTTTTGCCCATTATACATGAATTTTGGTTCTCCATTATATTCTATCAAGATTCATGATGGGTTTTAGTAAAATTTTATATTAGCTATCTATCTAACACAATCTTACCCTTTTACCCAGGCATGGGATAGATTAAGTAAAAGTTTAAGGTCATCACCCTTATTAGACCGCAAAATAACTCTACTACATACTTCCATTAATTTTGTAAGACAAAAGGGGGAAAAAAGCATGGGAGAGCAATAACAACAATAACAATAGTCATGAAGTCCAAGATTTTTTTTTTTTTTTTTAAAAAAACTTTGTATCTAATCTATGACACTCTTACAACTACCCATTTTGAAATTTAAAGGACAAGAATGATTGTGACCTCTTTATATAAAAAAATAAGTAGTCTCTTTGTAGGTAATCCCAAAACAATAATAATAACAATAGTCGAAAATATCATTAATTGGTCAAGACGCCTCTAAAACTCAAGGACGTACTTGCTTAAATCGCACATTTTTTATTAATGAAAGCAGCTACTTTTTGGGAAATTTTATGAAGTTACCCATAAAAGATTAATAATTTAAAACTTTGCCTATTTTTTTATTTAATTTCAAAATACCCATAAAATAATTATAATACTTCTAAAAGGATAAATTGTTAAATAATCCATCTCTTGTGGGTATTTTGACGAACTTCCCTACTTTTTAAAAGTCATTTGACTTGGCGCTTAATATTTTGCTAAAAAATCCAAATTTCTCTTGCTTTATGTTTGTAACTAGACCAAGTCAGAGCACTTCGATAATTTTGCCCACTTAAGTCATTTGAGCTGGATGGTTAAGGGTAAGGTTTGCATAAGGTGTCAAATTTATACCATTGAAGTAAGTCGCAGTTCAAAACTATACTAAAAAATGCAATTTCGGTGCCAAAAAGCTCGATGACATAAAAATCTATAGTTATCTCTAATTATGAAATTTTGAGCCTAAAAATGATGCATATCATGCAACACTTAGTTTTTTTAAAAAAAATAGACTGTCCAAATAATGTGTTACAAGATATATTACTTTCATGACTTGAAATTTTTTTTTTCTTTTCATATTCTACGTTTTGAGCTTGATATGATCAATTTGAGGGTTTTTTAACACAAATATCTTTTTTTGTTATAGATTTTTAAAGTGTGCCTTCAATAGTATGAGGTTGCACCTTATATAAACTATTTCCAATAGTTAAAAGAAAAAAATTCATATAAGGTTGCAATCTTATATTGTAGAAGTAAGGTGTACTTCAAAAATTCAGTAAAAAGAGTGTTTCGGAGCTAAAAAACCTTACAATTGATCATTTCGACATCGAGATGTATGGATATAAAGAGAAAAAAAAAATTCAAGTCCAAAAAATAGTATATATTATAACAAATTATATGGATCGGTTTATTTCAAGATTTTCAAGTGCTTATAGATCTAATCGATCCGCAATATTTTTATAGTTTTAAATTTAATAATTAAGGTTGAGCATGGATTTTCAAGCCATTGTAGCGTTCCCAACACTAGAACTACATCTTCTAGCAAAATTGAAAGGTGCACCTTACTTTAATAGTATAAGGTGTATACCTTATATAAACCTCACCCAATTTTTAGGTATCCATTTGCTTCTAAATTAAAAATATTTATTTTTACTATAAATATTATAATGAACACAAAGATATTTTTTTTCTTATAGCATATTGGTTCTACTCCTGCTGTCCAAAGACCTCTTTGGGAGTATTTTTCTGTGTTTAAAATTTTAGGAACACTTAAGAGCTATTAGATGTTTATTCTCACATAAAAAAAGGTGTTTGAGTTTTTAACACTTAGATTTCACTATCTAAAAATTAGATGATCTCTATTCAATGTCGAGACAATATTTTTTTAAAATACATTATTGATATTTATTGAGGTTAATTTATGAGTTGGATATGTGACATCCCTAAAATTTATAATTCAAAAATTAATTCTATAAGAGTATTTTTTTTATTGGGTAAGTAAATGGGGATTTAGGCTCATACTCATTTAGTGAGAATAGAGTCCCGGCTCGTTGAACACTCTTTTCTTATAAAGAATTAATAATTTCAAATCCATAAGAAGTGGAGGGGTTCATTTAGCCCCTAATGATAATCATCAAATGCAATAATGTAGTGGTCAATTGACAACGAGATTTTTGACATTTCGAGTAAGTGGGGGGGATGTCTTTTCATTTTATTTTATTTATTTACAAGACGTCTTTTCATTCTTTTTGGGTGATAGACTTTTCAAAAGTGAGATAAGGTGCGTCACGATTAGGATTTGCCTCGAATCACATTTGTAGTTGATTCATTGCTTCCAACTCACAAATCCTCTCGAATTAAAGAAGGGTGTGGTTTGTATAAGGCCGCGGCCCTTAACTATCAAAGTAAGTCGTGCTTTTATATAGCGTTGAAAGATATATGATTTGAAATTTTATTTTTATATTTAATTATAAAATTTAAAATTTTAAAAAATAGAGTAGATTGATTAAATTTATAGTCACTTGAAAATCATGAAAATTGACGGCCCAAAAATGCATTATAAGATGTATTATTTCTAAAATTTATTTTTTGTCATGTCCATTAATCTTGAGCTTAAGATGATCAATTTGAGGATTTTTGGGCATTTAAACAACTTCTTCTAGTGCATTTTGAGATGCACTTTACTGTGATTGTTTAGGGCTTCTCCGTTATTTAAATTTTTTCCAATAAATTAAAAAGTTATTTGAAGGTACGTCTTAATTGGATTGTTTAAGGTTGCAACCTTCTAGAAACCACAACCTTTGTATTATGATTTTTGTGGTTTATAGATAAAAGAACAACAATTTGTAGACTGAATTTGCCACTAACGGCTATGCATCATTTTATTCCTTTGAATGGACAAAAAAGACGCCTAGTTTTGTTTCATATACGATGTGTACGATGAACTTTTCCTTGGATGAGGCCTTGGTCCTGGTTTATATTATTGGCATTGGGAATGGATATGCTATCGAATAAGTGATGGGTATAATCAAATTAAAATCACTCTAACTAAAATAGTCCTAAGAGTGTTTTACGTCAAATGAAAATAGTTAAATTAAAATTAAAATTAAAATCAATCTAACTAAAATAGTCCTAAGAATGTTTTAGGCCAAATGAAATTAGTCAAATTAAAATAGTCAAATAAAAATAGATTTTCAGATAATCTTAAGAATGTTTTACGCCAAAAATACATGTTATGATAAAACTTGGATGTACGTCTTAATTGGATTGTTTAAGGTTGCAACCTTATAGAAACCACAACCTTTGTTTTATGACTTTCCTAACTGGTTTATATAAAAAAGAACTAACAATTTGTAGACTGAATTTGTCACTAACGGCTAGGCATCATTTGATTCCTTTGATTGGACAAACGATGCTTAGTTTTGTACAATATACGATGTGTACGATGAACTTTTCCTTGGATGAGGTCTTGGTCATGGTTTATATTATTGGTATTGGGATGGTATCTGCTATCGACGAATAAGGGAGGAGTATAGTCCAATTAAAATCAGTTTAACTATTGGTCAAGTGGGTCAATTGAGTTTAAAATGATAAAATAATAAAAAAATTTATAAAATATAAAATATATTAAAAAAATTATTTAATTTTGTTTCACCAGTTTGATCAACCTCATCCAATTTGAATAACCAAAAGTGATCACATCTTGGTTTTAACTTGGTTTTTATAAACCAATTTGATTAAATTATGCAGGCGCTAGTTGGTTATCCAATTGAGTGGACCTGCAAGTCCAAACCAGTATTGGTAACAAGTATCGAATAACAATGTGAAGGCTTATAAATCCATTTCCCCTCCTTATTGTGGAATTTAGTGCTCTAAAAATGGTACAGATTTGGTCACTTCTCCTCCTTATTGTGGAATTTAGTGCTCTAAAAATTGGTACAGATTTGGTGAATATTTGATGATTTGAAATTGGCAGTCTTGAAGAGTGTGGCATGATAAACTACTCTTAGGGGCTGTAACTAATTCTTTTTGGATCCATATTTGTCGAGGAGGAAATTATGGATCCGTAGAGTTTTTGGTATCAAGACCAGTTTTTTCAATAAAATGTGGACCACAACCATATACAGTCATGGCCCTGTTACTTTTGTGTTGAGAACAGTGCTCGCATACTCGGCCGGTCCAATTCGGAACTAGCCGGTCAAACCGGAACTAGGCATTAGCCGATTCGGTTTTAGCCGATTTGGTGGCCTAGCTAGGTTTTTTAAAGTATTTTTTTTTTTAAAAAGGATTTATTTGTAATGTATTTTTAAATGTTCTTTCTATTCATTTTAGCGAGTATTGGAAAGTTTTTTGGCCATGCATATTTATTTTCATATTTTTTATCTTTTTTAAATTTTTTTGAAAATACTTCTAGACACAAATCGGTTTCTTAAAATTCATTTTTCAATGATTTTACAACTTCAATTGGATGTGCTTTGTTTAATCAAACCTTTCATTTTTTTTTTGTATTTTTTTATTTTTTTAACACCTTTTGGACCTGTCGGGACATAAACAAACAGTTTACCAATGACTCGGACCTGGTCCTTGGTCGGTTTCCAAGGCCGATTTGATTTTTCAAATACTGGTTAAAAAAGTACATGATCAATCTGATCACTTCAGGCACAAGGAAGCCACAAACACCCTAATACTTAGATGTGAAACCATATGACTAGGCTCATCCTTTGGTTATATATAAAGTTCAAGAAATTATTTATTGAAAATCGGTTATTGGTAACCATCAAATCGAATGGCTCAGAGTGACTGTACCTTCTTGGCAAATAGTCTCATGGTATACAAGCCCTTTTGTTTCCTAATGTTCAAAAGGAGATCACAATAATATATTCATAATGGGATATTCTGTGCGTCCCAAAGGCATGTCATAAACCCTTCACCAAAAAATCGAATGGATAAATGAATTTTGTATTCCTTAACATACGGCCCATGAAGGGCCCAATAGAGAAGCACACGTAACTTTGTCAACAAATCATGCCAAAAGTAAATCAACCAAACACGATAATGAAGACTTATGCCAGTATCGCTTTCAAATTGATTCAATCCCTTATTGTATATGACCCACCTATTGGTATAAGAATATAAGATTATTCACTTGGCATACATGGACTGAGTATAAGAAAGAGTCAGGGGAATGATAGCTTAACTCAGTGTTTAAAAACTCAGAACCGATCGATCACCCACCGGTCCAGGTCGACCAGCCGTGTCGTCTAGACCAGATCCAAACGCCCGCCTGCCGCCCAGGCCCATTATCAGCCCTATTAGAGATTGAAGATGCATTGACTTAAACAGAGTTAAAAAACCAATGACATTGAATGCATGAAGTAAAATAAGCAATGAATAAATAATAATATAATGGATTTGTACACAATAACATCATCTATTTTTGCTATATGGAAGTCACCATCACTTTTAATTGGAGATATGATTTAATGACTTGAAAATGTCTTTTGGCGATCAGAAATTTGGTTGCTAGATACAGAGTTTTTTTAAAACTGCAGTATTTCCCATTTTGGCGACCGAAAATGCTACATTGTAAGGAAGTCCACATTTTTCATAAAGGAGAAATGTGGACTTCCACAGCCCCACATGAAAGAGTAAATTGCTCAAAAATGGGAAATGTGGATTTAGATTTTTTGGATTATTTTGTCAGTTTTTAAATGTATACTAAACTTCAAATTTTCTTATTTTGAAATCAGATTGAGATAAACTTTAGAAGATAGGTGCGCCTAATTGAGTAGTTTTATAAAAAAAATATAAAAATATATTTATTTAAAATAAAATGACCAAACTACCTCTTGACGTTTCAAGGGAAAATTAGTGACTTTATTTTTAGGAAAAAAAATTATGGGTGCAAATTATGTAGATGTATGGAGCACACAATTTCAGATCTATCAAATTTATAAAAATAAATAAAATTGAACTACTCTGAACAATCCAATCAAGATCTAAATATTGCGATCGAAAAAGTTTAGATAGGGAGTTTCATATTGCTTCAGTTATTCTATTTTTCTAGAAAATATTTTACATTTTTTACAACTTTATGCGGGGGAGAATCATAGACACCCAAATTTTTAGCCCAATCCCATGCATAGAAAATAAAATAAAATGGAAATACTCAGATGTGCTGTTGACCGTTAGGATATCTGAACCATTGTAAATTTTCCAAATCATTTTTATATTATTTTTGGCTGTTGGGTGGTAAAAAAGTACATAATCCAATCTGATGTATAGAAAAAAAAAAAAAAAAAAAAAAAAATTCACTTAAACCTAGAAAGGAGAGAAATTATCTAAAACAGCTAATGATAAAACTACACAAACGTCATATGGTATGGGAACGATAAAATTTAAATGGAAAATTATAAAAAAACACCTTAAAATATACTATTTATGTAACTTACCCCCACTTTAATCTTTTCCCTTACGTTTTCTCCCAAAACAACCTTTTTTCGTAAAAACCCCCAAGATAAGAAGTTGTTATTTATTTTTTTGACGAAAATACCCTTCCCGTACAAACCAAATCAATTCACGGGTCCCAAGTAGCGTACTGCTGAAGCACGTATTTGCACTGCCGGAGTGCGTTCTATAATGCTGGAGCGCTGTGGCTCAGACTTGCATTGCTGGAGCATACATTCAAAATGCCAGAACGCTTGTTTAAACTACTGGAGCGCGGTCTTCCATTGTTGGAGCGCTGTGGCTCTAGATACTTCATTGTTGGAGCATGTCTTTGCACTACTGAAGTGAGTTTTTATACTGCCGGAGCGTTGTGGCTCAAACCTGCATTGCCGGAGCACACATTCAGACTGTCGAAGCACGTGTTTATACTGCCGGAGCACATGTGAAAACTGGAGAGAGAAGGCCGTGTGAAAACAAGCAAGGATAGTTTAGTCTTATTTCATGCTACTTTTAGATTTGGGGGTTATTTGCGAGGAAAGATTGTTTGGAGAATAAAAGTGAGAGAAAAGATTGAGTTGGGGGTAAGTTGCATGGATAGTCCATTTTAACGTATTTTTTACGATTTTTCCAAATTTAAACATCATTGAGCACATATAACTCATTTCAGCTGGCCAAACTTTTTATGTATCATTATGAATATCATTTCCTATGTATTGGTAGTAATGCCGAGCCTTGGGGTAACCTCCTCGATTTCTTAGCATGGTTGTCTCCCCCACTTCTAAATCCTCCCATTCAAACAAATAAGAACACGTATATATATACTGTGTTCCCCTCGGGCATATAGTTTACTTCTACTGAGTTTTTTTTTCAATCTGAATTTGGGAACTACTTAAGAATTAGTAGATGATTATTCTAAAAAAAAGAAAAGAAATTGAAGTTTGAATTTTCTAACACTTAGATATTACCATCTATGACTTGGATGGTCTTTATTCAATCTCGAGATATTATTATTTCAAGTGCACAGAGAGTACAATTAGGAAATTGTTTTTGAGGTTAATCTATGTGTTGAAGAAATTACATCCCCAAATGTTGGCGTCCTCAAATTAATTCAAGTTGGGGTTTTACCAGAGCGAGTAAATGGACATCCAACTTAGATGGTCTTTGAAGTTTGGGGAAGCTACTTAGGCTACATTGTCAAATTCCTCAGGTCTTTAATAATGTTTGAATCACCTCGTATGTATCCTAATGTTTGGATGTTCGGACTCCCAATTCCATTTGGAATCCTTAAAACCATTCCTAATTCCGTCAGAAGAATACTTAGATACACTTAAATACGTAAAACATTTTTTATTTTAGGAAAATTATAAATACCCCCATGAGCATAGATATGTTACCCCTAATACTTTTTAAATCACACTACCAACCCCGATCATATTTTTGAACCGTCCCATAAGTTAAAAAGTAGGTTTTTAAAGGATAAAAATACCCCCAATTTAAATCTATATTCCTCTCCATCCCTTCATTCACTCTCAAGACTTTCATATTTTTAGAGAATTTGTCTCCCTAAAAACTTGAAATTTGAGATACTTTCACTAATTTTTTTTAGTTTCTCTTTAAAATTCGAAATTTGTGATACTTTATCTCTTTAGAAAATTTTTGATATTGTTTCTCTCTAAAACTTTTGAGATAGTTCTCTCTCTAAATTTTTTTTCGATGATTTTGAAATTTCAAATTTGAAGTTTTTAGAGAGAGAAACTATCTTAAATACATTAAAGGTACTTTTTTAAAAAAAAAAATATTTTTTTTATCAAGGGGAATATCTAAAATTGTCCCTTTATTTTTTGAGATTTCACTGAGTTCTCCTGTAAATTTTCCCTTGTCCACTGTTTACAAGCTTCTTAAGTCCAAAGATCAGGAACCTTCTATACCCATGTATCTCTTGGGAAAGGTTTCTATATTTCTCCTCCGATTCAGCTGTTCAATTTAGATCAAGTGAGTCAGTTACCGTTTGATCGAGATCCAATGCCTCAAAATATTTTAATTTAATTTTTTTTACAAATTATATAAAAATAAAATTTGGTACATGCTATATTCTCAATTGGTCGCACCTAAAAACGATATTAAAAATGAATTTTTGATAAAATATAATGACCAAAATACCCCTAAAGATTTCAGGGGTATTTTGGCCATTTTATTTTATTGGGGATATTTTTTATATTTTACAAGTGCAAGTTTAAGAGAGTTGTGGCCGCTCAAAATTTGGTGTCAAAATAATTTGTATAAAAAATTAAAAATAAAATAGTGTAGAGACGTAACATTATGATTGGGGCCATATCAGCCGTCCATTCAGAATGGGTGGTTGGATAGCGGGAATTATATAAGTTTTATGCATCAAGGGAAGCATAGAAAGCTTGCCCGTATCTCTTAATCCAAGATACCTAAGATTAATAAGGTGACCCACTTCATTGGGTCAACACTCTTAACATAAATGCCTTCTAGGTCCAAGGCCCTTAGAAATGTGGAGTCAGAGAACAAGTGAGCCAACCATAATGGTTGCAAATCGTTTATACTGAAGGCACACAGTAAAACGGCGATCGAGACTGCTAATTCACCAATCCAAACGAGTTTTTGGGGTGCTCGATTAAAGTAACAAATCCATTTTTTAAATCACTGTGCTCGACAGTAAAATGCATGATGCAACATTTTCATTTCTACGTGCATATATGACATCTTTTTGGACTGAGACATGCTGGCGTCTATTAACGAATTTGCTATTTTTGCTATCATGAAATGCCTTGATAGTCTATTTTTCCAAACTAAGAGACCAAGCTTTGCTGCACAACATGCATTGACATGCCTCTTCGACCAATATTTTCTATGTAAATCGAACTTCAATCTAATGGTTTTTCTAAAACAAACCCAAGTAACTTCCTCTTTTTTTTTTTTTTTTTTGAATGTTCCAAGTTACTTCCCCCTTTGCCCTACCGACCTTTTATGAATATCTGTGAAACCCATAACCTAATCAATTTCGAACGAGAAATTTCATAGTCCTCTAAAAATAACGAGCACAAAAAAAAAAAAAAAAAAACAAAGATACCTTGGAGAGGCGACACACCCATAAAGTTTAGTGCCAAGACAGCTCTCACTGCTTCATGGTGGGCATTTGCCGAAGTAGATATTGTTCGGGGTTGTTTAGACATCATACCACCTACAATAAGAGTTGCAAACAAAAAACTAGAGTTGGCAATGGGTTGAGTGGCATGACCCAATGTTAAAAGGTACGGTGGCCTGAGGGCCAGACAAAGACCGGACCACCATAGCCCAAAGTGGCAGGGTGGGGGTGTCTGTGTCCGCCCTGCCCCGACCGCTCAAGCCTGACCCACAAATTATTGCCTTAGTTCTGCCTAGGCCTGGTAGTGGGGGCAGCACCTAGTCGAGGCCCGGGCCAAGGGTGTCTGAGTCAGCCTAGGGCCTAGTCGAGGCCAGGGCTGACCCAAACATGCTTCCCCCGCCCCAAGCATAGCCTCGCCCTATGCTTTTCTTTGTTTTTATTAATTTATTTATTAGGCCAATCTCGTTCTCACCCTTAGGGAATACTATGACAATCTTAAACAAGGAGTCTTGCTTCTTGTTTCATGTCTGAAGGAGAAGTGTCTCCATCTGCCATCCAAAATGCTTCCTTGCAGAGTAGGATTATGCATCATATTCTTAACTCATAAATTGGTGAAGAGACATCCCCTTTGCATTCCTTAAAGCTGGAAATGAATAATCGACCACTTTCCACACTTCTTCATCCCATGCATCATCCAACATTGCAATGCACTTCTTATCACCTAAATTCATGTGGAGCATTTCTTGTAGTTTTTTATCTTCCATCTCCTTCTCATGTCTTTGAGAAACCCTGCTAGGATATTACTTAAAATCTCTTTCACTGTTGATGAATATGAAAAACTAAGCCAAACATGAGAATCAAAGTGTTCATTAATGGTGTGTCCATTAAGGGTAGTCTTCCACCATCTGTCCGTGCCCAAGATCGTGATTACCTTTAGTCCGAGGAAATGATGATGGAAGATCGTGATTACCTTTCAAAGGGAAGAAGATGACGGGACCTGCTCGAATGTCATGGCTCAAAGAGGAAATGATGATGGAGATTCCCTTGTAGCCATGGCATTCGAGCAGGTCCCGTCATCTTCTTCCCTTTGAAAGCTCGGCCGATTCTTTCTCTTAGCAGGGTCATCAGCATGTTCTGTGTCTTGGTTCCAAAGTGATGGTTGAGTTTAGAGTTCCCCAACCAAGTGAGCTAGCAGGATCAAGCACTCTTCGCATCCGGTTTGCCATTGTGTATTCTCCATTTACGAAGTGAATTCGTTGAGGGTATCCTCAGCATCATAGGCTGGCCAATATGCTATACAAGCACATTTCTTTTTCTAGTATTTGTTCCTTCACATGAAAAACATCATTTAAAAGCGGTCACAACCCTTCACAAAATCTTTAATGGGTAAAAGATATCCCAATAATCTTTAATGGGTAAAAGATTTCCCAATTACCAGTATTGGGCTTACCTTCTACTTATTATTTCAATATGGTTTATCTTCAAAAAATACCTCTAAATAATGCCTTAAATGCCAATCTTCAGGTTTAGGGCTTGGAATTTAGGGTTTTAAGAATTTTAAAAATTAACCAATCTCAAATTGGTTGTCTACGTATCTTATTCATGCCATCACTTATTCCATTCCTATTTGCACGCAAGCATAATTATAGTTGAGCCCCCCAAAACAAGTCATTGTAAACATCAAGTTAACAAATTAAAATAAAGATTGTTTCAAACCGTTTTAAGCACTCTAGTACTTATTCAACTATTCTGTTAGCTGCTCAAAATGATTATATTTTGCATTTAAAACCTGAACAAACAATCCTATTGTAATATAATTTAGTACATTAATAGTTCCAACAGGCCCGTACCGAAAGATATAACCACCCTGTCTAATTTCAGGTCCGAACTAAAAATGTGTTCTTTTTTTAATTGAAATCTCTTGATCCATACTTCTTATTGGTTAATTCAGTGGTAGGAATTGAATTTGATATATCAATGCTAACATCAACAGCTAACAACTCAAGCTCAACTGGCAACAACTCAAGCTCAAACCCGATTCAAGCCAAACTCAATCCCTAAAAATTCTCAAATTGGACTAATAAAAAATCTATCAAAACAGAAAAACAAAACAAAAGAAAAGAATCTACAGGAACTAAAAAGGAATTTTGGAGTTTAAGAAACATGAAATATCATGAAAAAAAAAATACTTCAGGAAAAAAGTGGTTTTAGGATTGAATAAGGCCGATTCCCTATATTTTTTGAAAACCGGTCCCCCCACCACTGATTTCCAATTCGGATAAGCAATTCTCAATCCAAACCTGTGATTTTTTAATAATCCAATGTGACGGAACTATGATTCACTCAGCACCATGACTTCATGTAACCATCACACAATACTAAGCTAAAGAGTTTGAGAGAGAGAGAGAGAGAGAGAGAGAGAGAGAGAGAGAGAGAGCAGTAGCAAGTTGAGGCCAAATCAGAATTCATTGAAATTCAAAAAAAGAAAAGCACTGAAAAAAAATTTAACAGCTAAAACTCATGCAACCTCCCTTTCAAAGTTTCAGGTGTCGGTCATATTACAATTTTCTCATCCTCAATTTATCATATAGAAGAAATTCTATCTTTACAAAAACCCCATAGAATTTCCACAAAAAAAGAACAACAAAACCAGCGGACAATGATTCTGCATCTTCCACTGAATTTGGTATTAACACCACCCTCCCAACAACCATAAAACAAAAAAATACCAACAAAACCGAGATAAAGGAAAAAAAAATATTATTAGAGTTACAAGAAATAACCAGGCCTTCTTGAGTCTCCATTAAAGAAGGGATGGGAAAGGGCCTCCCTTGCCTTGAGCCTCTGTGTGGGTTCATAGCGAAGGAGGCCCTGCAAAAGATCGATGAGATCTCCTGCAGAGTGGTCGACATGCTGCATAACCAGATTCTGCATATGCATTTTAGAATTCAGTTATCAGACCAACAATATTTGAAAGAGAGAGAGAGAGAGAGAGGTTTCCTATAAAGAGATCCTCCTAGTAACTTCAATTTATACGTATACTAGCAATAGAACATGCAACTTTAATCCATGTGCTATTTTTACAGATAAAAAATAATATACTGTTAAGAATTTATTGTTAAAAAGAGACTCGTGATTTATTCATTGTTTGAATACTCATGTTCTATCAATGTAAAAATTTTGATGAACACTTTTGGTTTAACTATTCCATGTACGTGCAAATATTTTACAAATGCAAATTTGAAGTTCTCAATGTAAGCTCGTAAGTTGCTAAAAGTAAAAAAAAAATTGACAATGTCTTTCCTTTTCTCTCGAGTCTCAAGTGATCATCTCTCCCTCTCTTTGCTTTCATCTCTATTTGTTTATTCAATGGTGAACAACGTGTCGACTGCTAAATTTCCATTTATCTAAGGGTGGCAACAGGTCGAGTAGCGTCCACGTCGACCCCGACCCCTACCCTACCCCTACCCCAACCCCAACCCTAACCCCAACCCCAACCCCAACCCCGATCTGGACCTGCAAACCCAAGACTAGAAATTTTAAAAAAAAATTAAGAATTCTTTTACGTATTATTTAATAGGGTGTGGTTAGTATAAAGTGAGGCTCAAAACAATCACATTAGAGCCGACATTTAAATAGTGTTGAAAAATGTGGTTTCAATACTGGAAATTTTTGTGATAGGCTTAAAATATATTTTTATCTTTAATTATAAAATTTAAAGCTTCAAAAATAATGTCGATAGTGCAGATCTATAAAAACTTGATAATTGACGGTCCAAAATGGGTTACAATATGCACTATTTCCAAAACTTGAAATCCTTTTTTGTCTCATGTCCATGCATCTTGATGTTGGATGATCAATTTGAGGATATTTGGACATCAAAACAACCTCTTCTAATGAAAATTTTGAGGTAGGCTCAATTTGATTGTTTAGAGCCTTGGCTCTATATAAACTTTTTTCTATTTAATATATATCTTTATATATTTTATATATTTAAAGCTAGGTCAGGATAGGTTGGGTCAACCCGGACCGCACTGGGCCCAACCCGATAGGGGTCCATACGAACCACAGACCCAGATCCGAAACCAACCAGCCAGGTCCAAAACATGGACCCGGACGCACGTCGATCCAATCCCATCAGGTCCACGGGTCAACTTGGCCCAATTGCCACCCCCACTTTCATCTCTCTTCTTTTGGTCTTTGTTTTTTATTTCTCCTCTCTCCCTCTCTTTGCAGATTTTTGTTTGCTCAATAAATCTACCCTTTTTTTCTAAATTTAAGTTTCATAAATAAAACTTAAGCGCATTCCTTTGGTAGCACATTTCAAACACCTAAAAGCTTTATTTTTTTTGGTAGCAAGTTGAGAGAGCATGACAGTCAATTTCTTGAAGGCTTAGAGAGTTCCATGAGAAAGAGTGGGTACTTAAAAGCTAGAAGTTACGCCTACCTGCTTTATATGTGTGTAAAAATCAATAATAAAATCAAACATATACTGTGTATGTGCATGGAAAAATAACAACCTAATATTGAATAGAGACCTGCCAACTTTTGAATAGTCAAATATAAAAGATGAATTAAAGAAAAAGGGATACAAATGTATATGCAAGATAAGATTACACAAAGAGCCAGTTTGGCTTTTCCTACTTCGATGTAACCTACGCTGAAGTACACTTGTAAGGTGATACAGCCAAGCATGCTAATATTCTAAGAAACTATAGGAATGGCATGAGATAAAAAAGCCCATACCCAAATTCACACATCTCTCTATGCCCTAAATCCTCTCTCTCTCTCTCATAATATTACTTTCTAAAATTAACAAAGATAGATGAACAAAAAAGATCACCACAAAGAGGAAAAATAAAATAAAATCTCTCGGTTAGGCAACTCATTTCTCTAACCCCACTTCTTATCTCGTTCTCATTCAAAAGAGTGTACTTCAACTCTCCCTATAAACCATTGTACTATGTTCTCCCTTCGAAACTCATATTTCTCTCTTTGTTAAGAGTGGACTTCAACTCTCACTATAAACCACTGCCCTATGTTCTCCTCTCCTCATATTTCTCTCTCTTTGTTAAGAGTGGACTTCAACTCTCCCTATAAACCACTGTCCTATGTTCCCCCCTTGAAACTCATAATTCTCTCTTTGTTTGTATATGTAGAGTCTATCCCAAGAGGTAAATTTAAATCCTCTCTCTTTAGTCAGATAAAACAATTTCTCTCTTTGTTTGTATGTGTATGTAGAGTATATCCCAAGAGGTAAATTTAAATCCTCCCTCTCTTTACTTCAGATAAAACAATTTGATGGGACAATGAAAATCCATGACAATGGGTCGTACCCCTTGTGGACTCATACCCGGACCCGGACCTGAGGGGTCCAAAAATATAATACCCGGACCTGAGGGGTCCAAAAATATAATACCCGTACCCGAGAGGGTTCTAAGGACCCGGGAAGCGGACCCGACATGCATTTTTTATGTATTAGATTTTAAACCTCCCCCACCCCTTTTATAGTTCTCATACCTCTATGAATTTGTTCACTTCTTCGATGTAGAATTAATCCCACCCACGTATTCTCTCTCTCTACACTTTTTTGAAGCGTATTAAAATCTTTTAAAAGCTGGGAACCATGCCACCCACCGTGCATGTGAAAACTGAAAAGCTTCCAAGAAAAAAACAAAGCATTAAGATAAAGACAACTAGCCTATTGCAAGAAAATGCGCATATAGCCCCATACATCTATACCCATATATGGCTGGCACGTGAAAACTGAAAAAACAACATTTGAGTCATTTTCAAGAAAAGTGCATTGGCCACACGTGGCAGTGAAATCCATACATATAGGTCTCTCTTGTTAAGAGGTCCTCTATTATATATAATAAATACTGGTCTGGGTACCCGCTAGGTCGGGTATAGCCATACCCGTACCCGAAATTGTTCGGGTATCACTTATTGGACCCGAACCCTACTTGTAGATCCAAAACTTGGATCCATACCCGGACCCATGTCGGGTATACTCGTCAGGTCTTGGGTCGGGTCCAGGTACCAGACCTAATATAGTATATACAATAGCTCATAAGAATTCCTACAAGCATTTTACTAAATCTTATGTCTCCAAACACTCATAATATACTGGACCTGAACCCGATTGAGACAAGACGAGTATACCCAACATGGGTCTAGGTTATGGATCCAAGTTTTGAACCCGCGGGTAAGGTCCGGGTCCAACAAGTGATACCCGAACAATTTTGGGTACCAAGATTACAGGTATGGCTATACCCGACCCAGCGGATACCCAGACCCGTATTTATTATATATAATAGATGACCCTCGTAACCAGAGAGACCTATATGTATGGACTTCACAGCCTTCCCCCGCCCCATTTATAGAGGTTACACCCCAATAACTATATACAACTTTTCAATGTGGGATTAATCCCATGGTAGCTTTATAAGAGACTTCACAGCCACGTACGGCCACTGCAAGAGAGAGGTTAGTTGTATCTCTAACATTTTTTCTTGGAAATGACTCAAATGTTGCTTTTTCAGATTTCACGTGCCGACCACATATGGGTATAGCCGTATGGGGCTAAAGGCATTCTCTTGCAATAGGCCGGCTGTCTTTATCTCAATGTGTTTTTCTTGAAAGCTTTTTCAGTTTTCACGTGCACGGTGGGTGAGATGGTTCCCAGCTTTTAAAAGATTTCAATGCATCCCAAAAAAAGTCTAGAGAGAGAGAGAATGTGTGGGTGGGATTAATCCCACATCCAAGAAGTGAACAAATTCATGGGGGTGTGAGAACTATAAAACGGGTGGGGGATGTTCAAAATCTAATACATAAAAAAAAGCTTGTCGGGCACGGGTTTGGGTCCTAGGTCCTTAGTACCCTCTCGGGTACGGGTATTGTATTTTTGGACTCGTCGGGTATGGGTCCACAAGTCTGACTCATCGGGGCACTTCGGGTACGAGTCCGAGTTCAATGGGATCCAACCCATTGCCACCGCTAGTGGTAAGAGATCATGTACCTTTTAGTTCTATGTTATATTATTGATATTAGTTCAATTATATTATTCTTTACCTTATAATATGGACTTTTATATATGAGTGTGGTTTGTATAAGGTTGAGGCCCTAAACAATCAAAGTAAGGGGCAACTTCAAATAGAGTCGAAATATGTGGTTTTAGTATCAAAAGTCTTTATGATGACCTGAAATTTTATTTTCATCTCTATTTATAAACTTTAAATATTAAAAAATAATGTAGATCGAGCAGATCTACGAACACTAGAAAATTGACGGTCTAGATAATACATTACAAGATGCACAATTTCCAAGACTTGAAATCTATTTTTTGTCATGTCCATAAATCTTGAGGTTGAGATGATCAAATTGAACGTTTTCAGCATCGAAACAACCTCATCTTGTGAATTTTTAAGGCAAGCCTTAATTTGATTGTTTAGGGTCTCACCTTTATATAAACAAATTCCTTTAGGTATATGCAATAACCGAACCTACTCCCGAAGCAATAACCAAACCTAGAAAACTTTTAAAGAATGACATATGTGCATGAACCTAACTCAGGCTATATATATATATATATATATGATGCTAGGATCAACCCATTAGCTGATGGAATAAGATAAGCCCAACGGCCCAGATTGTAATTTATAACTCAAAATCCAGTACTATAATTTTAAAATAAGCATTTGGTAATTTTAAAATAGATCCCTCAATTTTTAATTTAAACAACTTCTCAATCAGTCTTTTACTCAAGCGCACAATCATGACGGACATGTCATAAAACTAACTTTTGGCATTTCTCTTACTCACCAAGTAACTCTGGAACAGGTAAGGGCAATAAAAGCTTACACAGTTAATGATTGCATTTTAGTTTCTAATTTCACTAATTTTATGTTAAAAGACCATGAGATCCATTTTTTTAGAATAATAAAATGTTTCGCTAATTTTATATTTTCTTATAATTGTAGGTTATTTAATAAATATAGTGTTTTAACAAAATCCACTAAATTATTTTACAACTATTTAAAAATCCTTTTCAAAAATTTAATAAAAATTTCAATATTTGTGATTTTTTATATAAAACATTAATTTTTTTAAAAAAAATCATAATTAAAATAATTTCATTTATGAGCAATTTTTTAAAAGTTATGTTATTTAAGAAAATATAAGAATAAGATTTTAATATAAAAATTTTGATTTCTCTTAAAAAGAATCAAATTTAATTAAATATTAACTTTAAATCTTAATCAATTATTTATAACTTTATAAGTATAATATTACTTTACCAATAAAATTATAAAATTTTAGTTTTATTTGTTCTGATTCAAAATAAGCTTTTTACCTGATGTTACAGTTGAAAATTTTCAATATTACTTTTCCCTAAGTATCTCTAGAACCACGTTGACACCTAAACTCATGATACAAGTTGAGACACCTAAACTCATTATACAAGTTGAGTACATGGTGGTAAATTACCACCACAGACATAAGACATTGCATGCTCTAAGGAGCAATTTACATAAGATTACTATAAAAAAGGGTTATGTTAGGGTGCTCACACTATGGAGTAATTTATCATTCTACTCAATAATTTTTGATACTTTTATACCCTTGTTTTGTACATGGAGCATTTTTATAATAAAAGTATTTTTGGTCATTAAGAGGGGTGTGATTTCATCCACATGGGGTATGGCATCACCCACATGGAGCATTAAATACCACTAGTGTGCTCTATGTGGGTGATGTCACACCCTATATAGATGATGCCACATCCCTCATAATGACCAAAACTACCCTTATTAAAAAAATGATCCATATACAAAACAAGGGTATAAAAGTGTCTAAAACTTGTTGAGTAGAATAATAAATTACTCCATAGTGTGAACATCTAAACATAACCCATATATATATATATATATATATATATATATATATATATATATAGCGAGAGAGAGAGAGAAAGAATATAATTGGAAGTAGTGAGAAAAGATATGCGGATTTATAGCCTCACTGAAGGTATAACCCTTTACAAAGCAGAATAGAGGATTACGATTCATGTAGCCAACTCAAATAGTTCAGAAAAGGCTATGATGATATATATATGGGAAAGCTTTCTATGTTCTCCTACAACATAGAAGTTCTATCCTCCCCTTATCCAACCGTCCATTTTTTAATGGAGGGCTAAGATCGGCCCAATCACAATGTCACGTCTCTACATTGTTTTATTTTTATTTTCTTTTTCTATAAACTGTTTTGACACCAAATTTTGGACGTCCATTCTTCTATTAAACTCGCACTATCAAAAAATATAAAAAATATATTTTCAATAAAATAAAATGACCAAAATACCCCTGAAAGTTTCAAGGGGTATTTTGGTCATTATTTTTTATTGAAAAATTATTGTTAATATTTTTTATAGGTGCGCCCCAATGAGAAGATGGCACGTGCCAAATTTCATATTCAGCAAAATTGTTTTAAAAAATTAAAAATAAATACTTTGAGACGACGGATCTAAGATCAAACGGTTAGTGCCTCTCTTGATAAAAAATGGACGGCTGGATGATAAAGGGAGGATAGAACTTCTATGTTGTAGGGGCGACATAGAAAGCTTTCCCTCTCTCTCTCTCTCTCTCTCTATATATATATATATATAGGGTGCAATTTGTATAGAGCTGGGGTTCTAAACAATCAAAGTAAAGCCCACATTCAAATAGTGTCGAGAAATGTGGTTTCAATACTGGAAATCTTTCTGATAGCCTTAAAATATATTTTCTTCTTTAATTAAAAAATTTGAAGTTTAAAAAATAGTGTAGATCGAGCAGATCTATGAAAACTTGAAAAATTTAAAAAATTGACGGTCCAAAAATGCGTTACAAGATGAACTATTTTCAAAACTTGAAATTCATTTTTTCTCTCATGCACATGCATCTTGATGTCAAGATAATCAATTTGAGGATATTTGAGCATCAAAACAACCTCTTCTAGTGAACTTTTTGAGGTGGGCTCTAATTTGTTTGTTTAGAGCCTTGGCTCTATATAAACTTTTTCTATAAGTATATACAGGGAAAAGCTTGGGTTAGTCCACCAGCTTACAGCTACATATGAGCCCAACAGTCTAAATTCAATCTGGGCCAATCTGATAGTTACGACCTCATTTTGTATTTTAATTTTAATTTTTTTTTACAACTCCACATAAGTTGAAATTTTAAGCGTTCATTCTTCTCATCAAGGCAAACCTAATAATAATATTAAAAAATAATTCAAAAAAATAAATTAACCAAAATACCCCTGAAAATTTTAGTGATATTTTTATCCATTTAGTTTTTGCAAATTATTTTTTGATATTTTTCTTAGATTCTACTACTTTTACAGAATACACACCCAAAATTTCAAGTGATTTGAATTTTTTTAAAAAAATTAAATTTCAAATACGAAATGAGGTCATGATTGACCCAGATTAAATCTGAGCTGTTGGGCTCATATGTAGCTGTGAGCCAGTGGGCTAACCTCAACCTTTCCCATATATTATATATATAGATGGGTTTTGTTACACTACACCATGTTTGGTGTAAACACTTATCCTGCATACCAAAAAGTTGACCAAAATATACAAAAGGCCCAATATTTTATGTATTGTTTGTGAAGGCATTTTAGTCCTTTTCTACAATTAAAATATTGAGTTGAAAACCTTCTCCAAATCTCCATGCCACGTGGGAGGGGCAATTATAATAACCATTAAAATATTGGGGGCTCTTTTACTCTATAACCATTAAAATATTGGGGGCTATTTTTCTGTTTTAATGATAAAAATACTAAAATGCCCTCACAAACAATACATAAAGGGTGCGGTTTCTATAATAAACAATTCAATTAAGGCACACCTCCAAATTTACCATAATATGCAATTTTGGTGTAAAAATTCTTAGGATTATCACAGAATCTATTTTCATATCAAATTCTAAAATTGTAAGCTCAAAAAATGGTTAAAATCAAGTAGAACTATAAAGATATGAAAATCTTGAAAATGGACAGTCTAGATAATGTGTTGCAAGATGCACTATTTCTATGACTCAATCTTTTTTTTTTTCATATTCATACATCTCGATGTCAAGATGATCAATTAGAGGGTTTTTCAACATCTAAACAACCTTTTCCAATGGATTTTTATCAACTTTTGTTGTGCAGGATAAGCGTTTACACCAAACGTGGTGTAGCGTAACAAAACCATATATATATATATATATATATATATATATATATATATATATATGGCCAATGTTGTTCATGCAACAGTCGTATAATAATATAATGCAACAAACTTCAAAAACCATGCTAGGGCCATTTGTTTGATCTAAAATTTAAAATATACACTCTTTTCAATGTAATGAACAACCACAAAAAAGAAAAATTTGAAAATGCAACCTAGTCTAGTATCTTTTTAGCCCAATTTGGTGAGATATTGAGATGTTTATATCTAGGCCTTAGAATGATCCTTTTTTGTTCTAAATTTTTTAGATAATTTTATTATCATTAGATTAACAATATTAAGGAAGAAAAAAATGATTTTGAATTCAAAAAGGCCTAGATCTTGAAATTTATCCAATAGACAGTCTAAATTCATTGTTGGAGGGGACTCATTTTGACCATATATAGGGTGCAATTTTTATTTTTTTTAACTTATTTTTTTTTATATTGATTATTGAGATGAAGAGAGTGAATGTGCAAAATTTTGGATCATACAAATACCACAAACATGGTTTTTTAGAAGTGTGGTTGCATTATATTATGATACAATCGTTGCATGAAATCACTGCCTTATATATATATATGAAAAAAGTATACAATGAACCATTTATCTTTGGTACAAGGCGGTCATAATTAATCTTGACCATTGGATGTGAAATTGGATGGTTGCATTTATGCTATTAACTAAGCTCGAAGTTCAAAAAGAATTTTTTCGAACTTTGTAACACACTCAAGCTATCAAATTTCATATTGGATGGTTATAAGTAATTGTGACCTCCTTGTATCAAAAGCAAATACGTCTCATTGTATACATTTTCATATATATATATATATATATATATATATATATATATATATAATATGGTTATATTAGAGTGCTCACACTATCGAGTAATTTATCATTGTACTCAACAATTTTGGATACTTATATATCCTTATTTATACATGGAGTATTTTATTAGTAAGAGTATTTTTTGTCATTTGGTAAGGTGTGATTCATCCATGTAGAATGTGATATACCTACATGGACACACTAGTGGCATTTAATGCTCGATGTGGTGATGTCATACTCATGTGGATGATGTCACACCCCTCCAAGTGATCAAAAATACCCCTGTAAAAAAATTCTCCATATATAAAACAAGAGTATATAAGTGTCCAAAATTGTTGCGTACGATGACAAATTACTTCATAGTGTGAACACCTTAACATATATATATATATATAGGATTAGCCCATTAGCTCATATGAACATATGAACCAACGTCCCAGATTGAATTTGGGCCGAACTGACGATCACGGATGTTCTGTAGTGTTTGAATTTTAGTTTTTTTTCTACAAATCCAATTCACTTGAAATTTTAGGCGTATGTTCATAAAAAATAAGTGAATCTTTGAAAAATATCAAAAAAATATTTTACATATATAAATTAACCAAAATGCCCTTGAAAAGTTTTGGGGGGTATTTTGGTCATTTTGTTTTTCGCGAATAATTTTTTTTATATTTTTATTAGGTGTGCCTTGATGAGAATAACACACACCTAAAATTTCTAGTGGTTTGGATTTGTATAAAATAAAATAAAATTCAAGCACTACCGGACATCTACGATCCTCAGATCGGCTCAGATTCAATCTGGGTCATTGAGCTCATATGTTTATATGAGTTAGTGGGCTGATCCCATCTTTTTCCTATATATATATACATATATATATATATGGAAATGAGTACAAATATATATGAAAATGTATACAATGAGACCATTTGCTTTTGATACAAGGTCACAGTAACTATTGTTGATTGCTAGATGTGAAATTGGGTGATTGAGGATATGTTATTGATTGGGCACAAAGTCCAAAATAAAATTTCTTGAATATTGTGATACATTTCAATGTATCGGATTTTACATCCAATGGCTAAAAATGATTGTGACCTCGTGCTAAAGGTAAATGGTCTCGTAGTATATAACCCTGCATATATATATATATATATATATATATATATATATATATATATATGAGATTGTGTACTATGAGACCATTTATTTTTAGTACATAGAGGTCACAATCATTTTAAGCCATTGGATGTGAAATCCAATAGATTGAAGTGTCTCACAAAATTCAAGAAATTTTATTTTGTACTTTGTGCCCAACCAATGCCATCTTCCCAACCATCCAATTTCATATCTCATGAACAACAATAATTGTGAGCTCCTTGTATCTACTGTAAATAGTCTCATAGTATACAATTTCTATATATATATATATATATATATATATATATATATATAGGGAAAAGATGGGATTAGCCCACTAGCTCATATGAACATATAAGCGCAACGGCCCAAATTGAATCTGGGCTGATCTGACGATCACGGATGTCCGATAGTGCTTGAATATTTTTTTTATACATATCCAAATCACTTGAAATTTTAGGTGTGTGTTCTTCTCATCAAGGCGCACCTAATAAAAATATAAAAAAAAGTATTTGCCAAAAATAAAATGATCAAAATACCCCCCGAAACTTTTCGGGGGTATTTTGGTCAATTTATTTCATGTAAAATATTTTTTTGATATTTTTCAAAGATTCACCTATTTTTGATGAACACATGCCTAAAATTTCAAGTGATTTGGATTAGTAGAAAGAAAACTAAAATTCAAACACTACTAGACATCCATGATCGTTAGATCGGCCCAGAATCAATTTGAAACGTTGGGCTCATATGTTCATATGAGCTAGTGGGCTAATCCCATCTTTTGCCATATATATATATATATATATATATATATATGAAAGAGACTATGCAACGCCTATGGGTGAAAATGAACAGTATTTTTGCCCATAGGCTTGGCATTGTCCGATTTTTTCGGACGGTGTGGACTAAAAAACCACCACAACGGTATTTTTTCATGCAAAAAAATATGGGCAACGGCCACGGCTCCTGTAGATCTGTGGCAGTTTTTAAAGCAAAACCACCACAGATTAAGAATTAATAATGTTGCAGGCAAACACTATTCAATTTTGCCTATAGGCATTTTTAAGAGTTTTACTATATATATATATATATATATATATATATATATATATATATAGAGAGAGAGAGAGAGAGATCTCATATAAAAAGAATCTTGTGCCTTATCTATAATAACGTTCTGCAAACCAATCTCATTTTGGAAATTTTCAGCCTCAGTGACATTCTGATTTCATAAACCGGCAACCAATCCTATTTTATTCAGTTGTCCAATGACATTTTATTGAAAGCCAAGAGGGCTTTCATTTTACAAGCATTATCATTAGAAAGAGAAAATACCACTCTTGAAAGAAAATGTAGGATTAATATCTCGAAGTAATATTTTTGTGAAGTATAAAGAGTAGCAGACAGTAATTACTTACCACTCAGAATATTAAATTGGAAACTTCAACTATAAATTACCTGAAGGCGAGGCAACTTCCAGACTGCTCTCATACTTTCTCTCGAAGCAGCTCCTTCAGGCCAGTCTAGTCTCATTCCTTGTCTGAAGTACTTCTCTGCCCGTCGACTGTATAACCACCCACATAGAAGGAGTCATGTCTCTCTCTCTCTCTCTCTCTCTCTCTCTCTCTCTCTCAAACACACACACACATACACACACACAAATGCACACACACAAAGGAACAAGCAAACATACACACCCACAGAGCAAGGTAATAACTCAATAGTCATAAATGATAATAGAAGTGAGAAGTTCCACTAAAACACAAAGGACATCAACCCAGAGAGTTATAATCAGGTACAGTTGAAGCACCAACTCCCTCCCTCCCTCGCAAATACACACACTAGTACACATGCAAAGAGATAGAGATGATAATTTGACATTCAATTGCAGCTAGAGGCAATAAGAACGCTCCACACCAAAAGGTAAAGGGGATAAATCCCATAAAGAGAGTTAAACAAGAACATAGGAATAAGTGTAGTATCAATTTTCAGTCATGTTTCTTATTTCTCTTGAGATGTATACTTTTTTTTGCTAATGGAAACTTGAACGTACTCAGCTCTGATCAACATGTGCTGTGGAAGTGGTCCTAATACCCTTTCCATCATGGCCAAATGTTCCAAGTTTTCATGAGTTTGAAACAGTGCTTCGCCCTGCAAATAAAATAATATAACATAAGAAATGGAGCCAAAAAATTATATATACCAAATAGAATGCAAATGCTGTAACTTTTGTCAATATTTCATTGATGTGGAGGATTGGACAAGATGGCAGCTCAAGGGTAATATGATTGCCTGATTCTTAAAGGGACTTAAGTGAGATACATTCCAATAATACAAAAAGAGTCAGCAAGGAATGAAAAGAACAATTTTAAATAAGTTAACCTATATCAAAATTCCATAAATTCCTAATATACAAAGCATACACCCCAATATTTTTATTCTCTGGGATGATCAATAAAAGAACAAGACAAAAGGTTCTTCAAATTATGGGTAGTCAAACTTCAATAAGTATCACTAAATAGGCGCAAAATAAATTCAGAGACACGCCTTTCAATTAGAATGGAAAAAAGTTCTCTTCTTTTTTTATAAGACAAAGAAACTTATGCTCCTCACAGAGCAACCTAATTAATTATTTTTATAAGATAAAGAAACTCCATTAGATGCAAATATTTAAACTCACTGAGCAAAGCTCCACCAATATACAGCCAACACTCCACATGTCACAAGGGTAACTCCATCCCAACCCTAAAAATCAAGTAAAACAACACATTAATAACATGCACAAAGAAACAAGTTCTAAAAACTTGAAAATAAATGTTCCAAAAGCCCGGAATTAACATTTCACTTGCTTTCAACAAGTCAGGAGAAAGTTACCCAGAATAACCTCAGGTGCACGATAATGCCTAGTAGACACCACATAGCTGTGATCTTGATGTTCATATGTTGTACTGCCAAAGTCAATGAGCTTGATTGCACTTGATCTAGGCAATTTCTTAAAATAGGAACCCTCCCTTGCAGTTCGAGAGGAATACTTAATCACCCAAAGAAGATGGGGGGAAACAAAACACAAGGGAACATCAGCCAACCTTTCACGCTCACAGATGATTTTGAAGATAAGGAAAAACATTCTACTTAATACCCAACATTTCAAGCTTAAATGTTTGTCGTACACGATAACCCGCATTTCAAGCTTAAATGCTTATATCTTCAGGTTTAAGAAGGGTGATAAAAAATATTCAGGGTTCATTTTCATGCCACCCCAAAACATGCTTTGGAGCTGTTGGGTGGCTTCTTAGGTCACGATGTGGTTCAAGTGGTTCCTTTGGCTGCCATATTTGAACACCGTACCGATATGGTTCAAGTGGTTCCTTTGGCTGCCATCTTTGAACCCCGAGTACGGTGTTAGCTCACTCACAAAACACTTCCATTTTGTGAGAGATGAAAATTGCAAATGCCAGTTTTCATCCCACTTGCAGAATGCTGTCATTTTTAGGTTCAATGGATACTGCTAGACCAACATGTACATCGAGAACCAAACTGGGTGTCAGATTTTGAACCAAACTATGGTCCAAAACTCCAAATAAGTTGTATACCATATATTCATTTGAGATTTAGAAAATCATAATTTATTGAGCTTCATAGTTTACGCCAAAATTAACTAAATTTTCAGCTTCAATTCACCCAGAATTCTGGGAGAAAAGAAAAAGGTAGCCATCAATAAAAATGTTAGAAAATTAACTTCAAATTTTTCTTATCAATTTCAGCCAAAATATAGAGAAAGGCATTTAGAAACCTTGTCATACTCAACATATTCACCTGATATACGCCTAATTTCATAAACATGCTTTAAATAGCTTGGAGGCAAAAATAGTATACCTTATATTCTGGCACCTTAACATAATCCGGAGAAACAAGGAGGACATTTTCCGGCTTCAAGTCAGTGTGAATAAGCCGTAGCTCATGCATGACTGTGAACAAGTCCAATAAGATATGAGAAGCACAAAGGGGATATGGTAAGGAGATTAACCAACAAGAACGATAAAATGTCAAAGCTCTAAATATTGGGAGATCCTAGTAAAAGATCGTCTCAACTTCAAAGTAAAATATAGAGAAATAGTTGAAGTATTGTCCACACACATGCTACACACTCCAACATTTGTCTGCCAAGGTCTCGCACTAGATCAATGGGAAATGATTGGTAACTGTTTTTCCGTAGAAAATCGTATAAGCTTGGCCCAAGCTTCTCAAATACCTGTTAAACCATTTACAATTCATCCAAGTTTTAACTCCAAGTAAATGGGGAGTGAGTATACATTGCCATCACAAATTAATAAAAAAACACAAATACTTACAATACAGATATGATTACGATAGTCAAACCAATTCCGTATTTGCACACAACTGCAAAGAGTGAAATTCCTTACACGAAATCCATTTAAAAGAGCTTCCGACCAACAGGTAGCAACAACCATTGGAGAAAGGAAAAATTTTAAACAAAGTACATCTTAAGTCGAAACCCCTACCGAGTGCCTCCTGGATCATGTCTTGCAAGCTGCTGAAGGACATCTATTTCAATCATGGCAGCTTCACGATACTTCTGCATAGAACGCACAATTTTGATGGCCACCATTTCTCTCTTTTCCTGGTCCCAGCATTCCAAAACTTGCCCAAATGTGCCTACAATATTAGCAAAACAGGAAAAGAAAACCATCCAATGAATAAATAATTTCATCGCAAAGTATGGAAGTTATAAAACTTATGCAATTTCGTCATAACTGAACGAGTTTAAAAATAGAAAAGAATAGAGACATAATTCTATTTCCATTTTGACTACAATTCTATTTCCAATTTGATTGCAAATCTAAAGCAGGTAAAGTAACAGTGAATGATGGTTACACCACCCTGTGGTTCAAATATTAAAGTTTTCAACAGTATAACAGGGGGTTCAAAGTGCAGCACAGAGCACCACAAATCAGACAAATTTTACAAAGCAGATGCCCTAAGGTAATAGGAAAAATATTATAAATCCAGCTAAATTCAGTATAATTTGGCCAGTTTTCTCAAAGGCCCATTCTTTTGGGGGTGGGGGAATTTTAAAATATATATGTGTGCATTTTAAATGCATTATGAAGTTTGAGCAAGTTTGGCTAATTTCGGGATAAAGATCCATTTCTAGATAATGAGGATTGGCCAGACTGTTGAACATTAGAAACACCCCAATAATTTTCCATCAATCTAGAAACACCCAAACAGTTCTGAATGCCAGAAGCTGGTTTCATCAGATTTCCATCCAAACAAAGACCCCGCACATAGGAGGATACTTTTGTTGAAAGTAACCGAATTTTTCATATCTGAATGAAACAATACTTAACTAAGGGTCATAGCTATACAGAATTCAGCTGAAGATCGATTATGGTGATCAAGCATAGTAGTAATCAGAGCATGGATGCAAACAAAGATGAAAACAACTAAAAAAGAACTCAATATCTTTGCTTAACAAACAAGAGAATCAGAGCAGTAATCCCACATATAGATATGGAATGGAAGCTAACAACCAGAAAGAACAATTTAAGAAGATGCTAACCTTCACCCATCTTGCTGTGGATCCTATCTGCAATGACACAAAAGAAGCAAGGTATAAGTGAAAAACTAAAAACTATATCAATTGCGATGCAAAAAGAAGAAAATAGAGGGAGATAGATTCCCAAACGAAGAGAAAGAAAATCAGTCTGCACTCTTACTTTTTTAAAGGTATAGAGGAAAGTACATAACTTTTCACTATGAAGGACAAATAGAGAAATTCAAAACTTCAAAATTTTGGCACAAGTGTAATTCGTATAAAAATGCCATGTCAATCTCCAGACCACCCATGGAAACAGGGAATAAGAAGCATTTTTAGAACTAACAAAAGCACTGTAATGCATGCTTCCGATCAGATATGCCAAATTAATGCAACATGCAACAAGAAGTAAATGCAATGCCCTAGCAACTCGCTCTTGACTCAGCTAAAATCCTTCATTAAAGCTAAAATATGGCTAAAATTTTGAAGTATCTTCTAGTCTACACCAGGCAAGAAAATAGATACTAACATGGGTACACAAAACATAAAAACTGAAACAACAGGACAATAAATACACCACACTAAAAGAAAGGGAAAACAATGGGATTATCACGGGGAAAATATTGCAATAGATAATGGGGCCATCACCATTCAATGAGATGATGGACGATGATGGAGAGAGTAGGCACCATGGTTGGGCTCATGGCCCTTTCTGGTGGATTCCATTTTCTGCCCATCACTGTTAATCATTTCAAAGGATGGTGAAAACCAAATGGACCATGATATTTCCATGGTGATTCGGATCGATCATATAATGTATGCTGTAAATGCAAGAATAGCATCAAAATATGGTGATAAAACGTAATTACAGCGTGAGGTTAGGTTATCCCCAATTGCAAAAACGTAATGGCCGTCCTTATCATCAGGTCGCCGAGGAGGGGAAACATTACGAGCCACTCCCTTGAAATATAAAGAAGAATAGATATCGTCTAAGACTGGCCCATGCCCAACTTCTTGCCGACAATATAAACCTGGATACGCCTACACACAACCATTTCAACCCATTTTTCTATAGATCAAATGTCAAGGTAATCACCTTATATTTCACCCTCGTGGTATAAAATGAGGCATTAACAACAATAAGTCTTCAAAAGCATACAATGAATATTCCAAGTTTTTGCCATATAGCCCTTCCGTTTCAAAAAGAAATATGAGAAATAGAAGTTGCAATGACCAGAGTTCAGACCAGTTAGGTTATCAGTTGAGCTCAATTTGGTCAAACGTCCATTTAAAACAGTCAAGATAAGACTCTACTACTGCTCATAACAGGGTATCTAATCAAGGTCATCAAAAAAGAGAATGTACAATCATAGCCCACGAAAAAATAGAGGTCCAAGGTAAACAGAAACAGGAAACAGGTCCTGAATAAATATAATGCATTTTTTAGCCACTTACAAGAGGAATAAATGGGAAATCAATCGATTTATAATGAATTTAACAAGATCTATCGGCATTCGTTGAGAAACCACAATCATATGTCAGTGAGAGAGAGATAGAGATGTCAAGAAGAGATTGAACACAGTGCACCGGCCATGACAATTTCAGGAGAACAAGATATGATACCTGAATGACGAAAATATTGCTATTTTAGCAAAACGAAAAACATTATCAAGAGAATAGCAAAAGATGTTATGAATGGCTCAAAAATCTCCTGTTAATATCAGTTGATGTATTATTTCCAGAAGGTATAAAACTATCCTAATATAAAAACTTAAAGAGAAAGAAAAAAAGCGTGACATCTTCGCAACTTTAGTTATCATTTATCAATTAAAACCATTTGTAATCGGGTGAAAAAAGGATCAAGAAATCAGGGAATAGGTTACTACATGAATTTTCAACCACGACCCAATAAAATAATTAAAATAGATCAAAATGTTCTTTAAAAAGTAAAAATTGGAGTTTCTGGATGAAAAATAAACGCAAACATCAACAAAATACAGATGGAAAACTTTCAATATAAAAATGTAACTCTAACAAAAAAAAATGAAAAAGAAAAAGCAATAAAATAGATTTCTCGGAAATCAAATTGTAATCCCCTGATAAAATGAGATACTTGATCAAACATTCCAATATGCCTCATAAAGGGCAGATCTAAATATACTTTATGCCAATACAATGTGCAAAAAAAAATATTAACACGAGGAGAGGGACTTGGATCTACCTTTAAGGAAGGAGGAGGAACGTCCCAAGTTAACCTAGGCCTTTTCCTAGGGCGCCTGTCCATGTTCGTGTGTGGAAACTCTGTAATCCATTGGGTCTCCATTTAAAGACCGATTCTTGTTGAAAAAGATTGAACAGAGAGAAAAAAATAGTGAGAATTGCGGAGAGATGATAAGGAAAGAGAAAGGAATGGGAGAAAGATAAAAGTTATAGAGATTCTTGAGGGAGGTAATTGAGGCAGGGTGAGAAAAAAGTTAAGAGATTTGCAGAGAGCTGCTAAAGAGAGAATGAACACGACCAATTCTAGAGAGAGAAATAAGAAAAAGAGAGAGAGATTCCGATTGAGAATTTACATAGAGGTACTCCTCTTGAGAACTTAGAGGGAGAGGAGATCAAAAGAGATGCTAATTGAGAGAGAGAGGAGAGAGAAAGAAGAATAAAAGAGGAGCTAATGGAGAGAGAGACCAGGATAGGGAGAGGAAAGAATACAAAAATCATAACGCTACACATTCTAAAGCAAGCCCGGAACGATAAAGGTTTCGTCTCACATTTCTCCCCGGAACTAATTTCTATACAAACACACCCCCAGAAAAAAAACGCTTTTGGGCGAAAATGCTGTTATCGTACACAAAAAACAATTCCCCCAAGAAAAAAAGCTTTTTAGCCGAAAATACTCTTCTAGTATACAAAAATCATTTTACCATGTTCACTTTTGGACCCAATGGTACAATGCTGAAGTGCACAATCACATTGCCAAGAGTGCACAAGTCTTGGGCTACACTACGATAACTACCAAATTGAAACTGAGTACGGCTATACAGTCTGTGTCAGAACCCTGAAATTCAATAACATTTAGTGCTATAGTGCTACTGCTGTACCACACTTTACAAAGTGTCGGAGCACACTTACACAATACTAGAGCACTACTCATTGATCGTATTTACACAGTGCCGGAGCCCCTATTTTAGTGAGATAGATGAAAGAAAAGTGGGAGTAAAGTAAAGGTAAGGCAGGGTAGTGTACATATTTTTAATTTTTTATTTGATTGGGGTATTTGCGTTGAAAGTATATTATGGAAAAAAATGAAAGAGAAAGTTAGGTTGAGAGTAAGTTGTATAGAACATGTAGTTTATGGGGTTTTTTTTTTTTTTTGTTATTTTTCAAAAAGGTGCTAAAGAAATATGCACTAAATTTATAAAAACCAACCTAAAAGGACTATATGCAACTTACCCCATCCCAATCTTTTCTCTCGCTTTTTTTTTCCAAATAACTTTTCATCGCAAATAACCCCCAACCTAAAAATAGCATGAAATAAGACCAAACTACCCTTGTTTGTTTTCATACGGCCTTCTCTCATGTTTTTACTTGTATTTTGGCAGTACAAACATGCGCTCCGGTATTTTGAATGTACGTTATGGCAATGCATGTCTGAGCCATAGCGCTCCGGCATTATGAGAACTCACTCGGGTAGTGCAAATACGTGCTCCAGCATTCCACTCCGACAATAAAGTCTATAGAGCCACAGCGCTCTGGCAATGGAGGACCGCATTCTGGCAGTATAAACAAGCACTCCCGCATTCTGAATGTGCGTTATAGTAATGCAAGTCAGAGCCACAACGCTCCAGCCTTATGACAATGGCGCTCGGGCACTATGCTACTTGGGCCCCGTGAATTGATTTGGTTTAATTGTGACTAAGTTTTGGTCTTCGTATGCACCAAAAAAAAAAAGTTGGAAAAAGGTTGTACGAGGCTCTAAACAACTAAATGAAAGTGCATCTAAAAAATTCATTAGAAAAAGTTGTTTTGATGCTGAAAAACTGTCGAATTTGATCATCTAGACCTTGAGATACATGAACATAAAAAAAGACTTCAACCCTTAAAATAGTGCATCTTGTAATATATTTCAAGATTTTTAAGTATTCACATATATGCTTGATATACACTATTTTTGAAGCTTGAAATTTCATAATTACTTATGAAAATAAATTTTCAAGCCATCAATAAAGATTTTTGGTGCTGAAACATCATCTTTAAATGCTAGTTGAAGATGTGTTTACTTTGATTCTTTAAGGCCTCGGCCTTGTACAAATCACACCCAAAAATAGTTTGGTCTTTGCCATTTTCGCTTTTTTCTCCCTGTTTTTTTTGGTGGGACTTTTAACCTAATTTATCAATTTTGAGTTAAAATGTCGTAAAGGCGCGTTCGCATTGCGAGTGTCGAAATCTGGTGTTGCCCAAACGCTGATTTTTTTGGTCGTTTGAAGTTTTGGACTTTGGAGTTGCCAAACGCTAATTTTTTTTTGTGTTTTGGAGATGCTGGAGTTGGATGCCCAAAAATACTACTGTTTTGTGTTTTTAAGCTGGATGTTGAATCTATTTGAAAATTATGCTTTTATTTTTTCTGGGCTATTCAAATGTTGAATTAATTTGTGTTGAATTTATATGAAAATTATGCTTTTATTTTTTTTGGGCTATTCAAATGTTGAATTAGTTTGAGGGTAAAATAAAACTAAAAACCTTGATGTTCTAGGACATCAATTTAAAAACTCTGATCCGGATCGACAATCCAAACTAAAAAACCAATCATTAAATTTTTTTTTTTTTTAAGAAGGTGGGGCTGGTTCTGAGCAGTTATATGACTGAATTTACTACTTATGTCAAAAAACTTACCATGACCAGCCATTTAATGGGGAAACAAGTCCGTTCCTGATTTTTAGCAAGAGCCAATTTGGCCCCTATAATTCTTGATATAGATTAGACTATTTTAAATTATATGAGTGCTTTTTAAAAAAGTGCCGGTTGTATAGAGCCTAGATTCTAAACAATTAAATTAGAACCTACTTTCAAATTATGTGGAGTAATGTGGTTCCAATATTATAATCTTTGTGGTAGCCTTAAAACAAAATTTCGTCTTTACTTATAAAATTTAAAGCTATGAAAATAGTATAGATTGACAGACCTATGAAAACTATAAAATATTGAAAATTGACAATAAAAAAATGCCTCATAAAATACACTATTTTCAAAACTTGAAATCCATTTTTTTCTATGTCCATATATCTTGCCGTCGAGATGATCAATTTAAGGATATTGGGCATCAAAATAACTTATTTTAGTGAAATTTTTGTAGTAGATTCCAATTTAATTGTTTAGAGCCTCGGCTCTATATAATCTTTTCCCTTTTTAAAATATGCTTTAGATAAAATAATTAATGTCAAGTATCTATAAACATATAAAAATCTTGAAAATAAACTATTTAAATAATATATTGCAATATCTATTATTTTTGAGACTCAAAATATTTTTTCTTTTTATATTCAGAGATGATTAATCAGAGGATTTTCCATCGTAAAAAACAACTGATAGATTTTTGAGGTTCACCTTAATTTTATATTTTTAGGTTGCAACCTCGTATAAACATTTCCTATTTTGAATTCCTATGCAAATTTCACCAAAAGGTCCAAAACGTATTGCAGTAACCGCGGGAGCACGTGGACAATGTCATCTCGTGGAGGAATAGTGTACACGCTATTCGTCGACTACCTTGATTTTTGTTCGGTAAGGTTGAGTAAGGGCTAGTGCCAAAGAGGCCTGCGTGTAAAATCTCCGGACTCCAAAGAAGCAGCTCGCAAAAGTGCAAAACAAGGTGCTTTTCTTGTTCTTGGTTTTTTTTCCTTAAATAAAAGATTCTTTTTATTCTTGCGGTTTTTGGGATTGATTATTGTTCTGGTGAATTAGGGGATCCTTTGTTTGATATGCCTCCATTTAGATTATGCTGTTTTTCTATAGCTTTTGAATGTTTACTATCAATTTTTCGTAAATAGCTTTAGCTATGAAATAATCCTTTATTCCATTTGATCTATAGATTCTGTATCCTATGTTTTTTTTTTCCTATTCCTTTCTCCCTCACTTCTGGTATAATATCTCATGGTTATGTAAGAAATGATTTTGAATCTGGTTACTTTATTTTTGCTGAAATATTTATTGATTTATGTTAGGGTTTCTTGTTTCTTTGGATCAAGGATTATTTTTCTTAGAATTTTTCTTTCAGAATGATTTTTTATTGTGCTTTTTTGTTCTTTCAGAATGATTTTCATGGATTGAATATCTTATTGTATTGGTTATTTGTAAGAAAATACTGTACCGAATTGATTATTGTATTCTGTGATTTATTTGCTATCGCTCTTTTTTCCATCCCTTATGTCATTTCTGATCTATTTGAAACCTTTCTTGGCTTTCAGACCCTTCAAATGCTCTTTAGCTATTATTAAAATTAGCTATTTTTTTAGTTAAGTATATTTCTTGGCTATTTTTACTTTCTGTAACGATTGCTTAATTTCCATTTGCTATAATGATTCTTCAGTGTTCCTGCATGGGTCTCTGAATAAAAACTGTGTAGGCTGAAATTTCTCTGTTTATTGTATGCTTGTTTTGACACTAGCATTCGTGCCCAGTAGTGTGAGTCTAGGTTCTCTTTTTAGGGTCCATTGGACTCTTTCTTCAAAGTTTAATTTCTAACGAGTTTAGGAAGCAACTTTGGAATATAAAGAAGGAATGGATTAAACAACCGAGTTCTACATGAATGGCAAATATAGTGGTCGACTATTCATGATGGCTACCTTTTTTTGTATAGGATTGTTGTAAATGGTTTTTGCATTGTGAGATTCTTGTCTTCCTGGCTGGAAAGATCAAAACTGGTAAGTTGCTTCGATATGTTCTTTTAGTATGATTGGGAAAACAAATTGATTCATTGTGATTGTGTGAGTTATTACAAATATCTGGAAAGAAATTGTTGTTTATGGATCAAACTACCCTTGTATTTGCTACATGTATCAAAACTTTTATTTACAGAAAGAAGGGCTAAAGAAACAGCTTAGTTGCAGCTTTATCCTTTGACATCGTGCCCTTCACTATTGGAGATCCATGGATATGCTTAGATTCATCTTTGATAAAATGGTCTGTCATACACTTTTTATGTGCACGTGAGAGATCTAAAAGTGTTTTAGGTTTAATCAGCTTGACTTATGTTATTTGGATGGTCATCCTGAAATTACGAAGTGTTTTATTGGTGAAGGGGCTATTAACCAGACAACAACCACTACAAGTGAAGCTAGCAAAGCACCACTTTAGCTACAACTACTGAAGCTACCAAACCCAAGATAATCATAGCAACCTAGAGTTCTCGAAACTACAAACAGTTATTGGTCTTCAGACCAATATCTAGATAATCGTATCTACCTAGACTTCATTTAGCTACCTAGTGCCAGCTACCTATTATACCTCCTTTAGCTATAGCTAGAGAAACTATATAGCTCAATAGTAAGGGTGCACATATAGAGCTACCCCTATGAAAGTTACCTATAGCTACTTGCCTACCATACCTTTCCTATAGCTACCTATAATTAAGCAAGCTCCCTTTACGTATAGCTAGAAGAAGTATAGAGAAAAATTACCCGTACTTTCTTATAACTACCTATAATTAAGCTGGCTGCCTTTACATATAGGTAGCCGCCACATCGATCCTTCCCTGCTGGCTGTGAGCTTAGATGTGCTCTTTCTCGTCAGCTGCGGTGAGCGGAGTGTGGCGTATTGCTCTGCTTGTGTTTGAGTGGGTGAGCGCTTGTCTTGCATCTATCTCTGTCTGCTGTGGAGAGTGAGCGGAGTGTAGCGTATCAATCGAGGTACAGCTCCGGGATGCATTGCTTCCTCCTGATCTAATCTCGCTCTGTGGCGAAGAAGCATTCTGCTTGTCTTGGCTTGCGTTGTGCTGTCCGGCCGCACCCTAGGAATTCCCATCCTCATTCAATCCCTCTCTTGATCCTTTTGTGCCTTCGCTTCATTGGTTGGTTGCTTTCCTCGCTTTGCTTAGCCTAGCTTCTCTTGGCCCGGGATTGATTGAAGAACAAATGCCTGCCTTGGCTGGCTTTGGATCAAGGCATATTTGCTTGGTCAAGTTTTTGTTACTTTTTGAAAATGCAAATGTTTCACTACTTACCACAACGATGCTGCTCTTCGTTTTGCATTCTTCAAAGAAATTTGATGCGTTTTTCCTTCCTATCCCTAACGTATTTACGTTAATGTGGGGAGTTAGATTAATATTCTTGTCTAATATTTACATAAAACATTATCAGCACAATCTCCTCCATTTTGTTGCAAAGACATTCTTGGGTCTCTGTCTTTAACCAGATCAACCTCTCTGCTAAACTCGTCCATGAGTTTTTGGCCCAAGTTCTCAATAAAACCCTAAATCACTCCCAAATTCCCTTGGTTTCTTCAATTGGGCCAAGACCCATCAAAGGCTTTGTCATGATTTGAGATCTTACTTCCTCATGTTCCAAATTCTAACAAGGTCAGGAGTCATAGAACCGGCAAGTTCTCTTTTGTTTCACACCATCCGTTTATGGCCAGCTTCTTTGGTATTCAGAACCATTGTTGAAGCATTTAATAAGTTACAAGAGTTCTTCATCCTTAGCCCTTTCTCTTCTTTTAGATGCTTACTCCAGGAAACGAAGGAGTACTGACACTATTGAGATTTGGGAACATGGGACTGCTGTTCGAGTTCTTAGAATTGTGCTAGAGAAGAGATTGTTGCCAACTGTTGGTGGTGAATTTAGTCCAAATGATTGTGTCGCATTAAATGATAACAATTGCATTGTTGTAACCATTAATTATTTAGACTATGGTGTTTTCATTCGCAGACTCTGTAAATTGGGAATGACCGATGCTGCAGAATTGGTTTTTGGGATAGCCCATAATGCTCTAGTTTTCTTGCAAAATGCTTCTTATATTGCTTTATTGAAGGGCTTTTCTAGAGATAAAAGGATTAAGGAAGCCGTGAGAATGTACTTTTTGTTACTGCAAAGAGATATAGCTCTGAATATTTGTGAATGCAATGTTCTCCTGAATGCACTTTTCAAGGAAGAACAATCAGAAGAAGTCAATAAGGTAATTAAAAGTGTGATTAGAAAGGGATTTTATCCAGACCCATTGGCTATTTCTTCACATATATCTTCTCAGTGTAGCAAAGGTGGGTGGCAGGAAGCAAATGAACTTTTGTGGGTCATGTTGGAAAGAGGAGTGATGCCTAATGGGTTTGCTTGTGGTTCATTCATCAGGCATTACTGTGAAGATGGCGGTCTTGATTATGCTCTGTCATTGCATGAAAAGTTGGTGAAATTGGGAAATGTTCTCAATGCACCTTCTTACAACATCCTTTTGGACCAACTCTATAATGGAGGGAAATTAGAGGAGGCAAGCGAGATGTTTGATCATATGAGAAATAAAAATGTGACGAGTAGTGCAAGTTTCATTACTATGATAAGTTGGTTTTGTTGGGAAAAGAAATTTAGCGAGGCCAGAAAGATGCATGATGAAATGTTGAAGAAGGGACTCAAGCCTGATGAAGCTACTTACAAACGTCTCATATCTGTGTTTCCTTGACAAGGCAGTGGCACCCTTTATCTGCCTTTCTTAACAAGGCAGGGGCACCCTTTGATACCATCCTGTTCTGCTAAAGGCAAAGAAAGGGGCTTAAACCTTGATCCCCATGGCATATTTCGAAAAGCGCACAACTTCATGACCTTTAGCCAGGTGGTGCAGATTTGTAAAGGATTGCTCAGTTGGCATTTCTAGTGATTGGATTCTTGTGGAGCTAAGAAAATGGACCTTTATTGTCAATTTCAGAGATCAGGGATCTCTCAATAGGGTGGGTTTTTGGTGATTCTATGTGCACACATATTGGATGAGGGTCCAGAGCTTTCAAGTGCTTATGGCCAGAACTTGCCCAATCATATTAAGCATGTTATGGCATATGAATGAAGTTCATGCTCCCAGCATCAGAAGCAGACACATGATATGACCCAACATGTGGAAATAACGATATAGTATCTGAATAAATCATCCTACATCCTTAGGGGATGCTGTAACACAAATTGGAAATAATTTTGTTGAGTAATTGGTAATCTTAAAGCAATATTTCTCTCTGACTGTACAAATGATGTTAGTCGTGTCTTGCTTTGCTGCTTGACTCTGCCTGAGATCAGTTTTTTGCATTATAACTGATGTTATACTATCTTTATTTTATCATTTATTTTGAGAATATATATACTTTTTTAGTAAAAACAATTGTTAAAAAAAGTATTTACATATCACCCTGTCTTTTTGTTCATGTTCAGTCGCCTTTTATGGTCGATGAGGATCATAGCATAAGAATATTCATTGCAAACTTACAACACTCAAGAATTTTCACACGGTGTTGACTGTGAGTTCTATCTGTCCAATTTATTGCTCTGTAATTTTTGTAATTTTAATTTCATTTTGATAGGTGTAGGTAATCTATTCTTCTTGAAGGTTGATTTGCATAATAGATTGTTGTTGATTTGTTAATTGGAGTCGATGGTTTTTGCATCCAAAAAGCTTTTAACAAAACAAGCATCAATTGATGCATGTGAAACTCTCAAGGCAATTGTGATTATGAATACACCATTTTCCCAATAACAATACAAAATTGTAATAGTGAAATGTTGGAATATTTGACTTGTATTAACTATTATCTACTAGGTTGTTCTTTACATATATCAGAAAATGGCAGCCCACAACCCAGGTGCTCTACATAAAAACAAAAAATGGGATCGGTGGCTCGGTACCATCCCCTAACATCACAAAGGTTGGCCCTTAAGCTCATCACAGAGGGAGAAGTAGATGGGGTGTACAGTCCCATGGCTACAACAAATGTCGGAGCTCAAGAGCCAAGGCTAGGTGACAGGTGACCTCATGGGTCCTTTTTGCAGTACCACTTTAGCGAGAGATTCCACAATACGGTTGGCCTCACTCATGGTGTGTGTGAAGCTGATATGAAGGTGTCTGCAAAGGTAAAATAAGTAGTAAAACAAAGGGACAACTCTCATTACCCATTGAATAGTGTTTTGGTCTCCCTTAATTATGAGGCCAATGGAGTTGCTCCTCATATCGGAGGTCTCTTTTCAAACCTTTGAGTAATGTGATGGATTTGGCCATTGTTTAATCGACAGTGGCAATGTATCGTGACGAGAGAAGAGTATTCTTTACTATCTAAGGATTCCAATTACCACCAAAATTGGGCATTCCAGGGTGGTCGAGGATGCAGTCATTGACATTTAATTTGATGTGTCCCTGGTCCAGGGTTGTCCATAGGGGTGATATTGGAATTGTTGAAGGCCAGAAATAGAGAATCTCTCTCAAATTGGTAGTGAAGTTTCTGGCAGAGCAAGTGTTAGAGGCCTTTTGTAACTTTTGGCCCAAAGGATAGCTGACGATTTGATACTACTGTCTTCAATGAATTGGAGGGTGTATTCGTTACCTTTGAAGTTTTGACTATTCCTCCCCCTTGACGCTCTGCACAAGGATAGGCTAGCCCTTGGCTATGGGTTGGAGAACAAGCCTTAGAAGAGCTGTAGGATTGAATAGGGAAAATGTTATATATATATATATATATATATATATATATATATATAAAAGTTTTCCCAACGCCTATAGGCGAAAATGAATAGTGATTTCGCATACTCTCATCACCGTCCAAATTTTATCGCGCAGTCACGATTGTCCGATTGTGTTTTATTTTTTATTTATTTTTCTAAAAATTGGAATGATCTGAAATTTGAAGGGTATGTACATCTTACTTAGGCGCATCTAATAAAAATATAAAAAAAATTATCCATGAAAGTTTTTTGACCATAATACCCTCGTCAATTTTTTTCATGTAAAATATTTTCTTTTATATTTTTCGAAGATTCCCCTATTTTTGGTGAATACACTCTCCAAATTTTAGGTCATTTTGATTTGTAGAAAAAAAAATGAAAAATGAAACATTACCGGACAATAGTGATCACGCGATGAACTTTAAACGGTGATGGGGGTAGGCGAAATCACTGTTCATTTCGCCTATAGGCGTTGCGTAGTGTTTTCCATATATATATATATGTGTGTGTGTGTATATATATATATGTATGTATGTATGTATCATCATCATCATCATTTTCCCAATTAATTCGGGTCGGCTACATGAATCCTAGTTCTCCATTATGCTCTTCTTCCAACCACGTCCTTTTGGGCCTACCCCTTGCCTTTTTTAGTCATTTCGCTTGAACTAACTCGCACCTCCTAACAGGTGTTGTACTTGGTCGTCGCCACATATGGCCAGCCCACCTAAGTCTACTCTCTCTCATTTTATCTCCTATTGGTGCCATACCTAAATTGTCTCGAATAGATTCATTTCAAATTCTATCTGTTCTTGTCTTGCTATTCAATCTCAACATCCTCATCTTCGCTACACTCATTCTATGAGTATATTGTTTTTTGTCCGCCCAACATTCTGCCCCATAGAGTAAAGTTGGTCTCACAACTGTCCTATAGAACTTGCTCTTCAATCTCATTGGTATGCTGCGACCACATAAAATTCCAGTTGCACATCTCCACTTCTTCCACCCAGTTCTAATTTTGTGTGTGACATCTTCTTCAATCTCTCCATTTTCCTAGATTATCGACCCAAGATATCAAAAGTGAGGTCTTCTTGTACTTCTTGGCCGTCAATCTTGATTACTTCCTCGTTTCTACTCCTATTATTACTAAACTTGCATTCCATATACTCTGTCTTACTTCGATTAATTTTAAAACCTTTGAATTCTAGAGCATCCCTCCAAAGTTCTAACTTTGTGTTGACGATGTTTTGGGTCTCATCAATCAAAACTATGTCATCTGCAAACAACATGTTGTTAAGTTGTCCATAACTAAGACAAAGAGGTACGGGCTCAATGCTGACCCTTGATGTAGAAATATAAGTTTATCAAGATTCATGATGAGTGTTGGGAAAATTTTATGTTGGCTGCCTACCTAACACAACCATGCCCCTTTAATCAGGCATGGGATGGGTTAAGGGAAAGTTTTAGGTCCTCACCCTTCTTAGACCAACTGTTGTGTGTGTATATATATATATATGGGCTGTGATTTCATGCAACTGTTGTATCATAGTATAGTCATGGTGGTAGCACCCTGACACCATAGTTACCACATTGTGGTTTCCATTCCCACCATTAACACCACCCTACTAACACCTTCAAAGAAGATAATTCCTAATCTACTTGAAAAAACGGGTAGGGCCTGTCTTCCCTACTGAATTACCCCCCCAAAAAAAAAAAACCCACACTTCTAGAAAACCATGTTTGTGGTATTTGTATGACCCAAAATTTCGGACACACTCTCTTCTCCTCAATAATCAATCCATAAAAAAAAAACTAATTTGCACCCTATATATGGTCAAAATGAGTTCCCTCCAATAATGAATCTAGACCGTGTATTTGATGAACTTCAAGATCTAGGCCTTTATGAATTCAAAATCATTTTTTTCTTTTTTAATATTGTTAATCGAATGATAATAAAAGTTATCTAAAAAATTTGGAAAGAAAAAAGATCATTCTAAAGCCTAGATCTAAGCATCTCACCAAAATGGACGACCTATGTTAATTGGGCTAAAAAAATACTTTCTAGGTTGCTTTGTCAATTTTTTCTTTTTTGTGATTGTTCATTAGAATGAAAACTGTGTATATTTTAAAATTTGGATCAAACGAATGGCGCTAACATGGTTTTTGAAGGTTGTTGCATTATATTACTATGCAACTGTTGCATGAAATTACTACCCTATATATATATATATATATATATATATATAGAAATGTCTTCCCAACGCCTATAGGCGAAAATGAACAGTGATTTCGCCTATACTCATCACCGTCCAAAGTTCATCTCACAATCACGGTTGTCCAGTAGTGTTTCATTTTTTATTTATTTTTTTACAAATTGGAATAATCTGAAATTTGGAGAGTGTGTACATCTTAGTGAGGCGCACCTAATAAAAATATGAAAAAAATAATTTGCAAAATATAAATTGACCAAAATACCCCTGTAAATTTTCTGGGGTATTATGGTCAATTTATATTTTACAAATTATTTTTTTATATTTTTATTAGATTCACCTATTTTTGATGAACACATGCTCCAAATTTCAGGTCATTCCAATTTGTAGAAAAAAAATGAAAAATAAAACACTACCGGACAATTGTGACCGTGCGATGAACTTTGAACGGTGATGAGGGTAGGCGAAATCACTGTTCATTTTCGCCTATAGGCGTTGGGAGGACTTTTCCATATATATATTTATACATATATGTTTGTGTGTATACACAATGTGTAAAGTGTTTGGCTACGGCTAATATGTTCTTTGCCTCCCTTCATCCATCTTCTTTATTTTGAGTGGATGATGCGGGTTGAATTTTGTGCTTAGTAGAGAGAAAAAAGGGGAGAGATCTCCAACACAAACCCCCCCCCCCCCCCCCCCCCCCCCAAAAACCAAAAACCATGGAGAAGGGCCTTCTCTTTGGTCTAAAGAATCTCAACTCAAACTTGACTTCCATACTCATCAAAGGTGTCTCAAGTAATGTGATTACCAGATATCAAAAAGATAATGCCTTAACATCTTTAACAATATTTAGGATAGGCTGAGTAACCTTACGATTCCATAACGCATTCAAGGAGAGAAGGCCGCAGAGACGTAGAAGCTTTGGCTCGGGCAGGGATCGCAAAATCTTTTGTGACAGTGACATTCTTTAGTGACGAACATTTGGTGCGGGGATACAAAATAGACTCATGTTTTGAATGGGATATCTATTTGTACATTGATTGCTTTAAAATTAATGACGAACTTTTGACATTTCTAAAAAGTAAAGATCTAGAGGTTGCAAAATAGTGTCTTTTGGTTGCATTTGGCTAGGAGATCACTAGATTTTTCCCTGATAATTAACTATTTGCTTTGAAGGAAACTGAGTAACCTTGACAGTAGTAAGAATGAAGTGCATATGGTGATGAATCTATTTATTTGGATAATGTTCTTGGTTGATGGTGCCTTGTATACTGCATTTTGGTTGGTATTCCTGTTCTCGTTAATTGGGCTCTTCACGTGTGGTTATTTCTATGTGCTAGTCTTGCGGAGATGTACGATAACCTCGGTGCCCCACCTGGTATGCAGAGGCAGCCATCCAATGCCCCTCCTAATGCTTTGGGGGGCCCATTCTATGGGCCTGGCTCAGGACTCATTAGAGATGGGTTGGCTGCATATGGAGGAAGAATACTGGGGTCAAGCTCTGAATATCTTCAATCTAATGTAAGTAATACAGTTGCATTTGTCTTTTCCTGTGAAAACTTTGACTTCCGAGGTCAATCAATTCCTTTCATAGTCATACTACAAATGTGTATTAATTTTGCTTCCACATGGATGCACATACTTCATATACGATGCATTTATAGTTCTTTTACATGGTTTGCAGTGATCTGTAGTTTAATTTCTTATGCTCAGCCTTTGATCTTGAGACCAGGTCACCAAGTATTTCTCGAATTCCCAATACTACTTCCAAGTGAATGATCAGTACGTGAGGAATAAATTGAAAGTGATATTGTTTCCTTTCTTACACCGGGTATATGGTTGTGGTTTTTGGTCTTATTCTTAGTGTATATTAGCTATTCTTCCTGAAGACTTAACAATTTTGTTATCTCTTCATTTTCCAGGGACATTGGACTAGGATTGCTGAGCAAATGGGGGGCAAGCTCTCCTACAAACCTCCAATTTATGATATAAATGCACCCGATCTTTACATCCCTTTGATGGCATTCGGCACCTATGTCGTTCTTGTGGGCTTCGCGCTGGGTTTGAATAGCAAGTAAGGAAAATAGCAATTACTAATGTTATTTGGATTGGACTTGAAGTTTCATGTCATATTGATTGGGCAATAGTTATTGTGGGTTTGTAACCGAAACATGAGTGATGCAACCTTTGGGCCCTACAGTTGACAAGTATCTCCATTTATTTGAAAAGTTCGCATGAATACCACAATTTCTTTAAAAAGGGATATTTTCTTAAACATCATGAGATATTCCACTGTTACATATTCAATAAAGAAGTGAACATTTTGCTGTATGAATATAAATTAACAAGTAAACAATCAATTATATATTCGTGGATAACATATAACTTGTAAAAATTATGATCCATCATGCAAACATTTGTGATTTCTTTATTTCCATTTGACCTATTTTCTTGAAGAAAATTTAACATCCTGTACTCTTTCTTTATTTTATTCACCGAGTATCCTCTCACCCAAAATTTTTAAGGAAGTTGCAACAACGTGCAATTTGTTTTCTCAGGTTTAATAAAAAAAACTTTATAGAACTAAATGTAGAGTAGTTCATTGTGCTTCTCTATATTTTCTATTAAGAAACTCTCTCTTATTATTTCTCCTTGATAAGGTACTGACTCTCCAAGATTTCCCTTTTCATGAACCATATGGCCTGTAACCTCCAAGCCTGGAGGTCAATACTCAAAAGCTCAAAATGAAGTTTTCAATAAGCTCATTCCATACAATTATCGTCATGCAGGTTTAGCCCTGAAGCCTTGAGCATGCAGTTCACAAAGGGGTTAGGCGCATGGCTTCTGCAGGTCACTCTGCTAAAGTTCTTGCTTTATTTGTTGGGGAGTGGAGAAGCCGGAGTACTGGACGTTGTGGCCTATGGTGGCTATGCATTTATCGGCATTTCTCTCTCGGTCTTGGCCAGGGCATTGTGGAGCTACTCGTATTATTTCGTGATGCCGTGGACTTGCTTGTGCATGGGGATTTTCTTAGTGAAGACCATGAAGCGGATCTTGTTTGCCGAGTTGAGGAGCTATGATAAGTCTTCGAGCAAGAATCACTATCTGTTGCTCCTTGCTGCACTTGCTCAGTTTCCCCTCTTCTTCTGGCTTGGATACGTTGGTCCATGAGATAACTGCAAAAGTGTTTCTCTGTGGTGGGCTTTCTTTTATTGGTGAATAGGGTGGTTTCAAGCAATAGTGGCTTTGTAGTGTTAATGGACATGCATGTGTACACTGGGCAGAGACTACACACGTTCGGCGTATGGTGGTTCCTCTTTATTTTTGCTTATGCTGTGATTGGGTTAAGAAAGTTAGTGTTGCTCGCTGCTCCTTTTTTGACACTGCTGCATCCCGGGGACACTATCCATGCCTTAAAACTATTAATTGATAAGATCGGTCTTAAATGATAAGGTGCACCTCTAAATCTTGCTAAAGACAACAATTTTGTGTTTGAAATGGCCCAAAAATATACTTTCGTTCTTGATTATGAAACATAAAAGCTCTAGAAATGGTGTAGATCAAACTGATTTATGAATACTTAATTTTTTTGAAAATGGACGGTTTAGATTATTTACTATAAGATGCACTACTTTTGGGATTTGAAATCCGATATTTTTATATCCATACATCATGAGGTTGAGATGATCAATAATAGGGCTATAACAACTTCTTGTGTGCTTTGAGGTGAAACTTGTCTTATACAGAATAAGGTTGGCACCTTATTTATACAATACAAGGTTAGCCTCTTCTAGACACTTTTGGATTTTCAGATTCCAAAATCTCCATAGGAATTTTGGATTATAGGAGCATTTTGGAATTTTTTTTTTAAAAAACAATGAGTTGAATATAAATTTACAAGCAAGGGGAATTTTTTAATAATGATATTTTAAGACGATATCAGCTTAACTCTCTCTTCAAAAATTTGCAGACTTGGCATAAATGCAAATGCCTGATACTGAATAAGGGGTATTCAAGATTAGAAAATCTTTTGGCTATATAAAATAGGTGACTTCGCATAAATGTATAGGCTTGGAGCTTTAAATTTCATAATTAAAGGTAAAAATATAATTTTAAGCCACCATAAAGGTTTCCGAATTTCAGCATGAAAACATCTTTTAGCAAAATAAGTGCTCCTTAATTTGATTATTTAAGGTTGACATCTTATACAAACCACAGCCTTATTTAAATGATCAAACTACTTAATATAAAATGATTTCGGTGGCCAAATCACCTAATTTAATGTTAGGATAGTTGTTTTATAAATTTAATTTTACATATGTCCCTCCTCTAAAACATGTTTAAAAATGCTCAAAGCCTAAATGAGGAGCCTTTTTGTAATTTCATCTCATTTAAGTGGATTGCACCAAATGATGTGAATACATTTCTTTTGTGGCCTCCAAATCTTGAACATATTTTCATATTAAAATAACTTGTTTGGTTCCTAAAACAAGGATATTCACATTTTTTAGCACATGTCAAGATGGCGATTGTCTTTTTTTTTCATTAAAACAAGTAACGGGGATTGTCTACAAAGATATCATTTATTTTTTATATATGGAGGTTATAATTATTTTTATCATTTAAATTTCAAAATGGGTGGCTATAAGAGTGTCATTGAATAGATAAAGTTTTAAAAAACAAAAAATTATCGGATTTTGTAACTCACTTTAAACGATGTAATTTGATATCTAATGAGTGAGAATGATTGTAAGCTCCATGTAAAATGTTCAGACGATCCCTTTATTTTTTATACCCTTATAATTGACTTGTAATAAATGATGCCTCTACCTCGCTTATTTTTGTTTAAGAATTCTAAAATTTCTGACTTTAATTGAAAATCCTTGCGCAAACCAGAACATTATGATCGTTGCCCTTCAGTCAAGGGGCCAAAAACAAGGTGATGATTTTACCCTTGTTCAGGCTAGTAAAGGGATGTCACTTTTCTTCATTGGAAATTCTTGTTTAGAGTTGTAAGCTGAACTAAATAAAACCATTTTTATCGTTTTATTTGGGCCACTTGAGTAAGTAGGGCTAAATAGGTACAATATCCCTGGGCTTCTAAGAAAAGCAAATTGAATTTACGTAAATGAAGAAACTCATCCGATGAAATGAAACTCATAAAGTAACATCAAATGCACGCCATAATTTTTTAATTAATATGTGAAATGCATATATGAACACATTAATACACATTACTTTAGGTTGAGTGGCTGCTGTATAACGGAGTTTAGTGTGATCGTCACGTATCAATAAAGCTGAACGGAAAGTTCTATATGTGAAAGATCAATTTTGTTTTACGAGGCCAAATGTTGGGCAGCTAAAAACAATAAACTTAGGATAAGTACAGCTGAGATGAATTGATTTTACTATATTTTAAAAATATTGAAAAAAATATAAATAATTTTTTTTTTTTTGACAAATTAAAATGAGAGTTGAAAATATATAATATATTAAAAAAAATTGCGTATTTTGTTGTGAGTTGAAGTGCTAGCTGGTCAAACTACCCAGTAAAAAACAGGTCTTGGTGTGAACCATATTTTTGGTACCAAGCACAAATTTTCTCCCAGCACCGATCAGCAGTCCAACTAGCTGGACCAATACCCGGGTCGGGTCGGGTTTGTATTTTCATTCTTAAATCGGGGGCTTTATCGTCATTTATGATTGGTGGTTATACCCTTGCTCTTACCCATCTCTGAGTGCCGGCGCATGCCTAACATTTCCAGAGTGACGAACAAAAACATCTGACAGAGAGCGAGAAACAGCAGTTTCGAGTGAAGGAAAAGCCCTCTCTCTCTCTCTTTACGCTAAACTTTCACCTAAGACATAGAAAAATACTTTCTCTCTCTAAATTTGTGCTAGACCTTGCCTTATATTCTGCTATAATCTGCCCGATGCCATCGAAGCGTTGACACACTCTAATTTCTTCAAAAAATAGCTCTGCATCATCAAATTCCTCTGCTTCCATGGTGAAATTTTATGCATTTTCTCTCTCTTAATCACTGTATGTCCATAAAAAATATCACCAAATACATGGAGGTCTGCCACATTTATCAGCTCCTATGTGTTATCTCTGCAACTCTATGTGCCATAGTTGAAGGGCGAGTCCATGGCTTTTATGGAAGTTCTAATTTGCCAAAAACCGATCTCAATGATTCTTTGGCTTATATTTGGCCATTGCCAAAACAATTCACTCATGGAAACCTGACTGTTTCCATTAGCCCTGATCTTGTTCTTGAAGTTGAAGGGAAAGGTGTGATCAGAGATGCATTCGAAAGGTATAAAAAGCTAATTTTCAAGCATCACGCGAAGTATTCAAGTTCAGAAGTGAGAGAGAATTTCGATTATGATGTACACAGGCTGAAGATTGTTGTTTATTCCGATGATGAAAATGTGAGTTTTTTCTCATTTAGTGATCCCTATTGAGTTTATTGAATTCTTAGTTTCATTTTTCTCTAAATTGTATTTTCTTGTAGTTCATTGACTGGAGGATTTATTTTAGTTGATTTAGTTCTTTTTAGTTGTGCTCATTAAATTGTATTTTTATTAATTCAATGGGGAATTTGTTTGTACGAGTTGAGTAATAAAGAAACATACAAATATACATGTAAATTATTTTAGATCGAGTTATTTGAAATTGACTCACCTGAGTTGTAAGTATATATTTCATTAGAAAGCTATATTTGAATTGCTTGTTTGGAAATAATTTATTTATTGCTATGTAATAAACGAATAGGAATGAAGGTAGAATATGGAAAATGCAGAATAACATTCTCAAAAAAAAAAAGGAAAATGCAGAATATAATGATTCATGATACAAAATGTGAGCATCTAAATAATTTATTTATTTTGTGTAAATAAATAAATAGATAAATAGGAATGAAGCTAGAATACAAAAATCTAGATCGTAATGATTTATGACATAAAAAAGTGTGTATTGAAGCAGAATGCAATCTATAAAAAATGACTATATGGGTGCGGTTTGTATAGAGCCTAGGCTCTAAACAATCAAATTAGAGCCTACCTTCAAATAGTGTTGAGAAATGTGGTTTCAATATTGGAAATCTTTGTGATATCCTTAAAACATATTTTCATATTTATTTATAATGTTTAAAACTTAAAAAATAGTGTAGATCGACAGATCTATGAAAACTTGAAATCTTGAAATTGACTGTCCAAAACTGTGTTACAAAATACACTATTTCCAAAACTTGAAATCTACTCATGTCCATGCATCTTGATGTCGAGATGATCGATTTGAAGATATTTGGGCATAAAAAAACCCTCTTCTAGTGAAATTTTTGAGGTAGGCTCAAATTTGATTGTTTAGAGCCTATATATAAACTTTTCCCTAACCATATATATGAATCTAGAGTGCGTAGTCTATATATTTATTGGAAAAAATTGGATTTAATATGCAAAATATAAATGTTTGTGTATGCTAGTTTTCATAAATTGGTATATACATTAGGCAATTATTTCTATCTTTATTTGTATAGAATTTCATTAACTCCGCCATTGCAGTTCCCAAGCCTGGTTGAGAAAGGAGGAGGGTTGTGGTAGGTTGGCAGCCAGCACAAAACTTTTGCTACGTCCCTATCATGAATCTCGGCTCATGCTAGGGCATTCTTTGTTAGAGCGGAATGGCAGAATATGATTCATGTAGTTGACCCCTCGATAGTCGGGATTAAGGGTCGAATGATGATGATGATTTTTATTAAGAGTTTTGTCACATGGTTATATCCCAAGATTTAGGTTTATGGTCTTGATTTATTTCTATGTTTATTTGGTTGATAACTTTGAAATTTGAATTAATTGTTGTTATTTTGTTGGAATTTGTGTTTCCAGCTCCAACTTGGAGTGGATGAGAGCTATTCCTTATATGTGACCTCTGGACAAGGTTCCTCTATTATTCAAGAAGCAACTATCGAGGTAGGAAGGAAGATTAGGCCCCTAGTTAAGTTTGTTCGATGCAAGTCAGATATGGCTATATGTATGTGCATGTATATATAAGCAATCTATCCTCGACGAATCCTCATGTTTTGAACCTTGGGAATCAGTAAAGATGGTTCCTATAACTTTTTCATTATAATGAATCTCTATGTATGTCATCCTTATGTGTAGTGAATTTGTATTATTTGGAAAATCTCACATGCTTTTAATTAGAGCGGATCTCCTTTTTGTTTTCTTTCAGGCAAATACCATTTATGGAGCTTTGCATGGAATGGAGGTATGCAGTGTATTGCATTTGGTATTCCTGTTGTTTTTTGTCGACTTCTTGTGGTACTTCTACTTTTTGAATCTAGCCTATTTCCAGACAAAATATTTTACTAAGATGGTATGGTTTAAAAATGCCATATAGTATCGTACATTATGACATTGCAGAATGTGACCTGGTTGCATCTTTGATTATAGTCCGTTCTTTTTGTTAAGTCATGCCTACCCATGTTCTTTTCCTTCTCTAGTTCATCTTTTAATTCTCTTTAGTCGTGGTATTGGGTCCTCAAAGTGAGAAACCTTCATGCTTATGTGAAATTGGAACTCTGAGGTTCTTGCCGTTTTCCTTTTTTCAGTTAGTATTCATTCTGGAGCTTTTACCTGATGCTCTGCAATCATCTGGGAAAGAAGTTTTGGTACTTCCTGTTGATATTAAATCCTGACCTACTGATTATGGTGTAAATTTTTTATCTAGACATTCAGCCAACTGTGTGATTTTAATTTCGTAACTAAAAGGGTTGAATTATCAAAGGCACCATGGTTCATTCAAGATGAGCCTCGATTTGCTTTTCGTGGGCTTCTCCTTGGTGAGTCAAATTTCTTTGTTATTCTACTTGACCTCATCCTTGGTTTATTTAGAGCTAGAGTTTTTCCTTTTGTTGCAACGATAATCGTAAACTAAGCCATATTTTGTTTTTGTTTGTAGATACTTCACGTCACTACCAACCAATAAATGTAATCAAGCAAGTCATTGACTCCATGGCATATGCTAAACTTGTAAGAATTTGATTATGTTAAAGTTGATGTAGTTCGTCATATTTACATTTCCTTTCTAGTTTATTGATTAAATTTTTTTTATGAATTATGCATATGCATATTGATGTTGGTTACTACATTCATTAGAATGTTCTCCATTGGCACATCATAGATGAGCAGTCATTTCCTCTAGAAGTTCCCTCCCTTCCTAATTTATGGGATGGTTCATACACAAAGTGGGAGCGCTATACAGTCGAAGATGCTAGTGAAATTGTTGAGTAAGTAGTCCAGTACTTTCCTATTCAAGTTACCAATACTCATAAGATGTTTTCTTTGTAAACAGAAAAATATAAAACTGCTTATTTAGCATCTATTTTGGTTTTTACATAAATGGTGCTAATTGGATTAAACCAATGACTTGGTCATGCAGGAATGTTGCTTAGTAATATACTCCAAATGCCTGTAGCTTTGTGGCCTTACTAAGATCTAGCATTATTGTGTATTTGTCGCACGTGACATGCATATGACTTGGTGAAATTGTAACCTTTAAGAAGACGGGAATGCAATGTGTAAAAATTGTTACAACAATGAAAATAAAAATTCTAGGAATTTTACGGATGAAATGATCTGTCCCTTTATGTATTTGTAATGTAATACAAACCATATGTATAAAATACTCTGTCGTTTTATATATTTGTAATGTATTATAAACCATATGTTATTTGCAATTCATATTTATTATGCTAGTTCAGTGCATTATATAGTGTTAGAAAGAAGAAACACATTAATAATTCAACGCATACATAAGTCTAGAATTTAACTAGTTTCAAGAAAAAACCTGGATTAACTGAGTGGAAATTTCATCAATGACACATAGTATGCTACATTTATGGGAAATCTTGTGAAAAGGCTGCAATGAGGATCATATGTATCAGTTTGTCCAATGGAAAAAGTTTGCGAGCCCAAGTTGTGGGTCAGCTGGACAATAGTGAACAAGGCCCTACCATGCAAGTGGCATTGACAGTTTAGTGAAGTGTTGGATGCTCTATGATCTAAGTGAAGGATAAATATGGTTGAGATAGGGATGTGTTATGATTAACAGATCTGTGCACTTTCAATTACAGTGCATTAGGAACTTTGACTGCTGTAGCCATATTAGTGCGGAATATTAGGTTGAGGGTTTGAATGTGAGCTATCATGGTTGCTACATCCTAAGACATCAAGTTTTTCTTTTTTTTTCCCCATCCCCTGCTTTCTATACCCCCTTTTCTCTCGCAATACTCACTGAGGCTTCTACCTGAGCCAGATGGTCAATGATTTATTTATGCTCAGAGTGGCCTAGAAGCAAGTTTGATGGACTAATGGTTTTCATTCTTGCTATCATTTGCTTGTCAGGGTCCATCAAGAGTAGTGCTCTTGGATCATATTTTTATTGCTTTTGTTTTTGTCTTTACAATGTAATGAGACAAGGAATCCATATTCTATAGATTCTAAAGAAATTATTATTTGCATTCTGCTTATTTTCTCTTGTACAAAGTTTCAGGCAATTAAATTTCATATTATACACACACACACACAGTTATTGAAGCTAATTTATCAAAATGCTGATCCATTCCTTGTTTTCTCCTTCTTTTGATTAATTCTTGATCGTGCTATGAAGGTTTGCCAAGACAAGAGGTATGTTCCATCTCCCAAATATTTTTTAAAGGAACTTACATATTTGCAGTTATGATATATCAGTTTTAGTACTGAGTGAGCTATCTATAATTTCTTACTGTTGTATAAAATGAATACTCCGTCTAAGGAGGAACTGCTTTCTGAGTAAGTTTTTCAAATTGTTGCTCTATTTGGACTTCGGAGTTATTGTCAATAAATTTGGGAACCGAACCTTTTTCTGTCCTTGTGAAATCATAACATACCAACAACTGAATGGAAGTTATGAATTTCAATGTTCGGCGACTCCCTTTTAAGGACGGTCTGTGTTTAAGTTAAATAAGGAGGTATTCAACGATATGGCTGGAAGTAAGTTGAAAAATGACCCCGAAAGATCTTTTACTTTATCAAGTTGGATCATGGTAAACCATGTGACATCCTAGTATTGAAACTGCAAAGTTGGGGTTAATGGATTTCTATATTTTAGTCATGAAATTGTACAGTCACTTTTACTTAAAAGGGAGTCATGAAATTAAGTAGTATGTTACTTGCTGAACTTGGTTCTCCATATGAACTTAAGGTATTGAGAACCTTAAGTTCGAATCATGTCTTAGAAAATGACAACATATGCAGTTTGCAGAAAATTTTTACCGTCAATAAACTAATTGTTATGATCTAGATGCATCAAATTTTCCCTTATGATTGTGAAGATACACAAAATAGCTACTGTTGCATCATATAATGTTACTGGTTACTTTGTTTCTTATTTTGCAGGCATCAATGTTATGGCAGAAATTGATATCCCTGGTCATGCAGAATCATGGTAATGAGCTTTGGTTGGATTGGGATGCTTTTTTTTTGTTTTTTTTCCTTTCTCTCAGGCTAGTTAGTTTGCTGTCCTTGTGGATATTGAGTGTTCTTGCTTGAATAAAAAGCAGGGATGTGCAAGTCTGACTTTCATACAAAGCTGGGTGTCAAGTCCCTATAAAAATGCGAATGTTAATGCTACATCTGTTGTAAGGTGTATTATGATATACTTTGGGCTTTTGACATGTCTCTAGATTGGAGTGCAAAGCTTGAAATGCTGCTCTGCTGAGTGCTAAGGTCTCTCTTATTAAGAAAACTCATCTTGTAGGTCTCTGTTTTTTCTGGAACCTATAAGAGAAACCATGAATAATGTTTTTCAATAGTTTCTGTGGTGGAAAATTTTCATTTAGCGCTGTGATGGTTAAATTGGATTGAAGGACGTTGCTACAAAAAAGAAAAGTCTCCTTTACGGCCACCTTCCAAAGGTTTCCCTCCAAAAATATTGATAAATTGAAAAAATTCCTTAAAATTTTTGCCACTTGAACTTTTTGTGTAACTGTACTTTCACTCATCAATTCCATTTCCATAAAAGCCCATTATAGTCCTGAGCAAGTCTTTTTCAACATCTAATGTGGGTGGAAATCAGAAAACCATCCTAAGATTCAAAATTGTTTTGAGAAGGTCCTTTAAGAAGATCAATATTATTGATCATGGTGAATATATTTGTGCTTGTGTCCCCAAAGACAATTATTCTTTTTAAATAGTAGCTCTTCAAACACTAGCAATATAGGAGAAAATGCCTTTGTCTTTCTACTACTACTACTGAGAGAGAGAGAGAGAGAGAGAGAGAGAGAGAGAGAGAGAGAGAGAGAGAGAGAGAGAGAGAGAGAGAGAGATTTTTCCTTTCTCTAACAGTAGTCTTAAATATAATTTTCCATTTATATCTCCTAAATAAGGTCACTAAAAATTTAATCTTTTTTGAGATTCCTTTTCAAATCTGTTTCAACTAATTTATAATGTTCTGAATATCTCTCTCTCTCTCTGCCCCCCCTCCCCCCCCCCCCCCCAAAAAAAAAAAAACCAAAATGCATCACAGATCTCAGAACTAGTTGTTATCATAGGAAATACACTTGGTTAAAATTGAAAAGTATCCTTTACAAGTTTTTTATTCTCCAACTTACCGAGCATGTCCTCCTTAAATTTTCTGTGCACTTACTCCATGTCCTCCTTAAATTTTCTGTGCACTTACTCGCGCGTTTTCATGATATCAACAATCATTTCTACAGCTCTCTGGTAGCTACATTTTTCATGACACAGATTTTCTGTGCACATAATTAACCATTTTCAACTTAGGTACAGATGTCAGTAGTTAGAACATTGGTGTACCCAATCTCCCAACTAACGTAATTACGTCCCAACAGACAACAACTCTATGGAGGTTTTTGTGGAGACATTACTTGACCCTCAAACGTAGCACAAGACAACCTCTGACAAATAAAGGGAGTTGCACTTTGATCTCACCATCTCACTCTTATGAGCATTTGAGGCCATAATCTTGTAGGTCATGAAAAAAATTGTTAAACTCATTTTTATATTTTTTGGAACTTTATGGAAGGTGTTGGCGTAGTAGATTTTGTTACTGTCTTGGGAACATACACTATTGAGGGAAATATCTGAACTTGGTACAGTGATTGGAATATCTTGTTCTTGATTTTTCTGTAGCATTTTGCTTTTGTGATCATACGTTTTCATTCTTTTATCTTGTATACTTCTTTAATTCATAGTTGAACTTCTTCTTCAGGGGTGCTGGTTATCCTGATCTTTGGCCTTCAGCTACTTGTCGTGAGCCACTTGATGTCAGCAAAAATTTTACATTCGATGTGATTTCTAGTATTTTGGCAGGTCTGCTCCCCTTTGTCAAACTAGTGGCCATCGTATTAGCATGGGGATCACTTGTTAAATGTAGAGTGGTTGAAGGGACTCTATCTCTGACATCTTCTATATTATCTTTCTGTAGCTATACTAAAATGAAAATATGTTTTAGAGGCAAGGTATTGAAGTCATGGTATTAATAAGATACATAAAAAGCTTATGCAATTACTTATTGATAATCCTTCTATCCCCTACACTTAAATGATTGTTTCTCAAGATAAAAGACTCAATTGGCAAAAGTTTGGCTTTATATAGCCTTTAAAGGTGTTAATTCTACTTAGTGAATAGAAAAACGTTGTTAATTCTGCTATCAAGGGTGGAATTTTTACGGGAATGCACTCCATTGAGTTGGTTCTCGTGCTTTCTTTTGATTTTCTGGATCTAAGAGCTCATTAATTTTACGACATACTTGCCATTGCTTCTCTGGTCGAGCCACCTTGCAGTTTGCTTCATGCTAGACTCCAATAGAGCTTCATGAGTTCCTTTCACCAAACTGAGTGCTATTATCTGCTATTAGTCCAAGTTTTACAAATTGCTACTCTTCAATATGTCGTTTCAACATACTCAACAAAGTGAATATTGGAAATTGGACTTGATTGCATGTGTATTATGAATTTTATGTGACTGTTTCATCAGGCATGCTTGTACTAAGAAGATAAGTATTGCTTATACTAAGAAGATAAGTATAGATATCGCAAATGGCTAGTGTACGTTTTCTTATTCTAAGCCTTATTTTCCTGATCAATAGTTCTTATTGTTTTCAGACATGAGGAAGATTTTCCCTTTTGAGCTTTTCCATTTGGGGGGAGATGAGGTCAATACAGGTATATTTTATTGTTCCTTGTTTTGTTGCTTTCATATGAGTTCTCTTAGGAGATGGAAAATTGTCTTTGACATATAGCATTTGTTTTCTTATTATCTTATTTAATTTTTATTTTTAGGATTACGTTTGAATAGACCTTAATGAACAACTATACATTTGGTATGTTGGCCACAACATGAGCCTGACAGACAATCTATTAAGAAATCTCCCAAATGGGTTCAGAATCAAAGGATTCTCAGTCCAATCCCCCAAGAGATCTCCTAAATCAGTCTCAAACTGAAGATCTGTCACCTATCTTTTGCTTCATGTTGTGATTTCTCTTTTTTCTTTTCTTTTCTTTTTGTTTTAAATTAAGGATTTCTCTTGAATAACATCTAAGCCTTCAAAATATATTGTTTCAACAATCATGAAAATTATTAGCATCATGTGCTGTAGATTTACAAATAAATCCCCTATATTTGAAGAAAGCAAATGATGACAAATTGCAATAGGCCATGTATTTGGGCTTCTAATATATCCATCATGGAATCTTAAAGAAACTACAGAGCAGTTGTCAAGGAGCTTATAAATCCCCTATATTTGAAGAAAGCAAATGATGAAAAATTGCAATAGGCCATGTATTTGGACTTCTAATAGATCCATCATGGAATCTGAAAGAAACTATAGAGCAGTTGTCAAGGAGCTTGTACTCCATATTTCTATTCATGATGTGTTCTTCCATGACTTTAAAATCACTCACTGACATGGGTGATTTTACTTGTATTTACTTTGTCAGTAATCATTATTTCAAACTGTAGTCCTGTATCATAATGGTTCTATGTTTTGGCAGATTGTTGGAACTCTACCCCACATGTGAAACAATGGTACTCTCTCTCTCTCTCTCTCTCTCTCTCTCTCTCTCTCTCTCTCGTTCTCTCTCTCTCTCTCACTCTCACTCTCTCTCCCCCCCTCTCTCTCCTTTTGGAAAGAGGTAGGATCTTGGTCCTATCATATAATTTATTAAGCATTTTGATACTTATGGACTGTCTTTTCCTTGTTAAGCCATTTGAAACAGCCTTAATACAAGATGTTAGAAGTTAATGTCAAACTTAAAAAGTGTTTTAGATGGAAGGGAATGGAATTCATTCAGAGTAAATTGCTGTGTAAGTAAAAACCGGCAGTAAACTAATAGAAGATCATTATATGTATATGCAACTTAAAATTTGCTCATATGAAACGAAAACACAATTGCACCAACAGGCAGATTTTTAGGTTCACATGTGTGGGGCCCACAAATGTGTGATTAAAAGGATCAGTTCTGTCATCCTACCATATGTTTAGGTGTGGATTAATCCTACCTAATTTCATTGGCAAAAAGTAATGCTTGAATAAGTTAAGGAACTGACAATTATTCTAATAGACGACTTTTAAGTTAGGACTGCTCCATTTCTAGCCTCCAAAACACTAGTTTATCTGAACTCTGCCTATTTGAGCTCAATGTCCGAGGTTCCAGCCCTCTAATTATCTCTTTTACTTCTCAAAAAACACTAGGTCATCTCAACCTTGACTTTTGTTAGAAAGTTTGTTGTGAAACAATTGATGAGAATTTCTCATAATGTAGCAGATGCAAATACATCTGGTTGAGTTCTAATAATTTACATGCTATAAATGTAAGCCACAGGCCTTCTGGTATGAGGAATTTACTGATTCATGGGTAAGTAGATGTATGTCACTGTCTGTTGATTTCTGATATGATTGATGAAGAATTTTGTGTCAAACATATTAAATAGAATGTTGCTAATGTTGAGGTGATTGGCTTTATCTAGTTTTCTTTTGAACTACATATGTTGTCAGTGATTGCATTGTATTTGAAACCATGGAGATGTAGAGGTACATTTGTCTTGATGACACGAAACCTCTAGACTTCATCTCCCCCCCCCCCTAACCCCCAGCACACACCCAAAAAAAAAAAAAAGCGTAGTTTTTTTTTCAAGTTACAAAAGGATTATAAAGAATTTTCCGCTTCATGTGGTTAGTTAAATATGATGGCCCATATTCTTGGCAAAAATCTTTCTATATTTATAAATGAGACACTGGATTCTGAAGTTTGTTTAGGTTGTTACCAAAATCTTTCGACTTCGATTGCATGCAGGCTGCAAGATCACAACATGACTGCAAAAGATGCATACCAGTATTTTGTATTGAGAGGGCAACAGATTGCAATTGCTCAAAAGTGGACTCCTGTAAACTGGTACTTGCCTGTTTTTGCGAACAATGTAAAGAGAATCTGATATTCATTGTAGCTCTCAAATTGCAGTTGGAGAAAAAAATGCCATGTCCTTATTCATTTCTGTGGATATATTTCGTCATATATCACAGGGAAGAGACCTTCAATACATTCAAGGAAAATCTTAGCCCACAAACAGTGGTGCACAATTGGTAAGTTCTTGTTCTTCTCATATGGAATAGCAATATAATAAATTAGTTTTACTTGTAATATTTAATAATTTCTTCTGAACCATACTTAAACTAACTTGTCAATACTACACTTTATAATGCATGCATCTTAATTTGCAGGTTGGGTCCTGGTGTTTGTCCACAAGCAGTTGCTAAAGGCTTCAAATGCATTGTAAGCAATCAAGGTGTATGGTACTTAGATCATCTAGATATTCCTTGGGAAGACTTCTATACTAGTGAGCCATTAGAAGGGATTGATGATGCTTCCCATCAAAAACTTGTTCTTGGTGGAGAGGTTTGCATGTGGGGTGAGACTGTTGATGCCTCTGATGTTCAGCAAACAATATGGCCACGTGCTGCTGCTGCTTCAGGTATGCAAAAGTGGCATTACTTTCCTTCCAATTAGTTATGGTCGTGTACACTGTGCTCCTGTGGGAGCAGAACGTACAGTTGCTCCCTCGGGCAAAAGATGCACTTAGGAGGATTGGCTTGATCTAAAATTTTGCGATCCCACTTAGGAATCATAAGAACAACCAGTTGAGTTTTTTTTTTTTTGGAAAAAAATAAAGTTTTTGAGTTTTTAAACACCTAGATCCGACCATCCAAAAATTGGATGGTTTCTGTTCATTTCTAGGATGTGATTTTTTCAGGCATTTCTTGAGTGCATAGTGGATTTTTCTTTTTCTTAAGGTTGGTTGCTAGTTTGAGTTCTTCAAATTTGGGGTCCTAAAAATACTCCTAATTAGGGTTTTGGAGTAAATGTACATTTTGCTTCCACAGGAGCATAAGAGCTTTTCACCTCAGTTATTACCTGCCTTTCCATACCACTCTCCTCCCACTGCCCTGCCCAAAAAAAATAAAAAAAGTAAATAATAAAAAAAGAAGGCTACTGATCTTTCACATTTATATTTCTTGTTATGGTGTATCTTTGGTTCTTCATTCTAGCTTGGTCTTTGTATTACAGATGCTTAAAATGAATCAACTTCATTTTATTAAGGGAAAATATACTCTATTATTTATATGATCATATACCAATATGGTCGTGAGGTCATTGTTGTCCCATCAATGTGTTTGACAGTGATGAAAGAAGAGTGGGTCCCAAGAATCCTGTGAATAAATTCAGTTGTATGTCTCATTCTCCCTCCACCATCCAATCCATTGATTGGACAGTGATGCCTCTTAATGACCATGTGACCATGTTCATATGGATCATACGGTCATAGCGAACTTTCCCAGCCTCCAATAAAGTCTTAATGTGCAGACATATAGTTTCTCCCATATATTATGTAGCAGTGCATCACCCTTATGGGCACAGGCTTACAACCTTACATGGTGTGCATTATCTGCATTAGTTTGGGGTTTCTTTGCTTTGGTATGAGACAGTCGGGATGTAATTGTGGCTGCTTAAATATGGCATTTTCAAATAATTAGATGCTTTTCTGCATTAGTTTCAACTAATATCTACATTATTTTTTTAGTTAGTTCTTCCCATTTCAATTTTGTTTTATTTTTTCACGCGAAAATCATAGAGGGCCATCAAATTTAAATTTGCATGAATTTTCCTGTAGAGCGTTTGTGGAGTCCGAGGGATGCCACTTCCACTGGACTTGATACTGTATTACAAAGATTAGAATATTTTAGATGCTTGCTTAATCAAAGGGGAATAGCAGCTGCTCCAGTCGCCAATGAATACGCTAGAAGGCCTCCTATTGGTCCTGGATCCTGCTATGCTCAGTAAGTTGAGCTTATCTATGAATGTGAAATTTCACGTGTATTGTGACTATGTTATGTAAGTCATCTACTCTGTAAATAATGTGGTCTTCCTTGTTGTGCTGATAAGATTATTGCTTTAACTTGGTACCTGGAATTTGTTCCGAGTTTAGTGTGAATTAGTGTTTTCTATGATTATTTGGGTTTGTATAAAAACTTTGTTGGAAAATAATGGTGATTTCAATTCAGGTAGATGTAATGTGTAATCCATATCCAACCTGATTATTCTTTGCGGGTTAAATTATTTTTATGTATTTTATTCAATAAGTAACATGTATCCTCGTGTCAATGCAAATTACTGTGCACACGCAACCCCCTTCCTTTCTTTCTCTACCATTAGAACAGACATTCATTTTTTCTAATGTCTGGATACAAACATAAATTGGGCTCTAGTTTTATCCAGAACCATATATGCCCATATCCCTTTACCTTCCTACCATATCCAACCTGATTATTCTTTGCGGTTTAAATTATTTTTACGTATTTTATTCACTAAGTAACATGTATCCTCGTGTCAATGCAAATTACTGTGAACACCCAACCCCCTTCCTTTCTTTCTCTACCAGTGTTTAAAAAAACGCCGAGTCGAACCGGACTCGCCCGGTTCGACTCGGGAATCGCCATAAAGGGATCGAATCGGTGAAAAAAACGGGAATCGTCCGGTTCTAGAGAGAACCGGACGATTCTACACAGTGACTCTCCGATTCACTGTACCGAATCGGCGAGTCCCGTACAGTGAATCGGCGATGCCGATTCCCGTACGGAAGAAATTTTTTTTTTTTTTTTTTGTTTGTAATTCATGATAGATTTTTTTGTAATACTTGATCGATTTTTTTGTATTCCATGATCGAATTTTTTTTTTTTTGTAATCCATGATCGAATTTTTTGTTTTTTTTTTTTTTTTGTAACCCATGATAGAATTTTTTGTAATCCATGATCGAATTTTTTGTAATCCATGATCGAAATGTTTTTTTTTTTTTTCTTGTAATCCATGATCTAATTTTTTGTTTTTTTTTGTTTTTTTGTAACCCATGATAGAATTTTTTGTAATCCATGATTGAATTTTTTGTAATCCATGATCGAATTTTTTGTAATCCATAATCGAATTTTTTGTAATCCATGATCGAAGTTTTTGTAATCCATGATTGAATTTTTTGAAAATTTGTGATTTTTTTTTTTTAATCCATGATCGAATTTTTTTTTGTAATCCATGATAGAATTTTTTGAAAATTTGTGATTTTTTTTTTTTAATCCATGATCAAATTTTTTGAAAATTTGTTAATTTTTTTTTTTAATCCATATTATTCAAAGATAAAATGAGAGAGATGATGATTCTGAGGTCACCCTATCCCAACCATATTATTCACATATCGCATCCCAACAACAGCAGTGTAGGGATGAGCACGACAGTGTAGGCATGAAGGATGGACAAGCTTCGGGGATTTTGGATTGGGAACACAACAAAACACTAACATTTAGGGATTTGGGAATAGTCAGACGCCTGCTAATATCGATGATTCGTTTTTAAATTGAATCAATGAATTGTCAAACGAATTCAGTCAATGGCACCATCGTGACTAAGAAGAACAACAACGTCGTCTATCGTTTTAATTTTATATCATATGTTACAATTTTATGCTTTATTGTAGTGCATGTATGTTGATATACTTATTCCATGATAATTCTATGTTTATCCTTTTGTGTGATGTAAATTAAATGCTGAATGGTGGTTTATGCAGGGAAAGAACATATCAATATTCGCATATTCATTCAAAAATATGAAAATTCTTAATGGAGTACCTTCATTTCTTATTGAATTCCTAAAAAACAATATTTATAATGAAATTTAATAATTTTTTCGGATTTTTTTGAAGCTTTATTCTGATCGATTCACCCGATTCCCGATCCGGATCGTCGATTCGTCAATCCGAATCGATTTTTTGGGTGCCCGGTCACCGATCCGTTTTTTAAACCATTGTTCTCTACCATTAGAACAAACATTCATTTTTTCTAATGTCTGGGCACGAACATAAATTGGGCTCTGGTTTTATTCAGAACCATATATGCCCATATCCCTTTAACTTCCTACCACACATTCATTGGGCCCTCATCTTATTTATTCTTGTCTTTTACCTACTTTCCTGGTTGAGACTTGATTACCTCTCTCTCTCTCTCTCTCTCTCTCTCTGAAACAACATTTTGCAGGCTCTGATCTGTAGGCTTTGATTTGCTCAGACCGTACTTGCCATGCATATCCGGATTCTTTCTGCCATATAGGTTCTCACACTAGTAGTGACACTGCCCTCCCTCTTTCTCCACGTTCAAGGACAAAAGTAAAGTTTCATTTTCCAAATGTTTCATCCTATGCAGTCGCCCTTGCTGCCATATATCAGTGTCAGTCCCTGCCCAATAAGGGCATATATTACATATTTTTTTTGTGTTTTTTTTAACATTCAAAACTTGATTATCATGATTGAAACAGATTGGCCAGTCCGACTAGTTGGACTATTGACCGCGACCTTGGCCTGTTTGGTCTAAAGCAAAAGTTAGGTTTGATTGAAAATCAGTTAAACCTACATTTGAGTGGTTTTGACGAGAACAATTGATTTTGACGAGTTTGACCTGCTAAATAAAGTTTGACTTTTTTTTTTAAAGATAATGTGTTATAAGAGAAATATTATTTTAGGTGTTGAAACCCCTAAGAAAATTATTAATGATCATAATTAACATTTTAGGGGACATTTGAACTGGATTGGCCAGTTCAAATTAACATGTCAAATTACCAATTTAGGTGTTAATTTGAATTGCATTGGTAAGTTCGGCTGGTTAGTCGGATCGACAATTGGTTCCTTAACTTGTTTGATCCAAAGCAAAAGCTAGATTTGATTAAAAACAAGTTACAATCTACATTGTTTAATCCAAAGCAAAAGCTAGGTTTGATTGAAAACCAGTTACAACCTACATTTGGCCAGAGACTGATTTTAACCAGTTTGACCTGCTAAACAAGGTCAACTCTTTTTTTATAATATATAATAAGGAAAATATTATATAGGTGTTGAAACCTTTACCAAAATCATTAATGATCCTAATTGACATTTGAGAGATTACTTTCTCATTTTCATTTCACATAAGTACTTCCTAAAAAAATACCCTTTAAAAATTCTAAAATGGCCTTTGTTTAGGTGGGGAAGGATGAACAATGATCGGCATTTCATAATTTGACCCTCCATGAGGTACCGACCAAAATACAAAAAATTCACTGCTGGTTTGATATTGCAAATAAGTAACTATTCGGGGTTCCTTATTAGGAACAATTAGACGCAACAATTAGACTCAATGCATTAGAGTGTCAAATGATAAAAATACCCCTAGTTATTTTTCATTATTAGCCTTAAACACTATTTTTTATTTTTGACGTTGACCAAGTATAGGTAATTTTATCATTCGGTTGGGGCTGCTTAGGGGATCAAATTATTGAAGTGCTCCTGATTGTTCATCTTTCTCAATCCTAAACAAATGCAATTTGGAATTTTTAATTTTTCGGGGAGGTACCTAAATGAAATAGAAAAGAAAAACTAACTCCTTAATTACTAATTGAGATAACTTGATCCTAAAATGATGTTGTGAGGGGTTTCAAATGATCATTTGGTCCTTTTGTTAAATTATCTTCTTCTTTTTCTTCCTTCTAAAATCTGATTAAAATAAGTGGTTGAATAAATTCTGATTGAATCAAACCTTAATAAGTGGTTTGAGGACTGCTCCCTTATAGTAATGGTGTTTCAACATGTTTGCATATTCCAACACTACATCACAAATTTTCTCTCATCAATGAAACAATAATGATCATTCATATGCACAATTGATTGCTTTCTCTCATCAATGAAACAATAATGATCATTCATATGCACAATATCAAGCAATCAATTGTGCATGTAAACGTCCCCTTGATATGATGCATATGCACCCACGTGTATATATACATGTGAAGGGTTTCTATACGTGTGTTCTATAAGAAAAATGCAAGCAGTTTTTCAAATATCGGAATTAGGCATTGACTATGAAAATTCCAATTTCTTTGGTCCGACTCAGGTGATTCACGAGTAGGTTTGGGCTACAGTTAACAAAGAAATTAAAAAAAAAAATAGAAAACCCAGAGAATCGAGCAATTCTAGGTTTTTAAGCAAAATTTTTAGTCTGGTGCTCAATATTCCATATTCTTTTCAAAGATTTGTTGGAAATTTATTTGGGGATATTTTGGTTTTTCATAACAAGTCAAGATCTTAGAGAAATATTGTGGACAATATAACATACGTAGTTTTATATATAGTGGCCATTTTGCAGAAGTAAATTTCTGGTGTTCTATGCCATCTATTTCAGTTGGACAATTTCGATCATCGTATACACTTTTTCATGTAATATAATAAGGAAAGTTGTAAAAGTTAGAGAAAATAATTATTGAAAAGCAATGAAGAAACTAAAAATGCATTTTCTTGTAGTTTTTGATATTTAAGTTTATGCGGAAATAATTTTTGTGTTATCTTTTATTATATCTGGGTGAGGTTTGTATAAGGTTACCTCTTTATACTGTAAAAGTAAGGTTTTCTCTAAATCTATAACTTATAATTTTCTTGTGAACTTAAGCATGCAATTAAGGATAAAGTGAATCTTCAAAATCTTTATACATAAGATAAAACTAAGGGAGAAATCTTGCGACACTCAAAGACAAGTAATTTCCCTTTGCAAATCTTGCAAATATTTGGTAGGTTTCAACTGGAAAAAAAAAAGAAAAAAGAAAATAAATTGTTTGCCAAAGTACAATATTTATCTACAATATTTAAAATTCATAGTCTATATTTCGATGGGTGGTGGAGTTGAGTAATTATTCCACTGCTAAAAAAATGAATAGTTAAGAAACGTGGGGAGTCAACTCGTTACCCTCAGTCCATGGATAAATAAAGATAATGGATATTAGGTTTGAGTACCCTATTTCTAGTAAAAAGTAGGCAGTATTTTTTCCTGAAAAAAAAAAAAAAACTATTGCAACTAATTGAAACGGGCTTTTTCATAGTTTTTCCTATTTCCTCATGGTACTTGATTGCTGAGCATCTTGTTTGCCAGGAAAATTGGTCTATTTCCCCCAAAATATCATGTAAATATTGTAAGGCTAGCAATGGGTCGGTCGTAAGCAGGGCCAACCTTGGCCCACTGGCTAGAGGCGCAGCCATGACTGAGCGGAAGGCTCCTTGTCCCAAACCTGACTTGGGTCATGTCAAGGTGGCCCAGCCCTGGCCCGTGCCTGGCTCAGGGCCCTATCTTGGTGGCTCAGTACCAGCCGTGACACCTAGCCCAGCCTTATCTAGGGCCAAGCTGGGACCTCGAGCCAACTCTTGTGGTCCATGCCCAGAGCTTTTCTTGCCAATGCCAGATCGAGCAACCCATTGCCTGTCCTACAAGCAAGTACAAAAAGAAAATATCATGCAAAAGAGTATCGTTTATGCTGCACCTCAGGAATATCCACTGTCCATTTTCATCTTCAGATGGTAGAGATTAACCATATTTCTCATAAAAAGTTATCAACCATGATTAACTTCCATCATCCATCATTTGGAAACGGATGGTGATGGTTCCCAAGTGTATGATAAACCGTACTCCACCGTTATATGAGCTTTTTTTTTTTTTTTTAAAAAGAATTATATGAGATAAAATTCATGAACGTAATTTTTCAATTGTGTGCCCTGTTAAGAGATCATAACAAGACAATTGTACAGTCCGAATGATGGTGGGGCTTGGATATAATAATTCCATTGTGAATACTCCCAAAAAAAACCAAGCTGTCCAACTCCAAAGTAAAACAAAGGAGGTTCACATGCTCTCACACTCTTTTTCTTTAAGTACAAAGAAGAAAATAACTAAATTGCCACATTCTCTCATCCAAATATCAACATCTGCAATGCCCATACTTAAGCCCAACCTCATCTATTCTTCACCACCTTTCCAGGTTGCTATTTGTCATTTTTCTTTAATTCTGAGAAAATTTTGCAGCACTGCCCAAAAAAATACAAGTATTGGGCAGATTCACCAATAAAACATTGGAATAAATGTTTGGTGAAATTACTGGAAGGAGATAAGGTGCACCCTCAAATAGTGCCAAAATTTGTTGTTTAAGTATAAGAAATATTTATGCTGGCCTAAAAATTTATTTTCATATCAAATTATAAAAATCCAAAGTTTATAATATAGTGTAGATTGAGCGGATATAGTGTAGTTTGTATAAGGCTAAGGCCCTAATCAATCAAAGTAAGGTGCACCTTCAAATAGTATCGTAACATGTTATTTAAGTATAATTTTTTTTTGTGATGGCTTAGAAATTTATTTTCATCTCTAATTATAATGTAAAGATTAAAAAAATAGTATAAATCAAGCAGATCTATGAATACTTGAAATCTAAAAAATTGATAGTAGAGATAATACATTAAAAGATACAATGTGTCCAAACTTGAAATTTGTTTTTCTTCATATTTATACATCTTGAGGTCGACATCATCTAATTGAGGGTTTTTGATCATCGAAGCAACCTCTTTCAGTGAATTTTTGAGGTACACTTTACTTTGATTGTTAGCGTCACACCCTTATATAAATATTTTCTTACATATAAATATGGGTTGTGTTAGAGTGAGTACACTTTATAGCATTTTATAGTTGTATTCAACAAATTTTAGACATTTATATACCTTTATTTTGTAATATAATATTTTTTTAGTAAGGATATTTTTTATGAGATATCAAACACATGAGGTGTGACATCACCCACATAGAATATTAAATGTGCTCCATGTAGATAATGTCACACATCTATATCCTTTCTACAAAAATGCTCAATATACAAAATAAAAGTATATAAGTATTCAAAATTTGCTGAGTACAATTACATATAATCCTATACAAATTTGTTGGACAATTATGCATTTATTTTTGCATTCCTTGAAAGTGTATATGTTTTTGTTGTGTTGTGGTTCTAGCACTTCAAAAAACTCTAAAACTATAGTTTCAGCCTCGAAAACCTTAGTAAGGACCTACAAATCTATTTCCTTATCTGACTAAAGAATTTAAAACCTCAAAAAAAATATAAATTTGGCAGATTTGTGAATGCTTTACAAAGTTAGTCTAGAAACAACATTTACTTAGAGATTTCTAATGGAATTTGGTGCATCCTATGGTTATTGGAAATTATTCATTTGTTTTTGCATTTCTTGAAAGTGTCTTTTTTTGTTGGGGTATGTGTCTTGCATTTCAAAAACCTCCAAAAGTTTCGGCCTCGATAAAACTAGTGAAGGCGTGGAGGTAGAGATTTTCTTACACCCAAATTTCCATTTTCAGAAAGATTTGAGGTCTGGCTCTCCATTTCTAGAAAGATTTGAGGTGTGGCCTACATGATATTTGGAGTGAGATTTTAGGTGAGGCTTTATAAAGCCGTGCGCCCACAATTGACTTTCCTTTTTAGAAAAAGTTTATATATCACCTAAAAAAGTAAAGTTGCACATTAAAAACCCACTAAATGCAATTATGATTTCCAAAAATCCCTAAACTGAACATATCGACCTCTGAAATTATGGATTTGGTCAAAAAAAGAGTTTGAAGCCCTTAAAAGTAATGTCTTGTAACGAATTATCTGGACCATCCATTTTAAATTGTTTACGGATAGATCAGATCTACATCATTTTTAGAGTTTTAAAATCCATAACTCCAGGTGAAATAGATTTGTAGGCATCACAAAGAGTTTTTGGCTCTAGAACTGCATTTTTCGGCAAGATTTTGAGGTGTGACTATACCTTTTTATGTAAGACTTTTGCCTTACATGTTTCCTAGGGGTAAGGGTGAGAATGAGTCATGCAACCCAACCCTAAAAAGCTTAAGGCCTCGGCTGCAAAATATGACTCAAACAGTGTTAAAAAATTGAACCGTCCTCAAATACTGGCCAAGGGCTACTACCAAGTAATCGGTGAATCAGCCGGTTCCTGTACTGGGCAAGTCCCAATCGGTTAAAAAATTATTAAAATTAAAAATACAAAAAATTAAAAAATATATTTAAAACATGATTAAACAAAGCACATCCAAATGATATTAAAAAGGCAGTAAAAAATGGATTTTAAAAAATTGACTTGTACACAAGGGTAGTTTTGAGTTTTTTTTAAAAGATGAACAAATACAAAAATAAGTATTCATGACCAAAACACTTACCAATCTTTGTCAAAATGATAAATTTAAAAATGCATTACAAACGAATCCCTTACCTTTGGAATTTTATATATTTTTTAAAAATATCAGGCCGGATCACCAAAACCAACCAAAACTGGAACTGGCCGGTGCCTCGTTCTGATCTAATCGACCGGTTTCGAGTTGAATCAGACGATATTGCAAACACTGGACTCAACTATTGGGCCTGGCCAAGGCCACTGCAGGCCGACCAACTTGACTCTATATTTTCCCTTATTTTTTTTCTATGAATCTATTAGGCCCCAACCTCGCTCGCATTGGTTCAAGACCCCGTCGGCCCGATCAAGACCGGACTAGGCTTAGCCCCGGCTAGCCCGTTCCTAGCCCTACCCCCTCCATCGAGGCCAAATGTTTGGTACCAAGTGCATTTATTGGTTAGGAAAATGGCCAAATGGTTGGTACCAAGTGCATTTATTGTTTGGAATAATATCAGAGTTATAGAGTAGATGATATCAAGCGCGATGTTCGTTGCTTTGAATAGGCAATGGTTTGGATATTGTCTAGTGGATCAAAATATTGATTAAACATGGCCTATGTTTGAGAATGTGTTCCACAATCTACAAAACCAATGTATAGGAAAAGGCATAAATCAGTGGGTTGTATTGGATCCCATTGAAATATTAAAAAAAGAATACAGGGTGACCCATTAGATGGAATCCACGACAACCTAGTGTTGCATTATTTTTTCTATGGGTTGGGACTTGGTAGGCCCCCCATAATTGGTAAAGCAGCCCTTCATATCTTTGTTTGAAAATGTAGTTATAGCTCAATAAACCCTGGTGGTGTATGTTTGAAGCTTCAAAAGTGATGCAGATCTGGTGGGTTTGAGAAGCCTTAAAATGGCCGCTCAAAAAATATATTACGAGATAGACCAATTTTAAAGCTTGAAATACATTTTTTCATCTTGATGGTTGTTGAGGTCAGGATGATAGTTTTGCATATTTTTTGATATCAAAATTATATTTCGAGCAAGATTTGATATGTTATAAGACATTTTTGAAACCTTTACATCAATCCATAATCATCGAGGTCAAGATGATCAATTTTGCATATTTTCTGGCTAAAATGTATTTTCACTCGAGAATATGGTTTCTCATGGAGAAATACAGTATTTTCTCCCTAGTTGAAATGGGAAAAGTTTAAAGAAGGTTGGAACTTTAAAATGTAGAATTTAACGATGCATCTCAAAAATCCATCGGAAAAGGTTGTTTTAATGTTGAAAATCCCTCTAATTGATCATCTCAATATCAAGGTATATAAATATGAAAAAACAAAATTTGAGTCACATAAATAATACATTTTGCAATAGATTATCTGGACCATTCAATTTCAAGATATTCATATGTTTGTATCTCTATTTGATTTTAAATATTATTGGAGCTTAAAATTTTATAATTAGATATAAAAAATATTTTCAGATAATCCTAAAATGTTTTTACACCAAAATTACATGTTATGATAAAATTTGTAGGTTCGCCTTAATTAGATTGTTTAAAGTTGCAACCTTATGGAAACCATACCCATTTGAAACATGTGGGGACATTTTGAGAAATATGAAATGGTGATTTTCAAAATAAATGGCTCTTTGGAAGGACTTTGAAAATTGTTAAATTGGTGGCTTTGGATACCCTGGGATATGCAATTTAGGCATTTTATATGTAAAGTTTGAAATATTGGATCTTCTTTGGGTTGGTTAAAGATTACTTAAAAAAGAGGTTTGGGATTTTTTTAGTAGGTCTACTTGGATTCAAAATTTGGAGTTGTGCTGGGGTCCTTGAGTTGTTGTCATCCTCTCACCCTAATAATACCATAAACAACATGCTTTGAGGCACCCCATTAAACCAAAGTCTGATTGTGCTGGGGTCATTTGAGTTGTGATCCTCCTCTCATCCCAATAATACCATAAACAACATGCTTTGAGGCACCCCATTAAATCAAAGTCTAATTAGAGACACCTCATTTAGCCCTTCCTTTTTTAGTTTCTATATGATCAAGTGACTAATCATGAAGTTTTACTAAATATTAACATTTACGTAAAACAAATTTTAATTTTTTGGTATCAACATAAAATTTTCATGTAGAAGAATTTCAATTGATAAAGGATAAGTATATAGTAAGATTGTTTAATTTTTTTGTAGAAAAAGGTCGTAATTACTATTAACTGTTAGCTCATATAAAATTAGGTAATTGGGAGTTGGTAGAGATTCAAGTCCGAAAATATTTTCGATAAACTTTATAAGGATAAATAAGACCTCCAACCGTTTGATTTTACATCTAACGACTTTAGGTGCTTGTGATCTCCGTGTATAAGAGGTAATGATCTCATTGTACCGGCCCCCTAAAGTAAAAATAATGAAGGATATTTTAATCAAGTTTTATGTTGTACCCATGAAATCGACAAAAGGAATCTCCTTATAATATTCAATTAAAATTCAAGCCCCTGAAAACTCATTATTCTAACACTCCCCACATAAATGAATTGGGTGAAAGTTTTATGACATGCCAAAAAGAATTTATCTTTAAATATGTACCGTTTTATCATAAATCTTCTCTGGATTTTAAGAAAACATGTGGTTTGTATAAGTTTGAGACCCTAAACAATCAAATTAAGGTGCGCCTTCAAGTAAAGTCGAAAGATGTAGTTTCAGCACTGAAAATTATGATGGTTTGAAATTTTATTTTCATCTTTGACTATGAAATTTCATGTTTAAAAAATATTATATATTAAGCAGATCTATTAACATTTGAGAATCTTGAAAATTAACGGTCTAGATAATACATTACAAGATGTAGTATTTTTTAGCTAGAAGTCTATTTTTTTTATTTCCATGTATCTCAAGGTTGAAATGGTTGGATTTGAGGGTTTTTAGCATCGAAACAACTTCTTCTACTGAATTTTTGAGATGCGCTTTAATTTGATTGTCTAGGGCCTCAATCTTATATAATTTTTTCCTAAGAAAATTTATGGAGAAAAGCTCCTTCATTACCTTTTGTTAAAATCTCTCAAATCTTTATCAAAAATTTTATTTAAGAAGTTATTATTTTCATGATTTTAAAAGGAAGCAGAAGCATCATTTCAAAACTCACAATTGAGCTACAGATTGTCAAGGTTCGATTTTGACATGCAGACTCAAGCAATTAAGTCGGATCAAGCTACATTTAACCAAAATGAAAAAAATTAGAAAATTGGGACGATTATAGCTTCTCACTCATTTACTAATGCTCATATGCTTTGCCCGATTCTGAGTTAGACTGACGATTTTTAAATCACAAAAAAAAAAATTAAAATTAAAATAAAATAAAATAAAATAAAATACTTACTATGGCCATAACCAGGTGCTTCTCTATTAATATGGACGACCCCATATGGTGCTGCCCCATTAAAAGCACCGGTCAAACCATGACATTTCAGTAGTCAATCTGCACCGTCTAGCACGCTCTAATTTAATTTCCACCGTCCAATACACGAATGTTGGATTAGTGGACTGAGACACAAAGTACAAATGGTCTTTGTATTATACTCCAATTTCATTTTCTCCTTGACAATAAATAAATAAAAAGGGCAGGTGTTCACATATGTTAGAAAACATTAAATATTAAAAGAAAAAGTGAAGATAATTTAGCATCGAGTGTGAATAGTGGACGTCCTAATTACTAAGTTCCAAACTCTTACGGTACAAGACAAATAAATTACTAATATTTTAGGGCTGATATATTATTATTAATAAGGAGGGCTATATGGCCACCCATGCCTTTAGTACTTGACCCAAAAGAAAACATTGAGTTACATCCAAGATAAAAGATGGCAAGAGTAGGGGTGGCCATGGGTCGGGTATGGCGAGACTTGAATTTCGATTCGGATCTCGACCCGAATAGTATTCAGGTAAAAAATTTGGACCTGTATCCGAACCCATCAAGTCTTGGGTCTATCTATCAAGTCTCGGGTTTGGTTGGATCCATTGCCACCCTATTACTATGAGATTTTTTTTTATCTTTTTTTTTTTAACATCATATACTCTATGATTATGAGAGTCTTTTTTTTTTTTTTTCAATTAAGGGGTCGTCACTTGGTGTGAAGGTAAAAAGGCACGGGTAGGTAGCGCAAAAGGTCACTTGCATAAAAAGCCAAAGGTTAGGACCATTTCCAGCCCACCCCTCCCGAGACCCTGTGTAGGTAGGATCAACACCGGGTTACGGGCCTTTTTATTTGAATTAAAATATTACTTATTCTATTTTGATCGTACACTCATAAATATACAAATTTAGGAATAAATAATAAAATTTTTATATTTTTATATTTTATATCAATTAATAATATTGGTAAAAAATAGTTAACATGAATATTCAATTAAAAATAACTTAATAATCAAATGATGCATTTTCAAAAATGTTATTTCAAAGTGAAAATTTATTCAATTATAACTACATTAGATCACCATAATACTAGTTATATATTAAGTGAAAGGAATACTCTCGTTATTGTTGCGCCACATGTCCTTTTTTTTTTTTTCTATAATTGCCTTATCCCTCTCTCTCCAATCTCTCTATCTCCCTCTTCCCACACTCTAAAGTTCCTAAAATCCATTGTCTCTCTCCCTCTTTTCAATACCAATTTAAGGTTCCTAAAATTGATACGTGGAAATAAGGTTCTTAAATAGAATGAGCTTATTTAGAAAACATGCTATTTTTTTTTTTTCTCTCCAACAAACTTTATATATCATTATCTAGAAAAAATTGATGCATGAAGATACGATTCCTAAAATTGGTTCATAGAGATCATGACAAAATGATATAGAAAAAAAGATAAATACAAAGAGAGAGATAAATAGAATGAGGTTATTAGGAAACATGCTCTTTCTCTCTCTCCAACAACCTCTTTTTGTCATCATCTAGAAAGAGAGAGATAAATAGAATGAGCTTATTTAGGAAACATGTTTTTTTTTTCTCTCTTTCCAACGAATTTCCTCTATCATTTAAACATGTTGCAATCTATAAATCTTCCTAAATGACTCCCTAGGAAACCTTATCTCCCTTTATTCTTTCCTAAACAACCAGCAAATATGTTTATCTCTTTAAATCGCGTCTCAATAAACTCATCTCCCTCTCAAGTCTCACCTATAGCTCACATATTCGCTTATAGCCTCTAAGCCATCATGGTATTCTTCTTCATATTGGAGGTGACTCCCCTTTCTTCTTCTTTTCATAAATTATTTAAATATCGATTGATTTTTTTAATCTGTTTAATTGTTATGGTTGGGTGTTTCCATGGATAGGTTATAGGTTCATGGAGATGTGACTCTCACATCCTCAATCTTGATCAGCTCACGACAGTGATTAGCATGTTGAAATAAAATAAATCTTGAAATGTCACTTGAAATGATGTACCCGGACCCATTGTTATAAGATGCGTATACTTCCTCAAACGACTCCTCATATTTGACAACCCATTTCCTAGATCGGAGAGGCATGAACAATAGGTTGAGATATAAAGGGATTTTTTTCTAGATCAGAGAGGCTTGTGAAACAGGTTGAGGTTACCCAATTCACTCTCTCAAACATTTATCAAACAAACCGATTCTCTCTCTCTCTCGAACATTCATCAAACAATGAAACAAAGAAAAAATCAAAGTATAAAGCACAAAAACAAAGAAATATGTTCTCATTTGTAAAGGAATCCATTAATGTTCTCAAACACAATTCTCTCTCTAACCCCTCAGTAAGAGTCTCAATAAGTACATAAAAACAAAGAAACTATATTACACAATATCATTTATATTCATGGATCACGGAAAAACAGACCTAAACTGAAAGAAAACTCGTAATTAAAAAAAAAAAAACCAAAAAGATCACATAAGAAAACAAAGTTTACCGTACCACTCAGAGTTATATTGTAAATGTGGTCAATATTATGACAATGTGAATACCTAGTATGCATCGAAATACACATAATTGCTATCATATACCTTATGACTACGGGTCCAGCTGCATCGGGACTGGACTCAAATGATATTCGGGTCCAAAATTTGGGCCCATACCCAGACCCGAGGTCGGGTATACCCATCGAGTCTCAGGTCTAGTCGGGTCCGTTGTGCAGTTATAAGAATCGAATTTAAGATGTAACAGCTAAAGTTAAGCTGCTAACCAATCAAGCCAAAGCCCAATTCTCAATGGTTGCCCAATTTTTTAATAATCCATCCATCAATGCACCCAATATCACATGGGCACATCTATTGTGCTCTAGTGGGAGCATAATGTCACTTGATCCCGTGAGTTAAATAGGTAGTATGATTTTTTTGGTCTTGAAATATTGGGATCCACTAAAGAAATCACCAAATGATCATATAAGAAGCTACATGTTGAGTTCTTTAACACTTTGATTTGGTTGTCCAAAAAAAGGGCGGCCTATCTTCGATTTTTGGACATTGTCTTTTTTAGGCCCATGGAGTATGCATTTGATTTTCTTTTCTTCCCCTTCTTTCTTTTTTTTTTTTTGTTTGAAAGTTGGTTGCTAGGTTGAAGAGAATACATCCTCAAATTTAGAGTGCTAAAAATACTCATTTATTGAGGTTTATCAAATCGGTATGTAATCTCCTAGCATGTTGTGGGTGGCAAAATCAAAATTTGTTGCAGATATTTAAAAGGTGAGTAGCCCAATAGCATTATCAAGCTCAATTTTGACGATAGCTAATAAAAGAAACCCATAGCTAATAGGTACATAAGGCACAATCACCCTAGGCCCTTTTTTGGTCCATATGGGAGCATCCAAAGCCATGCTATATATTTTTTTAAAATTTTCTATATTGTCGAATGTAACTTAGAATCAATTTAGTAAATATCAGATTCAAACCCCACAATTTGGATTAAGAATTGTTGATCCAGATCTAGATAAAGAACCACACAATAAGAGATCCAAGTTGCCCTATAATTCTCAAATATTAATATCATACTACTATTTTCTACCAATTTTTTTTTTCCAATTTGGCCAATATGGATCGCCAATATACCCGTCCAGATCGGTCTAGTGGAGAGGGGATCCACCCAGCCTATTAGGGTTTTAAAACACTTGCTCATGGGTTTTAAAACAAATAATGGGTGGATTACTAAATATATTAGTGGCAAACTTGCCCCATGAATAATCCATGGAATGAGTAAATAAATGAGTCCAAAAAGAAAACCAGGACAAAAAAAAAATGAAAATTTCTTATCTATTTTTGGTCTGACAGGAGGTGCAAGAGAATGAACTGGCATAGAGCTTCCACTCATGGAAATAAAAGCCTTCCATGAAAATAAAAATAAAAAAGCACCCATGGCCTTCCTCCCCTTTTTATTACCAGAGAAAGAAGAAGCAGAGAGATCTCTCAACATTTCAATAACCACATTACCTGTAATTATAAATACCTTCATAACTCTTCTTTGGATCTCATTCTGTAAATTTGCATGAAGACTTGAGGCCTCGCAAGATTCTCCTCATAACCAGGTACATTTATTTATTTATTTATTTTTCTTTATGGGTTTTTGGGTGTTCGCTTGCTTTCTGGGAATGGGGTTTGTTCGAATGATTGAATTTTATTGAATTACTGGGGATTTTATATGATTTTCAGGGTTTTTCTGAAGCGTATTCTGATTCAGTAATTCTAGGGTTTTTTGGGGCTGGAAAATGTAGGTTCTATAATTTTTAAAAAAAAATTGTCTTAAAACTGGGAAGATTCTGGAAACTTCTTCAGTCTTTAAAAGAATGTGTTGTGGCAAGGTCTTTTATTTTTCATGAAAATATTTTTTTAGATTTTTTTTTTGGTGTTTTGATTCTTTTGCTGAAGAATAGTAGCTAACTACATTTCCACATTTTGTAGATTTATATGTGAATTATAGGGTTCTCTGCTATTTTTTTGCTTGCTATTATGATGATTTGTTTTGGAAATGTGGAAATGCTTCTCCTTTTGCTGCAGGAGCTAATGCATCGTTCAACATCTAGGGTTTTTGCTTCCATTTTTTTTTATGAGTTACTGTTAATAGTGTACGTTTCTCTCACTATCTGCAAAGTGCCGCGAAATTAGACACTTCGGGTTCAGTATTGAGAGATTATGTGGTTATAGGCCAATGTAGCCCGTTCTTTTTATTCTCTTCCTTTTCAGGATCTCTGAAATGTTTGACAGTTGTATTTGGAGCCAATAATTTTGGATTTCTATGGCCTTAGATCTAGCGTAACTTCTTTTTTATTTTATTTTTTTAAGAATTTTATTATCTCTCAGTTTTCTACATTTTATTTTTATTTTTTTGAAAGGATGGCTGGGAAGACATAATTTTGGCATTCCAGCTATGAGTTTAGTGATTTCTTGAAAGAATTTCTCCAATTACTGGCGAATCACATATTTCTTATCTGGAAAGTATACACCAGTGTTTCAGGCCTCGCGGAGTCCACTCGGACTCGCCCTGGACCTATGGCTGAGGCTAGTCCCAGGGCCAACTTGTCCCCCATTTAAAATGATTAAAAATGCGTAATTTTTGTTAGAAAATCTTAATAACCTTTTTAGATCATTTATATGGTTTTCAAATGATTTGGGAAGTTTTCTCTCAACATGCGCCGACTTTTATTTTTGTCATTTTTGTTTCATTTTTCTGAATATTTAAAGTATAAGTAAAAAATTACAATAATCCATCTTCTATGTACTCTTTTGGACTTTTCATGGACTTCTAATTAGTTCTATTACTTATTTTACTTTTTCCTAGTTTAAGCAATTTTTTTACATTTTTTTGAACACTTTTTGTGCTGTACACTGCTAAGCCGAGTCCCCTCAGACTCTTCCGAGTTACTCGGCTTGCGCCAGCGCTGAGTCCAATGCTCATGCCAAGTTCAAAAACATTGGTATGTACTTAAATAAAATCGATTGTTTTTTTAATTAGAGATGCATGTACCATATGTGATATCAATGTCAGTTTCCTGTTTTCCCAAAAAGTTCGACAATGTGTTTTTGATGTTGGAAATCAGCTTACATTAAATACCATTTCATTGTCTAATCTGAACAATCAAGAAAGTTTCCAGAACTACTTACAATTTGAAAAAGTTTTTCTTGGCTTTCTCTTTGTTTTCCCTTTTCTTTTGATTATATAAACTCTGTTACACGGTTGAACATAAGAGCGGTCACTTTTTTATAACCTTTCTAAAGGAGATGGGATATCTAAGTGACTGGCTGATATTGCGGGTCTCTGTTTGCAGTGGCGACTTGGCATGAGACTTTCATGGGAGAATGTCCATGCACCTGGTTGATGGTGGGGAAGAACAATAGCTTTGGAGGATTCTCCCTGTAAATAATAAGCATTATCAGTAAAAAAGAAAGAAGCAAAGCATCCATCTTGGCTAGAACTGAAGGCTTACCGCTCTGATATTGGACATGGAAATGTGAATCGTGTGTGGTACTGTCAGTGACTAATTCGGTCAGGATTTTCTCTATGTTTGTTGGTTTTAACATGAAAGGATGCGTAAGGAGCAAACTTTGAGAAGATAGTAACAGTCAAAAGCTTTCCTAAGCAATTGGATGGACAAATGATCATGCTAACAGTACAGTAAGCATTTAGATTTCAAAGGAGAAGCAGGGAACTACTGCAACTTGGGGCAGTTAACTTCATCTCCATCAGAGAAAAATATATGGTATTTTTACTTTAGGAGCTAAATTCCAAATGAGGTTCATGTGCTGTGGCTTTTATTTCAGGTCCTTGTCATGTTATGCCCCATACGCAGATTTCAATCTGAGACTATTCTCAACATCTGCCTTCTGATTGGCTTAAATTGATAGTAGAGCTCTTTAATGGAGTTTATCTCGAGTTTGAACAATCTAAATATTTTTATCTTGGTCGCTCTTGTTCTTTTGTTTTCTGAATCTGATGCCCAAGAGCCTGGGGCCTATAATGAAACTAGTCAATCATTGGATTCTCTTCTTCAGGATTATGCATACAAAGCTTTCATTAGACCTCGTACTGGTGTAGTCTATACGGCATCTGTTCCCCAAAATATATCGGGTGTGAAATTGGAAGCAGTTAGGCTTAGGCATGGGAGCTTTTGGAGAAAAGGTATCAATTATAACGAGTTTCAGATCCCAGCTGGAGTTAGAGTTTTGCCTTATGTGCAAAGATTTGCTTTAATTTACCAAAATCTGGGCAATTGGTCTGCTATTTATTACAGTGTGCCTGGCCATACTCTCATTTCTCCTGTTTTGGGTCTTCTTGCTTATGATGCATCGAATCTCACTGCCATCAATCTGCCAGTTCTCCAACTAAATGCCAGTAAAGAACCCATTTCTATAGAATTTGGGGGATTAAAAGTACCTAACGGAATGGTTCCCAAGTGTGTTTGGTTTGATTTAAATGGTTCTGTAAAGCTCACTGATTTGTTACCACGTAATATGTGCTCAACTTCCCAGCAAGGGCACTTTTCTGTTGTTGTTGAGTCTAATGCTCAAGCTCCATCTCCTACTCCTGCAAAGGCTCCCCCAACTCCAATTGAGCCTCCAAGGGCTAGTACTCATAAGAAGGGCACTTCAAACGTTTGGAAAATCACTGTTGCTTCAGTTATTGGTGGGCTTGTGATAATTAGTCTCTTCTGTTTTCTTGTTATTGGGTTGTTAAGATATCAAAAGAAATCAAAGTTTGCAGCGATGGAAAGGTATGCTGATCAAGGTGAAGCCTTGCACATGGCCACTGTGGGAAATACTAAGGCACCAGCTGCCCCTGGGACCCGAACACAACCAGTTTTGGAGCATGAATATGTGGCCTGATGGCAATGATATTCATGCCGATGCATGTGTCCTGCTCAAGGAGATTGGTACTTTTCAATGTGCCTCTCGCTGTTTGAGCTCCTAATTTATTCCTTTCAGGGGATTGTATGGTTTATCATTGATTCAACCCTGGAAAAAATTGTTGAGGTTTTATTTTCTTGGTGAAATTTAGATGGTTTCATCAAAGAGGGAAAAAAAGAAGATGGCAGTTTGGTTGTAATTGACCGAACGTATTTGACTTCTTGTGATTGGGTTATTTTAGAGAAATTGTTTGATTCAGCAGAAGGCCTCAGGTGATCTGTCATTTTTCCTTTGATGCCTACTTTTCCAATTTTGAAAGAAGAGAACGAACCATATTCCGATTTGTGTATTTCCTTGCTTATCTGTTTCTAGAATTCATTCTCGACTGCTCTATGCAATTTATCATTTCCATCATGAGTTCATGTCCACATCGGGTTTGGCATGCTGCATTATGTGATGAAGTTTTCGTATCACGTTTGTTACTTTTGATAAGTGATACCTTTTTTTTTTGGTTATTTTTTTTGTTTTAGTGGGTAGTACAACATCTATAAATCCCACGAAGTGCTACAGGCTTAGCATTTCAAATATTGAAGCGAGTTCCAATAGTTCAGCTGTGAACTTGTGGACCACAACCATCATTTATTTTATGCCTCTCCCTTGAAAACCATATTAGTAATTTTTTGGGAAATTTGTCAAACTACAAAGGTTTGAACTATTTAAGATCTTGTGCATATTTTTTGTTCTAGTTTCAAAGAGCTCATCCTTCTTTAAATCAAATTTCAACTAGACATCAAATCACACATACACATAGGTTTTGAAAGTTATCAAATTACATCTCAGATAAAATGTTAAATAACTTTAATTGTTAGGCGTATTTCGATAAATTTCCCTTATTTTTCTCATGTACACTTTTTCTCCTGTAGCCCACCAATGTTGAATTAATTAGAGGGGACTCCGAAGATCAGCCCCCTTTCTAAGGAAGACCCAACCAAACTTAAGCTTAGTAGATGGATGAGTACCCTACTTGCACTGTGTTGTAGATAATGTGTAAGCTGTTAGCTCTGAGGGAAAGTATTTAAGCTAAAAGGACAATGGATAAATCGTTTTGCATTTGTTGTGCCTCTTCATCTGGACTAAATTCCTTAAAGATGTACATGTCCATGTGATCATGCCATATACGCAGTCGATTTTATTTATTTCAATGACAGTCTTTGGATGCTTCCTCTCATACAAGTATTAAACTCAGTTTGTATGCTAGGGCCTTAGCAAATAATTTTTCCTTCATTTTCTTTCTTCCACCTTGTAATGTAGGATCCTTATAATAACGTTGCTGTGCATGTATGGGATTAAGCTAAAATAAGATTTATGTTTTTTTCTCAAATTATAAAACATCATTTAATTTTTTATTCATAAGATTCCTTTAATTTTTCATTTTTGACTTCTGAGTGAGAATAAGGAGTTCATTCTTATGACACCTATTGATCATTTAATTATGAAATTTTTTTTTTTAACAATTTGGTTGGCTTTAAAATATAAGATTAAAAATGAATTTTATATTAGAAATGAATCTTATTGTTTTTACAGTTGACTTCAAATTTTTTTTAGTTATTTCCTTTTATTATTATCTTTTCTTTGTACAGGTATTAGTGCTTAGATAAGGAAAGAAAGCCAATATATAGTTAGAAACCAGGCCAAAATTTCAATCTCCGGTGTCTCTTTCAAAAGAGAAGGTGCTTCATTGCTGAGATTTAGGGTTCAACTTTTTTCATCATTTTGAGACGTCTATGGTCTGGGTTGCAGCAAAAGTCTTGAATTTTATACATAAGTTGGGCATATTTCAGTTTTGGAAGATGATTTAATTGGGAAACAAATGGGAAGAAAATAAGAAGTGTAATTCGGTCTGATTCTGGACTGGAAACCTATTTTATACATAAGTTGGGCATATTTCAGTTTTGGAAGATGATTTAATTGGGAAACAAATGGGAAGAAAATAAGAAGTGTAATTCGGTCTGATTCTGGACTGAAAACCTTGGAATGTGTTTCCTTTCTTTTTTGGGGAAATGAAAAAAGAGGGGTAGGTTTGTATGATCCGGCAAATGGTCCCATCTTTCTAAATCCAAATGTTCCTATTCGGATATATGGATAAACATGTAAATGTCAGAAATGTTAATTTCAAAATTAATCTTCTAAACACAAGATGTCCGTGTGCTTAAAAAAAAAATTAAAAATATCGTTATTGCCAGGGTTGCCTCGAATACAGGGGCTTGTCTTTGATGTGTCAATGTACATAAAAAATTACGAACATCATGCTGCATAGGCTCCCATTCAAATATGAGAGTAAATTACTAAAGGAAACATGATTAATCTGCACTGTGTCATTGAAAAATGATAATAGATGACCTCTCTGTGAACTACGCAGTGTTAGAAAGTGCGACTCAGGCCGAGTAATCGGTCCTGCTCCGATCTGATTACTTGGACCGAGTCCGCATAACTTGGCTGATTAGTTTTGTACTGTAGCAACAAAAAAAGTAGTACAAATATAGATTTTAAAAAATCAACTTGGCATTTTTGAAAGAATAAAAAAAAGATGATAAAAATGTAAAAAATAAGTATTTATAGCCAAAACAATATTTGCCAAAATGATAAAAAAATATAAAGAAACAATATCCTAAATAAATTGCTTATTTTTTAGGGATTTTTATTATCTTTTAAAATTTCAATATCTTTGAGTCAGACACCCAATTCGGGGTCAGCCAGGCTGAGAGCCCGAGTAACTCGGCTAAGTAGAAACTAGTGTTCAAAATCAAGATCGGGCGATCTCGAGTTGTCTAGATTGTGACGGTCATGTATTATGAAATTTTTTTCAGTGCACTAGTCGGCCTACCAATCAGTACTAATCGATACTCTGCCGATTTTTCAATCACGGGTACCCACGAAAGACATACTCTCTCTTGGTAGACACTGATTCCTGATCAAAAGTGGGTTCTAGCTTTCCAAGTTGACCGTTGAGAAAGAAAAGGAGTGCTAAAGGTGTTTCAAATTTATAGAGAGACGAAGCCTCACTTGTACAGAGAGAGCTGTTGTCAACAATTAGTTTGCCTATATACTATATGAAAAGTGGACAGTAAGCTTGAAAATAGCTTGAAAATATAGGTTACAAGTGAGGGTATCGGAAAATCTTCCAATTATCATCTCGATTTCTAAACGAAAATATAATAACAATTTCAAGTTTTAAATTGGTATTCTTGTAAGATATATTATCTTGACCGTTTCTTTTTTAGTATTTTCAAATATTTATAAATAGATTTGAATTGCATATCTTTAAATTTTATAATCAGTCATAGAAATAGATTTTCAAATCGATATAAGGCTTTCAACATTGAAATTGTGCTTTTTAGGAAATAGATTTTTGAGTCATTATAAGATTTTCGATACCGAAATTGCATCTTCCGACAGAACTTAAAAATACGCCTTACTTTGATTGTTTAAAGTAAATCACAACGAGAATCCCATGCGCATCCTAGGGCATTGGATAAACACAAGTTTCATTCCTCGATACCACGAGAGAATTTTATAGACCGAAAGAAAAAGGAAGATTCCTCGTTCTCTTTTTACTGGAATCAAACGTTCACTTGTTTGACTCGAATGATTCCTTGTGTCTATTCAAAGACATTCTTACAGCCACCCATTTTGAAATGGGTATGGTTTCTATAAGGTTGCAACCTTAAACAATCCAATTAAGCTGTACATCCAAATTTTATTGTAACATGTAATTTTGGTATAAAGAATTCTTGGGAATATCTGAAAATCTATTTTCATATCTATTTATAAAATTTTTAACTAAAAAATGATTAAAATCAAGTAGATCTATAAACATATGAAAATGAGCCATCTAGATAATGTGTTACAAGATACAATATTTCTGGGACTCAAAATCATTTAGTTTTCCATATTTATACATCTCGATGTCGAGATGATTAATTAGATGGTTTTTCAACATTAAAACAGCCTTTTTCGATAGATTTTTGAGGTACATCTTTAATTCTACATTTTAAGATTTGTAACGTTATAAAAACTTTTATAATAATGATTATGACCTCCATATACAAAAGCGAGAGGAAAAAATTTATATTAGGTTGTAACATATTTAAGGTGCACCTCAAAAATCTATTGAAAAAGGCTGGATTAATATTGAAAAACCCTATAATTGATCATCTCGATATCGAGATGTATGAATATGAAAAAATAAAAAATAAAAAATAAAAAAAAGATTTCGAGACCAAAAAATAGTGCATCTTGCGACGCATTATATGGACCATCCATTTTCAATATTTTTATATATCTATAGATCTACTTGATTTGAATTATTTTTGGAGTTTAAACTTTAATTATTAGATATGAAAATAGATTTTTAGGCGATCCAAAGAATTTTTTACACTAAAATTACATATTATGATAAAATTTGAAGGTGCGCCCTAATTTGATTGGTAAATATTGCAACCTTATACAAACTACACCAAAAAAATAAATGGTATCTTGGTAGACCATCCTTGCTTTAAATTCATAAATCATCCGACCGAAAGTGAGAATATAGCATCTCAAGGTTCTCAATTTTAAGTTTAAACCGTGTGAAAGTGTTAGGCTCTCTATACTTTTCTTCATAAATACACACTATTTGTGCATTTCCAAATAAACATTTTTGGAAAAATCACAAATAACCTCCAAGACTAGACTTTCTATACAAGTTATCCCCAACCAAATTTTTTCTCACTTTTTTCTCTAAAATATAATTTGTTAGCAAATACCCCTACAACCCAAAAAAAAAAAAAAGTCTAAACTACCCTCCCTTAGTTTTACCCACGCCTCTCTTTCCTCTTCCCACGAAAAGGCAGCCCAACATATTCCTAGGGCGGTCTGGCATATTCTTAGGGCGGTCTGGCATTGTAATATCAGTCTGGTAAATAACAATAGCGGTTCGGCAGTACAAGTGGTGGTCTGGCACTGCCAAAGAACGGTCTGACTATAAGCCCATGCTGTCCCGCAACAGGCCCATGCGGTCCAAGAACAGGCCCAAAGTGCATTCCGGCAATGTTAAAGAGCGGTTCGGCAGCCCACGTAAGCCCACATGAATGTCTGGCCAAAATTAAATTTTTATGTACAAAAAAGAGCATTTTTATCAAAAAATGTATCTTTTTTTTTTTTACTTGAGAGGGGGGGGTATCTTTTTTTTTTTCTCCTTGAGAGGGGGGGTATTTGCTAGAAAGTATTTTGAGGGAAAAAGTGAAACCGAGGTTTTATTGAGGGTTGCTTGCATAAAAAGTCAAGTCGTGGGGTTATTTGTAATTTTGATGCTTATTTCAATACTATCTGGTCGGTCATCTCTGTTGTTCTTAAACCTACTTGAAAAATGCTGAATCAGGCTCGGGTGAAAATTGCAGCATCGAGCCCAGAAATGGTGAATTTGGTAGGGTAAAAACTACAAAATCATGTTCGGAAACTTCGGATTCTCCCGAGTCCGTTGACTAGTTTGAGAGGAACCCCAAAAATCAGATTTTTACCCCAACCAACAATTGCTGATGTATTTCTTTTTCAGGCTACGTCTGGTTGCCACACGCTCGTGAATAAAACCAAGTCCAATTTTTAAACAACCTAAGACTAACTCTAGGTTTGCCAACTAGGGCTAGGGCCGGTCTTACCTTGAACTCAAGTAAGGGAAGGCCGGCCCGAACTTGGTCAAGACTTAGGCGAAGAAGTTTGATTGAGGTCTAGTCAGAGTCGAACTTAATCGGCAGTATCATAGCCCTAGCCATATCAGCCTTCAAGCCACATTTTGTAGCCAAGTATTAATGTCAGTGATTTAAAAAACGTCGAATCGACACGATCGGTCAATTTGGGAATCAGTAAGCCCGTGTCATTTATGTCAATATATTGAATGAAACTATAACCCCCAACTCTATGTTCTCTCTCTATCTCAAGATAATCTCTCTCTAGAATGAGACTATAATGCCAACAACACCAAAGAATTGTGCACGAGATCTCCCAATTGGGTTATCTAAAAAATAGGTAATAATTGAAGCCACAGGCGTCGCCACTCCCATCACCACCATGCTCAAACACCAAACTCTTTTGCCCCTAGTATTTCATCCCAAGACCCACAAGAACAACAACCAGATCAACATCAACGGGCAGCAACAACAACAACATGTAAACCGCTATGTCTTCGCGGCTGCGACCCCTTACCCACCACCCCAATTCCCAAACCCTATGGTGTGAGGCCTCCGAATATGCCCCATGGTCCCACCTCTTGGGTGGAGCACCAAAAGGCGATTACCATAAGGAACGATGTTAATTTGAAGAAGGAGATTATGAAGATTGAGCTTGATAAGGAACCACCTAGGTTGTGAGAGGTTACAGGGAAGAGAGAGAGAGGGGATTGGAGAAATACATGCAGATAGATTGAGAGACATCGGAAGAAAGGGAAAGAGAGAAGTTTGTGGTATATAAGTGAAGAGAGAGAAATGATTGAATTTAGAAAGAGCATATCCATCTTACCTTTGTTAAGGTTAAAAGATAGGTTTAAAGTGGCGGAGGCTAAAAAAAATAAAAAAATTAATTCCATATCTTGCATTTTTTAAACTCATTTATCAAGAAACCCAAGTTTTAAAACTTTTCTAAGATCATAGGGCTGAAAATTTTTTATCTTCAAGCCCTCTAGACCTAATAACTTTTTTTACTAGATAAGTGATCCAAACGACTCATAAAATGATACCTTTTTTCTTACACTCCATCCATAACAAAGAATTCCCGTACAATTTTCTGGGTACATTCAGGAAAAAGGATGCCGGAGGAAAATTGGAGGAGTTTGACATGGATGAGCTCTGTTTTGCCTCTGTTCATCCATCTCCCCCCTTCTTCATTGTCTCTGAAGTCTTCTTCTCCATCTTCTCGCTCTACCGTGAATTGGTCTCTTCGTCAAGCACTAAATACCGTTTGAGGTTTAACCAAATTGGTAAATGGTAATGGATGACTAAATTTCAGGGGAGCAGGTGAGTGAGGAGAAATAAGGGATTGTTGCAGTGGTTTTTTTTGTTTTGATTTTGGACTTCTCTCCATTAGAGCCCATGGTTATAGTCTAAAGCCCATAGGAAATTGTTTTTCTCTATCATTTTCTTGTTTAATTTCTCTCTCATTTTGAGTCTATGTTAATCTATGGGGAATTAAAAACAGATTTATCTCTCCTCCCATTGTTTTGTGTTTTTGATAAGATTTTCATTTGAGTTATAGGTTGTTGGTCATATATGAAACCCCAGGTATCTTCTTTCATGGAAATCATGTCTCTCTCTGTCTCTCTGTCTTTTCTATCTCTTCTGGAAATTTTGTTCCTGGTTCTGAACTGATGGTTTGTTTTTATCTGATTAAGCTGATGGTTTGAAGGTCTCTTCTTCCTTTAAGTCCATTTCCATTTGGTTCGGAGAATTTTCCTCTCGCACTCTCTCCTGGTAATTATCTGGTGTCGCTGTGTATGCATCTTCAGAAGATTGTGCACCGAGCAAGACAATAAATACAAAGGGAGAGGTCTCCACTGCCAGAAAATTGGCCGGAATTTTGAATAAGGAGATTTCTGGAGCCAGATTCCGACAGGGGCAGCAAAGCACGATTGGTGAAACAATAGAAGAGTTGGTTTTAGTGGAAAACACTATGGATTATGAACCAGAGAAGCCTGAAATTTCCATTAAAATCCAGTTGGGTGGGGTATGAGAGTTGTAAAGAGAAAAAAACGATCAGTGACGTGACCCGAAAATAGCAAAAACTGGTGGTTTATAGTGAAATATAGAGAATGGGGCGAGCAAAAAAAGAGGAAGATTTAGAGAGCAATACAGGGAACCACAAAGATAGAGAGAGACACGTATTGCGTGGCTGGAAAATAGCAAAAATAGTGGTTTATGATCGAAAACAAGGGGCCAAAACGAGGTAATTTGGACTGATCTGAGGAGGCTGGAAAGGAAATTGAATACAAGTGTGGGTGGAGTTTGTTGGTGGCGACGGAGGTTGGTGGTGGCAGAGGTCCAAGGTTATGATCCTGGAGAGAAGGGGGTTACAAAGAAAGAGAGATGTTAAGATGGAAAAAGAAAAATGTGTCGCTATCTTTTTGGACCAATAATATAGGTCAAATGGCGTTATTTGGGTCAAAAACTTGGAAGATACAAAAGTTTGGAACGTTTTCTGATAAACGAGTTCAAAAAAAGAAAAACTTGTAAAAATCCTCTCAAAATCGATTTTTTATATACTTTATCCACCCGACTTTTTTTTTTTAACAATTTTTTTTAAAAAAAATCATATTTTTTAGCAAATATCCCCCAAACAAAAAGTATATATATATTTTTTTGACGAAAATACCTTTTTTTCATATGACTAATCATTTTGGATCCTAATAAAAGAAAACATCTACACTGGTACAATGCATGACTGCTCACTTCAAAACACTGGACCGCTAGTTCAAAACGCCGGACGATGATAAGTAATTGGTCCGAGAGGATGTTCAGCCACATTGGGACTGAGACACGGCCCAGACTCTTATGGGAGGCAGCAGTGGGGAATTTTTCGCAGTGGGCGAAAGCCTGACGGAGTAATGCCGCATGGAGATAGAAGGCCCACGGGTCTTGAACTTCTATTCTCGGAGAAGAAGCAATGACGGTATCCAAGGAATAAGCATCGGCTAACTCTGTGCCAACAGCCACGGTAAGACAGAGGATGCAAACGTTGATTTAGATGATTCTAAAGGTTTATTATTTGTTTGTTTTTGTTGTTGTTTGTTGCACAAAAAAAACAGATTTACGTAAAGAAAAAGCTTTTATTGCGGTTTTATATTCCTTTCTCTTCCAATAGTTTCTACAAATATGCTTTTTAAACACCGGATAGCCATATCAGACTGCCCTTCAAAACGACGGACCGCAATTTCAAAATGCCGAACCGCCCATTCTAGGAAAATAATTGGTTAAGTCCGAGAAGGGTATTGTCTACAACTTCAAAATGCCGCACCGTTCATTAAAATGCCGAACCGCCCTATTTTAGGAAAATAATTAGTTAGATAAGAGAAGGGTATTTTCTATAATTTCAAAATGCCGGACCGCTCATTCTAGGAAAATAATTTGTTAGGTAAGAGAGGGGTATTTTTGTTCAAAAAAAATGAACAGTACTTGCTAAGAAAAGTTGGATAGGTAAATTGCGTAAAAAGTCTATTTTTTAAAAGGTTTATTATTATTTTTTTAAAAAAAGAGTAGTGATCATATACGACCTTCTTCTACCATGTGTATAGTACTTTAAAACATCACTATTAAATTTGATAGAGATCTTTAAAAAAGTTATCACATGAATGTAAGATTTAATTTTTTTTTGAGATTTATATCAAATTTATCGTATTCTCGGTAGAAAAAAAGGTTAGAGGATCATTTTTAAAAAAATAATTGGGGGTACGGATTAATTTTCCCTAAAAAATATATGAGAATACGAAGATATTTTCGTTTGCTCAAGGTTCATTAATGCGCCCGACGTTTTCTTTGCGCTATTGTATGGGGTAAAACAACAAACTTCATGGAAATATAAACGTGTTTTGCGTCATTGAACTCAGAATCGAAAGGCCCCCGTGCTTAACTTCTTCTGCTTTTCGTTGGAGGACCTCCAACAGAACAATTGTCGCTCTGCCGGACACGTGGCAACCACACACTCCTGTTATGCCACGTGGCAAATGGTGCATGTCTACTGTACCTATTCTCCCTCCCCTTATCGCATCTCTCTCAATACATACTGTGTAGCTGCTGCTTTCATTTCGATTCTCTCTCTCTACTTTTACGCACTTCCCTGCTTTTCATTTACAATCTCTCTCTCTCTCTCTCTCTCTACTTTCATCTTTTCTCTTCTTCCTCTGCTCTCATCTACTCTCTCTTTCCCTTTCTTTTTTTTCTTTTTTTTTTTTTTTTTTTGCTGTTTTTTCCCTTCCATTTTTCCAGGTATTCCTTTTACCATTGCTCTTCTGCACCTCTTCGTCTTATGTCACTTCTCTCTCGTGTTTTCGTGTGCTTATTATTGTCATAACAGGTGTTCATTTCGGAAGTGGTTAAATGGAAGTACCAGTGGGCTTCCTTTCTACCCTATGGAGCTTCCTCTCATTTTTGCCCTTCTTCTTTTTACTCTTACTCCTCGGCCTCATTAAAGGTATTGCTATTTTTCCCCTTTTCTATCTGATTCCATTTTTAACTCTTTCAGCTTGAAATTAAATGCCAAAATCCATTTATTTGCAACCAACAGATCCAGTTCTCTCTTTCTCTATTTAATGGCGTTTTACTTCTTCGTTTCTAATCATTTCTTGTTTGGGATTTCAATCGTTATGCCTTTTTAAAGTTCGATATCTCTTTCTTACATAGCTTAAGGTCACATCTGTAATGCTTATTTGAGATGTAAGCATGGCCCGGATTATACTCTTCTAAATGTATATTCCAGCTTTTCGACACGGAGATTGTATTCTTAGTTCTGAAGCATTGATTACTGGTCGTTTGATATTCATGAATCGTGATGGCAATTGAGCATCTGTGTCTTTTGTACTTCTTTTCCTAATTTTCGATTCCCTTTTGTAATTTCCTGAATCTACAAGAAGTTGTATTCATGTCTCAATAGATTATTGTTTTTGCTAATTCTATTTAAGTTATACTTATATAATTAGTAATTAGATAAACGAGGTGGTCGTGTGCATGCGCGCACTAACTCGGCATACATACATGCTCATGCTACACACATGTGTAAGTGGGTTGATACTTAGATTAATAAGACATATGTGTGCATAATTACGTATAAACACATGCTCATATGTAAACAAATCTACTATTCTCCACATTTCTAAGCTTAAACCGCCTAACCTCCTGCACCTTCTCCAAAATTTCTCGTTTTTCGACCTAAGTCTCCATGGTACATCGTACTCATTCTGCTTAGAACCATAAACTGGTGTTTTCTCCAAAATTTCTCTTTTTCGACCTAAATCTCCATGGTACATCGTACTCATTCGGCTTAGAACCATAAACTGGTGTTTGATAGATAATCAAAGAAATTGATAGCAGAAAATGCCTTCAAATTGAACCTCTCGATCACGACTTGCCCTGAATCAATGAGTCAGCTTAGAAATCAACAAGTGGACTTGGATTGGCAGGTGTTCGAGTATGCACCTGATTACTGTTTATCTAAACATTTATAGTAACATGCACTGCATATGCTATTTAGATACGTGCTCCTATATGTATATATGTGTTTCCAGTGATTTGTCTATGATTGTGTGTGCACATAATTTCGCGTGCAAGTAGGAAAAGAACTGTTTATATAGTATCTCATTTTTCCTTTTTATCCAGCTGCTATTTTTGGACCCCTGGTGGTGATTGTCATTCTTCTTGGAAATTCAGCAGTTATATTGGGCCTATGGCCAGCACATTGCATATGGACATATTACTCCATTATAAGGTATGTTTATATCATCCAATCAGGATGGGGTCCTAAAATTCTGCATCCACTCTATCATACGTGAACTAGGATTGCTTGTATTTTTTCTTTTTTTTTGGTCGAATTTTTACCCCATTCCTTTGTTTCCTAAGTACTTCTCTTTGATGTTTATATGCGGACTGGCAGAACTAAGAGGTTTGGTTTGACTCTGAAGATTTTTATTCTGCTCTCTCTACTGGTACCTTTGGTTTTGTGGCCAATATTTGGGATTATTGGAAGTCTTCTTGTGGGAATAGGCTATGGAATATTTGCTCCTCTCTCGGCAACTTTTGAGGCCATAGGGGAAGAGAAATTCAGTGAAAAGCTCTATCATTGCTTTGTGGTATGCTATGTATTGCTTATTTATCATGAGCTTCAATGATGTTTGGGAAACTAAACTAGAATCTGATGGAATATAGAAACTCGTAGAGCCCATTAAGTCATCACTATCCATTGAAATGATGGGGTGTTGGAAAGAGAGGGATACAATGAACATAGCATGATTCAAACATTGGGTCTTCCTCCCTCTTCACTGGATGGTGGCGGCCTCATGGATCATGGTTTACCCATAGCACATCAGATGACAATATGCATTCCCATGATATTTTATGTTGGTGTTGAAACCCAGAAACCTTAAGTGCACAGGGCTTCATGTGTTCAATACCAAATCATTTCATGCTTATGGTTTTCCCTGTCCATTTAGATATAAAAATTAATTTATCCATGTAATTATATTAGGACGGTTGCTGGAGTTCAATAGAAGGAAGTTTCACTGTGGTGCGAGACTTCACTGATTTTTGCTTCCACTCTTACTTCTCATACATGGATGAACTACGCGAAAAGATGCACGATGATGAACAGCCCACGGATATCAAGTATGAGGTTTTATTTTGCAGATTCTTTTAATAATAGTTTAACCTTGTAAAATATCTTTTACTGCAGCCTTTACTAATTCTGCCCCTCTTAACTTGAATTACTTACAAGAATGATAATGGTTGACGAATAACATGCAATAAATATGGGCCTTAGCTTTCTATGTTATTTCTTGTCGTACAATGGTAACAAGGAACTTAGGGAAACCGCAGGAATAAATATCATCTTGATAGACTGTGTTTATTGCTTATTTTTGTTAATGCTGATAATTACTTATGCATTTTTCTCACCACAATTTAGGAGTGTGTATTGTTAAATTATTTACTATAATTGAGCTATCTGATGGGAGCACGATGGAAAAGTTTATATTTCATATTTGCATTAGTTTCTTTAGCGTGGAGATTCGTTCATTTGTATTTTCCAATTTAGATACTTCTGATGTTATGCAACATAGATATCTCATGATACTTGCCGAAACTGAAGGTCACTGCAATATCAATAAGTATTGGACATCTGGAGTTGAGTTCAATTGGTATTCTGATTGTCTTCAAAAGCATAAAAACCTCTAGTGGACTCTGCTAGACAAAACATTATTTAAGGCTCCACCTTGCAATTTATGCGCAGATCTCTCCCCTGCATCAGACAGTCCATATTCCCCACCCCTGGTTTTACTAGTTGGGGCTTTCTATTTTATCGAATATTGCATGAGAGTGAGGTATAATTGTTGAGCGTGCTATATCACAGAAGGAATCAACAAATGATTTCCATTCTATCTGATATTCATCCATGTTTTTAAAGCTTCAAGGCAATGTATAATATGCTTGCATGTGCTGACAGCTTGTAGATAAGGATCTTAGAGAATAGGATTGTATATTTATATGTTACAGTATCATATTGAATGTTTTGATTCCAATCAGCTGTCTCCTCTTTTGGTTTTCCAATATGTGTAATGACTCTATTTATTCTGGAAGGCTATTGGAGTTGCCAAGTTGTTTGCTGGTTAGCCTTCTATCTGTCGTCGTTGATGTTCCGATGATAACACTCGTGGCACTGTCGAAAAGCCCATACATGCTCTTTAAGGGATGGAAAAGACTATTAGAAGATTTGATTGGAAGGGAAGGGCCTTTCTTGGAGACAGTTTGTGTACCTTTTGCTGGTCTTGCCATTATTCTGTGGCCATTGGCAGTTACATTAGCAGTAGTCAGTGCGTTTCTTTCGAGCTTCTTTCTAGGCCTCTATGGTGGAGTTATTGTCCATCAGGTTCACTCCATTACCCTTACTGGAATGGAGTCCTCATATAGATTAATCCTATTTTATATGTGGTCTTCTTTTTCTTGCACATGCAAAAAGACATTGTTCTCTTTCTTCTTCTTTGTAGGTGGGTTTTATCAGAAAAAGTTAGAATATTTACTTTATCTTTGATGGCATCCAGGAAAGCTCACTACAATTGGGACTGGCATATATTGTAGCAATTGTCGCCGTCTTTGATGAGTATACCAATGATTTATTGTTCTTGAGGGAAGGGTCCTGCCTCCCAAGGTACTCTATGTCCTCATTTCACTATTCATGAAGCATCATTTATATTAATTTGTTCACATGACTGAAAGAATCTGGTTATTAATTAATTGTGATGTGAAATCCAGGAGATTCCTACTCATCACTTTGATAATTTGAACTTGATCTAGATATAAAAACGGGGGAAATCTTAACAAGTTTATTTATGTATTATTGTTTAAATTTTTTTGGTGATTGATGGTTATTATATATCAAAAAAAAATTGATATGGATGCATGAATCTAATGTCTTATCTATTGGTGCTTATTGGAAGTTTCACTTTCAATTTTTGTATTACCATTTATTGATGGTGAGCGTTCCAAATCGATATGTGGAGTTGCTATATTGCTTATTTAGATATTATAGTAATAACTTATATGGAGTATTGTATATAAGACTATAATTTCATATTGAATGAACTAAAGTATGAACTCTTTTGTGGTTCTAGTATTCATAGACACTATCATCCTTATCTCCCACCCTCCAAAGGGCTCGTGTAATTGAGGAGTAAACTATATCATCAAAGGGCTCGTGTACTTGGACCTACTGGTTGATGGGGTGATGTGACGAAGGACCATTCATGTACAGGGGGTCCTTGACCTGATTATGTCCATTTAATCTAAACTTAAAATGTTGGGAATGAAAAATTGAGTTCCTAGATTATCTGATATTTTGGCAATGTGAATATGGCCTTCATTGGAAATGTTGGAAATCCCTAAGCTTTTTCTTGATCCAAAATTTACCTAGTTTTGCATTTGCAAGCATCTATATTTTGTAGAGTCTTGCATTGAACTCAATAAGCTTGGTACTTATGACAGCCAGGCCCAAGTATCGTAAACATACAAACCCTTCTTCTGGGCCACTAGAAAGAAATACTTCTATTGAGATGCAAATGAATGAACTCAAGAATGGTAAAGTTGGACCTGGTAAAAAATTGGTTTCAGAACGATCAAGAACGCTGAAGAAGGTTATCCAAGAGCTTAGGCCTATGCAAGTTAGTATCGTTGAACTTTGTTGTTTCTCAATACTCTTTCTCTATCTGTATTGGATTACCATGAAGTTTTATTTTCGTATTTTTTAGGTATGGGACTGGCTCTTTGAGTCTGGTGGGCTTAATGGGGGGATGCTTCTCCAAGAAGGCTTGATTACTGTTGAAGACATTGAGGAATGCGTTCGGGGTGGGAGCTGTAGAAAATTGAGCATCAGATTGCCAGCTTATTGCATACTACAATGTCTTGTTCGATCGGCGAAATCTGATTCATACGGCTTACTTCTCAGTATGATATATTTCCAGTGTGTATATATCTCCTATTATATATATGTAAATTCTTTTTAGGAAGTATGCCATGAATCTGTGATCCAATCGTCAATCGAAAAACAAGTTTTTCAGGCTATTACTGTTCACTGAAATGATGGATGGTAATGGAAAGAGTAGGATCCATCACAACTAGGAGAAATCATCTCATGGTGGTCCCACACTTTGTCCACTATCCATCAGCTCAGAGGGCAGCAATGCTATAGCGGGCCAATGGATTACCGGATACCTAATATTTTTCTTATCTGCTGTCTTTTGTGGTAATTCCTTTTTCATTCAATGATGAAAAAGTACAGATGATGAAGTAGAGTTGACAAGCTACAACTCACCAAAGGACAAAGTTTATGAATGGTTTCTTGGTCCATTGCTGGTCATGAAGGAGCAAATCAAAGGACTCCAGCTAAATGAGAATGAAATAGCCTGCCTGAATAAGCTGATTATAAGTTACAAAAATGAGAGGGTTGAAGATTGGGAAAACTCTGGTTTCCCTTCTGAGGACAAGGTCAGGATAGCTCAATTGCAAGCCCTACTTAGAAGGTAAGATGAACAAATTCTCCGAAGATAATTTCATATGATCAGTGATTCTTCTAATAAGTAAGGTTGACTTGATCATCTGTGGTATGTTTGTAAAAGTTCCATCCAACTACACATAAAAATCACTGAATATGAATGCAAAAACAGACATGTAAACACATACCCACGTGCATTTATACATGCTTATGTACACGTAAATATCCCAACATTTGTTTGTCTATACAAAGCTAGATGCTTGTATGCCTATATTGAGCTATATATTCCTTCTTATGTGCATCAACGTTGTATGCGCATATTTATCCATTTTTACCAACCACACCATGATGACCCTTGTATTGTTCTTGTGGTTTTTGGATGTGTTCTGAAAGATGAAAGGTGTGCTTGAATGTTTCTAAGCCGAATTGCTGCTTCTTTCATGTGTGTAAATGATTGTTCATTTCATTGTAATTCCTTTCTCCATTAAATAGACTGCAGGGAATTGTAGCCTCAATGTCAAGAATTCCCACATTCCGGCGTAGGTTTCAGAACTTGGTGAAAGCACTCTATCAAGAAGCAACAACAAATAGAGAAAATAATTCAACAGATAACGGTTCCATGTCGTCAAACCGTGGAGCCATGCGCGGCAAGCGCAAGATGAATGGATCCTATGAAAAGACCAGAGGAAACCAGGCATTGGAAAACAAGGTGAATAGGAATTCTGTAGAGTTAGATTCTATTGTGTGACTCCGTGGAAGTATTGTAAATGTGAAATATGTAGATAATTTTCACCATCTGTCATACCAGCATGGAAAGTGAATTTTCCATAATTCAGTATTGTAAAAATGAAACTGCGAAAATATGTTGTAAAACAAATCTTATTTTTTCTACCAAAACTTGTAACCTCACTACACCCACTTGTAAATGTCGCGGATGCTTGAGCTACTTGTTTTATGTGATATTTTTGAGTTGTTTGTCTTGTTTAAATGATTTGGTTCATGCTTGTTATTGTGGTTTTGCAGCTGTGAGCTTCCTTTATCATAAACATTCATGTGAGGATATTGACTTTTGATAAATTTATCAAAATACTCATAAATAAGCCCGTGTGTTTTTTATGGGTATTTTGAAATCAAATAAAAAAGTTATGGGTAAAGTGTTAAATTGTTACTCTTCTCGGTAAGCTGATAAATTTCCCTTTTATCTTTTTTGGTTGAAGTGTGAGGGCACAGGATTTTCTCAATGAAAAATTATGAAAAATAAGAGACATGCTGAACATAAAAATTACGAAATATATTTTAAATACTATAAAAAATACTTTCAATACTGTAAAAAAGATATTTCTAAAATTTTTCCAAAACATTATTGACGTTCCTCTCTCTCCCCCTCTGTATTTCTCATAATCAACCAAACCATACAACTTAAATGGTCCAAATAGTTGAACCATGGGAAGAAATGCCGCTTATTCATACGAAGGGCTTCAGGAGGCGAGAGGGACTGGGTCTCATATCAAAATTCATAGGATGGGCTTCAGGGGGCTGGGTCCACATAAAAGGTGCGAAAATAACTAATCAATTTAGTACTTCAGCCAATTTGGAAGAAAAAATTTATATGGGGTTGAGCCCTATGCAATCAAGTGCACTTCAAAAATTTATTAGAAGAAATTGTTCCGATGCTGACAAATTCTCAAATTCAATCATTGAGATACATGGGTGTAAAAAAAAATGTATCAGTTTTGAAAATAGTGCATCTTGTAATGCATTGTCTTAGACCGACTTTCAATTAGAGAGGAAACTAAATTTTGGATTGAAAATAAATTTTGAGTGTGGTTTGTATAAAGCTGAGACCCTAAAATACTAACTAAAGTAGGGTGCACCTTGAAGATGTTTCAAAAAATTTATTTGATGGTCTGAAAATTTATAATTAAAAATTTAAAACTTTAAAAATAGCCTAGATCAAGCAATCTATGCACACTTGATAATTTAACAAATTGACAGTCCAAAACATACATTACAAGATGTACTATTTTCAAGACTTAAAATCCATTTTGTCTAATGTATATACATTTTGAGGTCGAGATAATGGTGAGCATCAAAATAACCTCTTCAAGTGACTTTTTGAAGTGCGATTTGATTGTTCAGGGCCTCACCTTTAGACAAACTTTTTCCATCAATTTTTAGGCCATCATAATTATTCTCGGTACTCAAACGATATCTTTTGACATCATTTGTAGGTGCGCCTTTGATTATGTAAGGTCTCATCTTTATAAGTATCACACCTTTTTTAAAAATTTAATGTAAATAAAGTTTCTATTTACTTTATTTATATATAAAATTTTATTAAAATAATTAAAAACGTATCAATTTATTTTATTGCGTTATGATATAACCATCCTTACACTAAACTTTGAATTCTCGCAATTTACTTAGTTTACTAATGATGAGAGAGTAGATGGTTTGACATTCTAGGAAACAGAATAAATTGGACTTCACACTGAGACAAGAAATTACACGTATCATGATTCATCGCTTTCATATGTAACGGTAGCCATAAGTTACAGTAGATAAAAAGTTTTTAACAATAACCTATTGTGCAATACAACTTTTTAGTTTTTGAGCATGCATATGCCGTAATTGCTTTCTAACTGTTGATCAGCTGTTACTTTAACCCTTAGATAGTTAAATTTATTTTTTAATGTGTATTTTAGGTAGTTCAGCGTTCGGAATCGAACTTGCGAGAGTATGCAATCATCAACAACAGATGCAGCTGTTTGGAGAATGCAAAGAAAACTGTTCAATCCTTAAATTTATACTAATGGGAACCAAATTTACAATCACTCACATAAATTCATAAAATTCTGACCAGTCTTGATAAATTCTCAAAGAAAATCTGAAAACTAGACAAAAAAAAAACTACAGTTATGTTCAGTTGGTTCCAGTTTTTACACATTTAGGATATGAAGAAATTCTGAGACAGCACTGCATTAGCTTCTTTTTTATTGATCAGTAACTAGGCCTGAGGCAATAACTTACAATAGCATTAGGAACAACTATATACGTCTTCTCTTAAAACAGAAACCAAAATCTGATACCCAATTTCCTCCAAGTTCTTTTATATACACCAGTTTCAAAACACTTTCAAAGTCCTAGCTACTTTTCCTATTCCGTCTTTAGATAAGTAACGATTAAGAAAGAAGTGTGAAGTGGCATGGAGTAACTAGTGGAATAGAAAAGAGTCGGGATAGAAACAAAGTACGGTCCTCCTCTCCCCAAGGCGAGAACATCTGTTTCCCCAAATCCCAAGATTCCTAGAGACCACACCAAAAGATGACTCCAAAACAGACTAAAATTATAAACTGATGCATTCAATTAAAGGATAAAAAGGGCCAAAAGGATTGAACCCAGAGATAACAAGCATGGGCTTCCAACCTAAATTTAACAGTATGTTCAGTATTACGAGGAATGAATATGCTCGGTATTTACGAGGAATGAAGTATACCAGCTGATTTGATTGATTTGAACTGATACCTCCTGGTCCACATGACTCAAAGCCAGAAAAAGCTCAATTAATTAAAATCATGTTAAACTGATGGTCAGAACTCACTGATCACACCAGCCATATCTGGCTCCTTGACCAGTCCAATCCAGTCTTGGAACAATGAAAATAAAACTATACAAATAGCTAACATCTCAATTACATCCCACACATACATATATATGACTACATTCATCCTAAATGCATGTGTACATAAAATACAAGACACTGATACACATACACATGTACATGTACATGCATCTGTGTGTGTGTTCTTTTAATCATTGATATTCATGATTTAACCAACATATCATCATATTTAAGTAATCTTCGTACAAGTTTAAATATAACATAACATATTCAATAATCCCAGTTAAGAACGGAGTTATGTGCCTCAAGTTTCTGTCAGTTGAATCAAATCAGCCAAGATTGCAAAAGAAAGGACTGCTTTAGCATAACCAACATGGGAAATAAAACCTAATTCCTGTGATTACCCAAGTTGTTTTACAATTATAAACATGAAACACAGTCCACATCCACAGACAACTCAGCATATGACTAAAAGTAATCAATGGATAAAACACAGCGTTTTTTGGCAAACTTATTCATATTGACTCCAGGGCTCCATTGTAATGGGAAGAAAAAAGACAATTATATTGACCAATATTGCAAACGAGGAATGATTCTATCATCAACATGTTTAAAATCAAAACCAGAACCAGCCTCCAATATGATGATTTGGAGATATTATGATGCGAAATGGGGTGCGGCCAACAGCTATATGTGAAAGCTCAACAAACATTTTGAATTCATTCAAGGTAACTTCGCCGATATTGTACCTACAACTGCTTACATGCATCAGGTTTATATGTGAACAAATGGAATGCATCCTATCTAGCAGAATGATGCCACACATGGTTAAATAGTTTCCACACACCCATATGTATTTGGTTCATCTCCATATGTCCCAACTGATCGTAATATCAACAGATCATTACAATCATACTAGCCATATGCAAGTATAAGATAAAATTCACGCATTTCATGTATGACCCTTCTGAAAGATGACTTAAATCAAGGGACGAAGACCCTTCATTTGCAAACTTGAATTACATTCGCCAAGATTGCAATATAAATTATCATTTTTACCATCATATTTTGAAATCGAACCCCAGTCATTACTGTGATTTCCTGGAGAATCATGATAATAGGAGAGGTCCAATGCAGTATGGCACCTATGTTACAAGGACAAGGATACAAGAATCAGTAAAGAATCCAACTCAGATGCCTATATTTTATTAACTCCAGCATGACACATTCGTAGAAGTCTGTAGAATTGCAACGCGTCTATATATATTCATATCTAAAATTAGATTGTGACATTTTAGAATAAATTAAGTTTATAAAAATATAAATGTGCGTCCAAATTAAAGATACAAGCATCAAATCATAAGACGAAGAGACCTACATCTTACAAGTGTATCATACAGTGTGGAAATGAGTCTCTTGCAAAACAGACACACATGTCCATTTTCTTCTATCTGTGGACTCACGTGTCCATGTTGCAGGCAATGCATAAATGTTGCAGGCAATGCAGTATTTATGAATCCAAAAAAGGAAAATTTCTAGGCATGTATGTCAACATGGATTTCCCTCATCTGTATGTGTGTCAACATGCGTGTCTAGTGTGTAGGTGTGTCAAAGTCTCCTAAATGCACCAACCCTGTCACTGTTACATAGGCTAACACCGATATGTACACAGACATATATATTTTTTATATAAATTTATACACACACATATACAAATGGAAAATATCCACCATAGAATTTCTGTGATAACAGAATTGTCAAAGTATCAAAGGAACTGCTCTGTTACAACAACAATGTGGTTCACAATGCTTGATTCCTCATTCACATTTACTACTCTCATAAGGGACTTAACAATACATAATAAAATCCATTAAAACGTCTTGTTGATAAGTTTCCACACTTGTAATTATTACTTTCCCTCCGATGATGCACTTTTAATCATCACATGGGAAACAATTGTTATCTCATCAAGTCAATTAATAGCAGTCATTTATTCATAAGCCTAACATAAATAATTCAATCCATACATAAACGAATGTAACCCTCAACTATCAAATAGAAAAGGAAAGAGAGAAACAGAACCAAAATCTTTGGATACCTCTTTATTCTCTTTAATGAGAGCCACAGTTCATTTCAACTTAGTTTTCAGAAGGAGTCTTTGCCACAATGGAAAGAGCATGTAACCCACTGTCTAACTCCTCTTTCAATAAATCATAAACAAGCCTATGGCGCTTGATCAAGCTCTTACCCTCAAACTTATCAGACACAATTCTCAAATTAAAATGGGTTTCCCCACCCTCTCCCTTTGCACCCATATGACCAGCATGTTGATAAGAGACATCTTCCACCTCCAATTCAATAGGCACCAATTCTCTCTCTAACTTCTCTATTATTCTCTCTCCTCTTTCTGATAAAACGGTAAAACCCATTTCGTTTTCATGGCTCTTCACATCAGCACTTTCACTAGGCTTCTCTGAAACTTCAATCTGTTGGGCTTCCACCGAAGACCCATTACTCCCTAAGCTCCTCAACTCCTTTTGGTCCTCACTTTTCTCTGATTCAATATAAAGTTGCAGAGCTTTCCTTTGCATCAATTTGAACATATTGAGAAACCCATTATTTCTTGATGGTGATAAGCTCTGGTTAAGACCCATAATGTGAATAAAATCAGGTGAAATTTTCACAATTTCAGGAGGTGAGTTCCCTGAAAGCCCCTCAACTAAAAGAGCAGCAAGCCCCTTTGTCAAAACTGCATCAGAATCAGCTTCGAACCAAACATTCTTACTATCATCAAGGTAAGCTCTGACCCATACTTGAGAAACACACCCTTCTACCTTGTTTTCCCTGGTTTTGAATTCATTTCCAAGTGGGTTCAATTTCCTACCATAGTAGAGCAACTGTTCATATTTGGTTCTTGGATCTTGAACAGATTGGAAGAGTTCTACAGTGTTTTTGAGCTTGGGTGGGAGCTCCTCTACAGCTTGCATGGAAATGGGGGAAAGTGAAACTGAAAAATGCCTTGATTTGGGTTCTTTTCTAAGAGAAATCAAAGGGAAAACGCATGAATTGGAGTTTAAAGACGAGGGGGTTAATGGTTTTGATATGAATTGAATAGAGAGAGAAAGGGTTTTTCGGGTGTAGAGAGTTGGGGTGATATTGGGGGAGAAAACACGGAAAGAAGAGCAAATGGACATGGCTTTTAGAGAGAGAAAGGGATTGGGTTATGAGAGTAGAGAGATGAAATACCTCTCTTGGATCAGCTGGGAGCGCAGAATTAGCGAATGCAGAGGTCTAGAGAGAGAAAACCCATGGACCTGCAATGGCTTGAGTCCGGGTGTCCTCCAAATAGTGAGAAATGTAAAGTCGGTATTTGATGAGAGCACAAGTACACGTTGCTCCCGCAAGAGCATAAAATTTTCCTGCGGGGGACAAAGCGCATGCTCCTGTGCTCCCTCGGGTGTGGTTTTGTACTTTGTATGTGGCCCTAAACGAATGTGCAAATCAATGGTTTAAAAAGCGGATCGGTGATTCGGATTGGGCATCTCAAAAATCGATTCGGATTGAGAATCGGCTGAATCGATTGGATTAAAGCTTCAAAAAAATCTGAAAAAATTATTAAAATTCATTATAAATGTTATTTTTTAAGAATCCAATAAAAAATGAGGGTACTACATTATTAATTTTCATTTTTTTTATCAATTTGTGAATATTGAGATATTCTTTCCCTGTATAAATTTATTTTAACTATTAAATTTGCATCATATAAAAGAAAAATCATAGAATTATCATGGATAAAATATATAATTATATATGGACTATTATAAAGAGTAGACTAATCAATGAAAGAATGGCTATTAAAATCTCGTTTTGGCGAAAAACCCTAACCCGTTAAAAAAACCCAAACTATTACAGCCTAACTAACTATAATCCAAAATTATTACAACATCACTAATTATAATATTATAGGTTGAAATTATAATTATTAGTTTACATTTTATAATTATTTTATTAGATAAATAATAATAAATTAAAAATATTTTATAATATTATCTAATTTAAAGTGTATTATTGACAACTGTAAGAAAAATAGTACATCACATGATTTATAATGTAAAAATTCATAAATAAAATAAAATATTTGGTTATCAATGTAAAAATTAATAAAATGCGTACAAATTTTGGAAATAGCACTTCAATTTTTCAAAAATTTATTTTTTTAGGTTTCTATAATAAATTTAGTAAAAGAAATTGTTAGTAGAAAGATGGAGATTTCAAATAGAATAAACTTTTTATTTTTATTTTTTTTATACCTTTCATATTATTTACAAAAATAATTATATCATTACATACAACCAAAATTAACTGTTATATAAAAAATTAATTTTTTTATTTTTCATTTTTTTATGTCTTTTATATTATTTACAAAAATATTTATATTTATACCAACCACTATATACACAACAAAAATATTTATATTTATACCAATCACTCTATATAAAACAAAAATGCAACACATGCCCAAGGGGATTCGAAAACAACAAAAATATTTATACCAACCACTATATACACAACAAAAATGCAACACATGCCCAAGGGGATTTAAATGCAACACATGTCTAAAGTAAAAAAATCAAAGTCATAACCATCAAGCCATCTAACTACATGTGATTATAAACTGCTGATTAATAGACTATATTTACATTTCGTTTTCATTTAATGATGTTTGGGAATTATCCCACATCGAAAAATGGGCATTCAAATTTGGTATATAAATACCTATGCAATATGAATTATAAAATATGTATAAAAATATTAGGGCAACCTCGCATGTGCGTTTGGACACACGTGTGCACGTGTGAGTGTGCATGGGGTACGCTCGCACGTGCGCTCGGACACACGTGTGAGCGTGTGAGTGTGCGTGGGGCATGCTCGCACGTGCACTCCGACACACGTGTGCACGTGTGAGTGTACGTAGGGCACGTTCGCACGTGCGTTAGGACACACGTGTGCGCTGTGAGTGTGCGTGGGGCACGCTCGCACGTACGTGTCATGTGTTACGTGTGTGAACCGGGCTGAACCGGATGGGAATCGGCAGTTCCACTCTAGAACCGGGCTAAACCGGATGGGAACCGGCTGTTCCACTATAGAACCGGGCGAATCCCGATTTTCAGTTGGAACCGGCACGGGCTCGCACGTTTCCGAGTCGAATCGAGCGAGTCCGGTTCGACTCGCCGTTTTTTATGACACTGGTGCAAATAGTATCGAAAGATGTTGTCTTCAGTAAAAAAATTTTTTTTTCTGATAGTCCGAAAATTTATTTTCATCTCTAACTATAAAATTTAAAGATTCAAAAATAATATACATCAAGCATATCCACGGGCACTTAGAAATTTTATTAACATTGACGGTCTAAAAAATAATAGTCCTCGTGGCTAAAACTCCAACCTCTCCTCACCAAATAATTTTTGTTCAAAAAAAAAAAATGTACTACAAGATGCATTATTCACAAGATTTGAAATTTATTTTTTTCATGTCCATACATCATGAGTCAATATGATTGATGAGGTGGGTATCAAAACAATTTTTTCTAGTGAATTTCTAAAAGGCAACGTGTTTCATGGGGGCTAAACAACATTTCTACATATGCGGTTCAGAAAGTGTTAAACATCCATCTTAAAGATGGATGCAAGTAGGTGTTCCGTCTAAATACAAAGTAAACTAACGGTCTAAATTTTTTCTTACTAGAATTATTACTTTTAGTTTTTAAATTTTATTTATTTATTCCTATTTATGATCTCCATGTTAGAGTAGAGGTAAGGTGCACCTTCAAATTTTATCATGGTATATAATTTTGATGTAAAATGTTCTTAAGATTATCTCAAAATCTATTTTTATATCTAATTATAAAAGTTTAAATTTCAAAAATAGCTAATATTAAGTAGAACTATAAACATATGAAAATCTTGAAAATGGACAGTGTAGATAATATATTGTAAAATGTACTATTTTTTAGTCTTAAAATCTTTTTATTTTTCATAGTCATACATCTCGATGTCGAGTGATCAATCAAAGGGTTTTACAGCATTAAAACTACATTTTTTCCATGGACTTTTTAGGGGCATCCGTTGGTCTACATTATAAGGTAGCATCCTTGTATGAACTTTGTTCCAATTTATAAAGGCCAAGAGATTTCGTGCTCTCTAGAAAGCATGTTCTACATTTATTTCCTCTAGCAAATTCTAATCTAGGGGCATTTCCAGGGATCTAAAATTTGGGGATGCAGCCTTTTCAGCACATAACGCAATAAAGAAATTCAAATTGAACTCACTGGGCTCGAAAAATATAAGGGATTGTACACAAGGATACGTTTTACCTTTCATACATGGAGGTCAAAAATACTTACAACCTTTCAATGTGAAATCTAAAACAATTTGAAAAAGAAAAAATTAGATTTTGAGCTTTGCCGATAAAATAATTACAGCTACCCAATGTCACATCTAATGTTCAAGATCAATTATGACACGTTGTACCAAAAGTAAATGTTTTCTGTACATATTTTTTCAAAATATATTGCCTCAACACTAAAAAAAGCTATTTAATTTTAAAAACACAAACTTTGTATTCTTTATTTTGAATATATCACCTAGTAATTTTTTGATTCACAAAAGTTTGGATAAAAAAATCTTCCCAAGTTAGGCCTTTTGCTTGAGAGAGTCGAGTCAGTCTGCGTATGCTCCCAAACATAATAAAGGCTCACGTTATAACTCATCAAAAATTAAAAAACTTTTACATTGATCATCTCGACTGGAATATCACCGTTTTTAAAGAAAGAGATGCCTAAAAATAATATATGATAACAAATTATCTAGACTGTCTATTTTACTTTAAAAATAAGTGTCGTAAATTTTTTTGAGTTCCAAATTTTTTTGTCATTATTGAAAATTAATTTTAGATCCATCTTGTCAAAGGTGCTGATTTGAGGGGGGGATTTAGGGCTTCAGCCTTGCACAAACATGCACCCTTTTCAAAATCCACCATTCTTTTTTCATTTTTCATTTTTTCATATTTTTCATGTTGAAAACTCAAAATTTTCATTTTCAAAAGCAATCCAACTGCACCCTGCGCCCTTCTTCACTCCATGGCATCTCATCCTCTCCCTCAGAGCCTTCACTTCCTCCCATCTGCGAGCCCCTGCATAGACATTTGAGAGAGAAACATATGGTCCATCATCCTCTGGCTCCAATTCAAATAACATTTTCGCCGCCTTTTCTGCTATTTCTACGTCTCCAGTTTTCTCAGAAGCAGATAGCAAAGATCCCCAAATAACAGCATCAGGTTCCATGGGCATACTCGTGATCAGTTCAGCCGCCTCTTTTACGTGCCCTGCCCTCCCTAGAAGATCAGCCATGCATGAGTAGTGGTCCAATCTAGGGCCAATACCGTAATCTTCGACCATCGATTGAAAGTAAGTCTTAGCTCTGTTGATTAATCCTGCATGGCAACAAGCAGTGAGGACAGCAATAAAGGTGCTCTCGTTAGGCTTTGTGCTCCTCCTCGTCGTCTTCATGTTCTCGAAAATTAGAATAGCACGATCTGCATGTCCATTTTGCGCCAAGCCGGAGATCATGGCGTTCCATGAGACCACATTCCTTACCTAGAAGGCCATGAACAGAGAGTCATTAAAATGCATAATATGGTGAAGGAAACATTCATGGGTGGTTAGGATTTTTATGGTACTGATGTGTAAACGTATAGACCATGGAAAAATTGCAGATGATTCAATCATAGCCGTTTGAAGAAATGATGGATATGGGATCCATTAATAAGCTTTTTTTCTCTTGGTCCATGCCATCGATCGTCATCCATTACTTCAATGGACCATGATGATCCATTAGATTACAAGTTTTCCTTACATAGCTATTGTATTATAATACTTTTCCCTGCTCAGTAAAAGTATTGTATTTTACCCAATGTATTAAAAGCTGGCGGTCCAGATTTCTTTGTTGGAATCTGAGAATCGGTCTGGTTCCCCTGGACTCCCCCGTTCTGAAAGGGAACTGGGCAATTCTATCAAGGGAACCTGGCGAACCATCTCGTCCAACCAGTATTTAGCCAGTGTTGATCCTAATGATCATGGATTTCCATAATTATGAAAATCATAATATACTTATCGAAAATCAAAAATACTTTTACCTGCATTTCCTCGAAAACTCGACTCGAGCTTTCGATTTTCCCGCACTTGGCGTACATGTCAACAAGCACACTTCCTACGTACACACTGCCTCCGACCCCTCTTTTAACAACCAAACAATGGAGTTGGGTCCCCTCCTCCAATGCAGTAGACCACGCAGCTCCACTGATAACACTAGCAAAGATCACTGTATCCAATTCCATCGTGCTCCTCACCATCTCACGAAATATCTTTAACGCTCTCCAAAACTCCCCATTTTTTGCAAATCCACACACCAGCGAAGTCCACGAGATCTCGTCGTGGTCGGGCATAATACAAAACAGTTTCTCCGCATTTTCCATTTCACCACATTTTGCATACATATCGATTATCGAGTTTGCAATTACGACATTGCCCTCGAACCCCGCTTTCGTAATAAATCCATGCATACCAGCACCATACCTAGTCTCTAAAATGCTAGAAAATGTGCCTAATATACTAGTAAATGAGAACCCATTGGGCCTTAAACCTTCAAAAACCATTGATTTAAACAACTCTAAGGCCTCTTCTTTGTGGCCCAACTTAGCATAGCCAGAAATTAGAGTGTTATAAGATATGGTGTCTCTCTCTGGCATTTCATTGAACAACTGGTGGGCTTGATTTAGAAGGCCTTCATTAACATGGCCAGAAATCAAGGTGTTGTACGAATAAACATTCTTCATGAACATTTCATCGAACACTCGACGAGCATACATTAACGACCGAGATTCAACATAAAATCCAATGAGCCGATTCGAAAGGAAGATGTTAGAGATGGAATTGGAGCGACACATGTTAGCATGGATTTGCTTCCCTTGCTTTAGAGAGAGAATATCTCTAGAGAGAAGTAACAAAGAATGGTAAGTGTGGGTGTCTAGAGGGATGGATGTCTCGATCATTTGGTGGAGGATTTTGGGTATTTGGAGGGATGATTTTGAGTTTATGGCATTTTGGAGGCTTGATTTTATGTGGATTTCTGTGGTTTCTGAGAGAAAATGGTCCTGTTTTGTGAATTTGGAAAATGGTGCTTGTAGGGGTATTATACGAATAATACTTGACTTCCATTGGCAAGAGCTTATTCGCATGTGATTGTGAAACAATGCAAATAGAATCACTTCATGAGAAACATACCAATAGTTTTTTTTTTTTTAACTAAGGGCCTGTTTGGGTGTCCTAAATAATGCTGCGGAACGGCCTTTTTTAGCGACAAAGGAAAAAAATATGCTTTTACAACCAAGGTCTAAAATATAGGATTGGGGACACTTAAGTCGCTGATATGGGTCGGCTCGCTTATTCGGGCGGGTCGGCTTGTAGGTGAAATAGAATGTGACAACCATGCATTATCCCAATTATTTAGAATAAAAAAGAAAAAAATTGTCTAAGACCCGAAGAGTGCTCAAGTCCTTTCGTGAACCACCCAATGCTCTACAGATTTCCCAATTTCAGACAAATTGGAAATTGAGACATCTAGGTTTAAGACAACTCTGAATCAGCTCGTCGATTTTTCAACCTCTACAACTAATTATGCTACCATGACTAAGTCAGAGTTTTCCTTCCTATGTGGCCTTCAACACTATAAATATTTGGGACAAGACCGCACTACCGAACTAGATACGTATATGATGTTGTATTTTGCAACTATTCGTGACAACAAACAGGTCCTGAAAAATGGTTGCATGTGAAAGAAATTGTCATTAGACCTGAGGGTGAGTAACCATCGTTTTTAGTTTGGAGATCTCAAAAGGGAATATGGGGTTTAAAATTTTCATATAAGGTGACAATTTTTATCGTTGAATTAATATCGTATAATTTACACAATTCATTTTAATTGGACAGTATCGAATCGATATTGTCTTTAAAGATGTGCTACTTTTTGACACTATCTTAAAAGATGTAGTCTAACTAGACGGTGTAGAACACCGCCACCTTATTTCTATAAGTATAGTTGTTGTCTTGTATAAACCGCACTTATTCGTAAATTTGGCAATATATGGATAAAATTCATTAGCTTGGTGATTAGGAAAAGCTATACTAACCTTTTTTTTATTGAAAATTAAGAAAAATTGTATTACTTTCCTCCTTTAGCAAAACAAAATTCATTTCAAGTTTATATATATATATATATATATATATATATATATATATATATATATTCCTCGTTTGATGGGTGCTTCACAGGTTAAAGTAACCCCCACCCAAGAAGGATTAAGGCGTTAACACAGGTTAGCAGGGTCATTCCATGAACCATCACCCAAGAAGGATTAGGGCATTAACACAGGTTAGCAGGGTAGCAAGCATGATGTGCCCTGATAATACCTCTCATAAAGGTGAAAAATGTTAAATAGACCCATACTCTAAAAGCATTGCCTAGACAAATCTCTCCCTAAATGGTAACTTAGAACGTCGCTATGAATGGAGCAATTATATCTATTCCTTAATCGTGAGTTAGAACTTCAATATGAATGGAACTTTAGATGTCATGTTGTTATAGTTATCACCTTGACTATCTAAGCCAAGAGGCAACTTGCAAATGATCTATGAATTTCATAAATGGTAAAGTATAACAAGTTCGGGTGGCTTGTCAAGTTTGTATTTGAACAACACCACCATGCTTGCTAAGCAACACTCAAAGAGAGACAAAGAAAATATATGACTCTCGCTATAAGTATTGAATAGGGTGCTCAGACCGATAATCCGTTATCTAATTTTATTAAAAAACGGTAGTGGTGAACCAATCTCCTACTACTAAGTCCAGTCAAAAAGGAATAACAATCGACTTCTACCGACTTTTGAAAAATAAAGTGTTGGATGGTCAATCGGAGTGCCCAATCTTTTTTTAGCATTTTGCTTCACAAATTGAGAATGTCTTAGGTTGCGTTTGGGAAGCATTTGATGGTCAATGCACAATTGTTTATCGATATTGAAAACATCACACCCCCCAAGGTAAAAAAAAAAGATAAAAAAAAAGAAAAAAAGTAAAGAGTAAATGTAGTAATGAGAAAATATACTGCAAAATATAAACAGCTTGTGTACATTATATGCTGTACCAACAAGCAATCCATGTCTACTTGCAATGATGGATGGTAAAGATTGAACTCAGTCCCAATCTGAACCTTGAGATTGAACTCTGACCCAATCTGCACCTTCACAGGGGAACGCGAGAACGGATGGTAGAAGATACTCTTCTTCTGTACCATTTACAGTAAATTGACTTTGTCCGGTACTTCTCCTTTACGAATTTTCACTTTCCCAGACTTCTCCAAATCATTGAATTAAATTTTGCGATTTTGGATGGAAAAAAAATGGGTGCTAAGCCAATACTTGCCCAAATCTATGAATCTTCCTGGGGTTAGAATGAGTTGCCTCGTTCTGTTAGATAACAGGGCGAGTGGCTTAGAGAATCTGGTTGGACATAATCACTTGGTTTCCACCCATTTCATTTTTTTTTATTATAATTTTTTAATATTTTTTTAATTTTAAAATATGAAAAATTGTTTCATGCGGGCTGGACTGCACTTCTAGATATGCAATCTAGAAAGTATAAAGCATCCATCTTAAAGATGGACACCAGTAGGTGTTCCATCTAAAAAAAAATAGAAATTAACAGTCAAAATGCTTTCTTACTAGAATTATTGTTTTTATTTTTTAAAATTTATTTATTTTTTCATATTTATGATCTCCATGTTAGAGATTACATGTCTTTAAAAATTAAGTTTTAAAATTCATCTCAAAAATAAATTTATTAAGAGGCCCGCATTTTTACATATGCGGGCTTGGCCGCATAGAAACCAGGTTCTTAAAATCTTAATCAATTTTTTGGACTATTTCCTACACAACATGACTTGTCCGATTTTATCCCAATCAGGTATCCAGATTGGTCCAGTTGCTGACCAATCGGGTCTTTAAAACACCGCTCCAAATCATTGAGAATAATTGAATGTACTGGTTTGGTGAATGGATATCTTGTGTAGGATTAGAAGTGGAAGAAAATTCATGGTCCATAACAAGAGAAGATACCATCCACAAGACTCATGGATAACCTAGAACACTCAAATGTGAATCTTATCATTTGTTCTAGATAAGTAGATGTTGCCAAACTTGTGAACAAGACAAAGAGGTAATTTTCAGTTTTAATTCAAACAAAAAAAACGAATAAATAATCACAATAAAACCAGACCTAATAATGCCTCAATTTAATGAAATTTTTGTTTCTTAGGCTGCAACTTGACCATAAATATTGTCATTATTTCCCAGGAATTTTACCCCACAAGAAAATTCTACATATTTCAAGTGTTTCAAGATTGAAAAAAGTTTATATAAGGATGCAACCTTATAATGTAGAACTACGGATGCACCTCAAAAATCCATCAGAAAAGATAGTTTTAATGTTTGATTGATCATCTCATCATCGAGATGTATGACTATGAAAAATAAAAAGATTTTAAGCTTAAAAAATAGTGCATTTTACAACATATTATCTACACCGTCCATTTTCAAGATTTTCATATGTTTATAGATCTACATGATTTTAACCATTTTTTAAATTTAAAATTTTATAATTAGATATAAAACTAGATTTTGAAATAATCCTAAGAACATCAAAATTATATACCATGATAAAATTTGACGGTGCACCTTACCTCTACAGCTACGGATGCATCCGTATGCCAACTACAAGATTTGCTATTCATGGCAAATTTACATGCACAAGGGGCAAGTGGTGCTTCCCAGTTGTCAATCTTATGAACAGATTGACCAGGACTGGAGTGGTTGGTGCATTCACAATGGGCCGGTTGTGCATTTGGGCGGTCAATCTTATTAGAGGTGAGAACTTTTTGGATTGGGTCATGAACCACCCAGATCTAGATCTGGATCCGAATCCAAAAAATTATACCTGAGATTTGGATTCGGAGCTGGATCTTATTGGATGCAGAATGTTTGGATCCAGATCCAAATCCACAAACTATACATGGGATCCAGTCCGATTTAGATCCAAAAACTATACATGAAATCCGGATTAAGTCTTCTAAAGTTTTAAAAAACTATATTTATATTATGGGTGCAGTTGGCATATGGATGCATTCATAGCTATAGAGGTAAGGTGCACCTTCAAATTTTATCATTGTATATAATTTTGGTGTAAAATGTTCTTAGGATTATCCCAAAATCTATTTTTATACTACTTATAAAATTTAAAATTTCAAAAATGGTTAAAATCAATTAGATTTATAAACATATGAAAATTTTGAAAATGGACGGTGTAGATAATATGTTCTAAAATGCTCTATTTCTGAGACTTAAAATCTTTCTATTTTTCATGGTCATACATCTCGAGGTAGAGATGATCAATCAAAGGGTTTTTCAACATCAAAACTATCTTTTTTTGGTGGATTTTTGAGGTGCATCCGTAGTTCTACAGGGTTGCATCCTTATATAAACTTTTTCCTTATATTATATGAGAAAAGATCCTATATGACCCTCCCCCACCCATGTACATAAGACCTCAAAGGAACACTATTAAATTTGACATGGATCTATAGAAAAGTCAAGTCTCACCTATTTTCTAGAGATCCGTACCAACTTTAAAGGTGATCCTTTGGGGGCCTACACACATGGGTGGAGGAAGGGATCATTACTCATAATATATATGGAAAAAGTTTATATAAATGTGAGGCTCTAAACAATCAAATTAGGGTACAACTCAAAAATTTAACTAGAAGAGGTTTTGATGCCCAAATACCCTCAAATGGATCATCTAGACCTCAAGATGCATGGACATGAGAAATAAATGAATTTCAAGTTTTGGAAATAGTGCATCTTCTAATGTATTTTAGAAGCGTCAATTTTCAAAATTTTCAAGTTTTCATAGATCTGCTCGATCTACACAATTTTTTAAGCTTTAAAATTTATAATTAGAGATGAAAATATATGTTATGGCTATCACAAAGATTTCTAGCATTGAAACCACATTTCTCGATACTATTTGAAATGTGCGTTTGTTTTCAATTGTTTAGAGCCTTAACTCGATACAAACCATACCCATTATACATACATAAGTTAATAAATATATAATTAACACATATATATAAATCAATAGATATACAACTATATATATATATATATATATATATATATATATTGTAGAAATGCAAGATTGGCAATAAATATAAATATAATTTGATCCTAATTTTTAGAGAATATATAATCTTCAACATGGAAATCATGAATATGAAAAAAAAAAATGATAACTAGAAATACTAATTATATTAAGAAAACATTTAGACTTTAGACAGTTAGTTACAAATGTTTTTAGATAGACCACCTATTTGCATCCATCTTTAAGATGGATGCTTTATACCTCTCAACCGCGAATTGTAGAAATGCGATCCAGCCAGCATGAACCAATTGTTCCTATTATATATACTATTTTAAAGGGGTGTGGTTTATATAAGGTTGCGACCTTAAACAATCTAATTAAGGTGCACCTCCAAATTTTATCATAACATATAATTTCGATGTAAAAAATTATTAGGATTGTCTGAAAATCTATTTTTATATCTAATTTAACTTGAAAAATGCTTAAAATCAAGTAGATCTATGAATATATGAAAATTTTGAAAATGAATGGCCTAGATAATGTTTTGCAAGATACAATATTTCTAAGACTCAAAATCTTCTTTTTTGTTCATATTTATGCATCTCGATGTCTAGATGATCAATTAAAGGGTTTTTCAACATTAAAACAACATTTTTAGGTGGATTTTGGAGGTGCATCATTAATTATATATTTCAAGGTTGCAACTTTATATAAACTTTTTCTATTTTAAAAATCAGTTCGGATCTGGACGAAATCCACTTGTATACATATCCATTCCAAATTGCTATTTAGATCTAAATTTTAGATCCATATCCAAATCCTAGATGCATATCAAACCCCAAATTCGTAGTTTCGAACCCAAATAGGGTAAATTCTCTGCCCTTGATCTTATCGACAGAATGATTAGGAATCGACAAAATGATTAGGAGAGCTACTGGGTGAGGCCCACATCTTTCACATGCGATTACTGGGTGAGGCCCACATCTTTCACATGCGACGTTTTGCATCATTCCCCAACAAGATCGACGTCCCAGATGTTGTAGGCACATCTAAACCACAATGTACCTTATCTACATTGCTCTCCCCCTGTGAGAAACACAATGCAATTCCAGCTAAAATCACATAATTTTGTATTGGCGCCTAACATTTTTAATGGTAGGAAATTATGCTATATTGCCACGTGGCACTGATGGGGACCACTCAGAGGCCTATGCCTATCTGACGACGATAACCCATATTGGGTCAGCCTGGTGACACGTGTCCGAAATTATGCCAATGCACTGGCCGCGGCTATATATTTAAGTGTTCGTAAAGTTTCGCTGCGCGTTATCTTCCCGCTTCCCTCTCTCTCTAGAGGGAAAACTAAATTTAGAGAGAGAAACAAAACACAGAGAATTGAAGATGTCGGCCTTCGTTGGAAAGTATGCTGGTATGGTTTTTTTTATTATTATTCTTTGCAAATTGTGTTTTTTTTTTTTTTAGCATCTGGAATTGAAATTATCAATGAATTTTAGTTGAAGTATCAGTGTTCAGAAGCTGCATTTTTCTGTAATTTGATGAATAAGCTATCCGTCGCCCTTTAATGGAAGATTTTTCCTTCATTTGGTTTTGAAGCTGTTCATAGAGGTTTTTATTGGAAGTTTTGGGCTAATTCGATGATAAATTCTGTTTGATGATAGTTTTTAGAGGACATTTTGGTTACTCAAAAATTGTGGGTAGTGTCAGTTTATGATGGACAATTTTTTTTTTTCTTCGCTTTCATGCTTTTCTTATGTTTTGGATTTTGTTATAGTTTTAGGTATTTTTGGAAGCTTCAAATTGGCACATTTCTGCAATAATTTGAGAAGAAACAAGCTTGATACAGGAAAACATGAGATTTTCATGTGGTTCTTATATTTGCAAATATTTTTTAGCCTGTGAAATTGCTATTTTAGTCTGAAGATAATGGAGTACAGAGAGAAGTCGATTTGTAAATAAGTAAATGCTCTTAAATTTTCTTTCTCCACTTCTTATTTCGCATTTTTAGTTCTTTTTGGAGGATATATAGTATTTCAAGAGCCTATTTTTTTGCTGCATTTTTTATGGTGGTTTTCAATGTAATAAAAAAGGAAAAAGTTTATATCAGTTTGCACCTTATACTATAGAAGTAAGAAGCACTTTTGAAAATCTATTAGAAAAGATTGCTCTGAAGTGCCTTCCAATTGATTATCTCAAGCTTGAGCTGTATGGATATAAAATAAAGGAAAAAAAAAAAAATTTCAAGTCTTAAAATAGCACATCTTGTAACAAGTTATATGCACCGTTTTAGGGATTTTAAATTTTATAATTGGGATCGAACATGAATTTTCAAGATGTCATAAGGTCTCCAACACTGGAACTACATCTTCTAGCAAAATTAAGAGGTGTGCCAAACTTTCATAGTATAAGGTGGGCAACTTATATAAGCCTCACCATGAAACAAAGCCAAAGTAATTTTTTCAATTATTGTGTTAGGGTGCTTGTCTAACCCTTTAAGCAGTTCGATGCAGTCTTATGGGGATTATTTGCTTGCAGTTCCATGCATTCTCTTGGGGATTATTTCTTTGAACTAGTCTTATTGTTATTATTGTTGTTGTTGGTTTGTTGTTGTTGTTTTGTTATTGTTATTGTTATTGTTATTGTTATTGTTATTGTTATTGTTATTGTTATTATTATTATTATTATTATTATTATTATTATTATTATTATTATTATTATTATTATTATTATTATTATTATTATTATTACCATTATTATTATCATTATTATTATCATTATTATTATCATTCTTATTGTTATTGTTATTGTTATTATTGTTGTTATTATTATTATTTAATATTTTTCTTTAGCTTGATAAAATGCTGAAAAGAGATTGATTTTTTCTTCACTACCAGCATTTTTTGTCTCACAAAACAGAGGAAGGGTCACTGAAATACCAAAATTTGAAATTTTTTGAGGATGCGGTACGGTCACTCGTGAAAGTATTGGAATTCTTTTATCCTTTGGTATGCAGATAACGCTTGTTCTAGTTCGTTGTTCATTGAACTGGCTTTAACCTTAACTAGGTTACCAGTTCTTTTATTTTACACATTTAAATGCCCCTACCTGTTCTTGTTTTGTGCTTTTCTACGAACTGAGTTTTAGTTTTCCTAGTTTTTAGTTATAAGCGACGAAAAGGAGAAATAGTATTTAGGTACTTGGATAGGAGTCCATTCTAAGTAACAACTGCCCTTTACCTAATTACTGCAATATGGGTGTCCTTTTTATCATTACCATGGCAATGAAGCAATGGTGATTTCCCTGTGTAAGTACATGGATGACATTCGTTGGCTGTCCAAGGAGCCAGATCTAGAAACTAAATATGGATAGACCATTTAACCGGAGAGGCAATTGGTTCCACTGATCTGGCTGGGTCACTGCTTTCAACCCAAACAGCGAGAAGAAAATGAAATCTGGATGCAGGATTCACCTTGTTTCTAGGAACTACCTGGAACCAGTAGTCCACACCCATTCATCCAGTTTTATGTGGTTGGATAAGATGGTTCTTTATTTTCATTTACAGAGGTGTTAATGTGGAATGGAATGAATTTTGCTTTGTGGGTAAAGTGTAAGCTTTACCCTAAAATTTTCTCTGGTTCCTGAATGCTTATTTGTTTTCCTCATTTTTGTATTCCTTAGTTATGTAATAGATTCTTTTTTATAAGTAAGATACTTTTCTTGATAAGTAGTCCTGATTTCTACCCTCTTTTTTTCTCACATATTTGCAGAGGAGCTTATGAAGATTGCCCAGTACATTGTCTCCCCTGGCAAGGGCATCCTTGCCGCTGACGAGAGCACTGGAACCATTGGGAAGCGTCTTGCAAGCATCAACGTCGAGAACGTTGAGTCCAACCGCCGTGCCCTCCGTGAACTCCTCTTCACCTCCCCTGGAGCTCTCTCCTACCTCTCGGGGGTCATCCTTTTCGAGGAGACCCTCTACCAGTCCACCTCCTCAGGCCAGCCATTTGTTGATGTCCTAAATGACAATGGCGTCATTCCTGGAATCAAGGTCGACAAAGGTGTTGTCGAACTTGCAGGCACTGACTCTGAGACCACTGCCCAAGGTCTCGATGGCCTTGGGGCCAGGTGCCAACAATACTACAAGGCTGGGGTTCGGTTCGCCAAGTGGCGAGCAGTCCTCAAGATCGGGTCCACTGAGCCCTCCCAGCTGTCAATTGATCAAAATGCCCATGGCCTTGCTCGCTATGCTATAATCTGTCAGGAGAATGGGTTGGTGCCCATTGTCGAGCCTGAGGTTCTCACTGATGGGGCTCATGACATTAAGAAGTGCGCAGAGGTGACTGAGAGGGTATTGGCTGCCGTGTACAAGGCACTAAATGATCATCATGTCCTTTTGGAGGGTACCCTTTTGAAGCCCAACATGGTGACCCCAGGCTCTGATGGACCTAAGGTTGGGCCAGAGGTTATTGCGGAGCATACTGTGACTGCGCTGAGGAGGACTGTGCCAGCAGCCGTCCCAGGGATCGTGTTTTTGTCAGGTGGGCAAAGCGAGGAGGAGGCCACATTGAACCTCAATGCCATGAACAAGTGTGTAATCTTCTATCTCACTCTTGTTCCTCTTAAATATTTTTCCTTTGGCTTCTTAGTATTGTGTGGCTATAATGGGGTTTACTTCTTTGATTAGTAGGTAGGGGATAATGGTGGAAAAATTGTTACCTTGACATCCCAACGTTCTTTGGGTTATCAACTTTCATTGAAACAATCAACTTGTGATGAAGAAAGAATGGGATGGATCAACGCAGGGCATAGCCCCACTGGGTTGAACAAGTCTCTCTCCGAGACTGCTCAACATTCCAATGGATGGTGATGGCCAAACGGGCTTTGGTTTTCCCAAAGTCCATTGCATTATAGTATATTTTATTTGCTAGGATTATCAAACAAAATCTGATTTCAAAAGAAAAGCTTAAAACAACTGCAATTTGCTTTTCATCAAATAAAAGCTGCAATTTTCTTCCTTTCTAATCTCAAAATAAGTGTAATTGTTCTAAATAGCTAGCTTTGTCTTTTTTAATAATGATCAAAATACCCATGACTCTCATGCAAAGCAGGTTGGAGGTTCTGAAGCCTTGGAACCTGTCATTCTCATTTGGCAGGGCTCTTCAGCAGAGCACTCTCAAGGCATGGGCTGGAAAGAATGAGAATGTGGAGGCAGCTCAAGGGACATTTTTGGCTAGGTGCAAAGCAAATTCCGAGGCTACCTTTGGTAAATATGTGGGGAGTGGGGCTGGTGGGGCCGCCTCGGAGAGCCTCTATGTGAAGGGATACAAGTACTGAAAATAAGAGGCAATGGATAATGGTGTAATGAGCAGGCAGAGGTTTAGAGGAACACTTTGAACCGGAAATGGCAAATAGATTCCAATGTCTATTGAACTTGAAATGGCAAATGGATTCCAATGTCTGTTCTGTTTTTTATCTTCATGTTTACGACTTAATTAACCAGTGTGTTAATCGGGCTCCAACTCCCAAGCCTCCTTGGTTGGACTCGGGGATTCCAAATCAGCCTGGATTATATTGAACAAACAAATAGTTAATATACTGTAAAAGTGGAAGACTTGGGCGTTTCCTGGGCTTTTCGGCCTGGAATCGCCGACCTCGTGATCCAGTCCAACTTGGGTGATTCTTGAGTTGATTTTTGAAACAATGTTATGAACTACAGCAAGGTTTAAATTTTGGGTTCGCAGATAAATCTGGAAATTCTCTACCGAATTCCATGATTGACCTCGAGAGCACTTTGCTCCTAGGCATGGCCTAGCGTGTTTCTTAGCCTTAAAAAGTACTGGGTAGCTAGGAAATAAACAAGCCAACCCCATTTTAAAAGAACTATAGTTATTCATGGGATACAAGAGTATCAAATAGCAACTTGGACATGTGGCACCCAGAGGAGAGAGTGTGATTGTAACCAATTCCAGAAGCCCAAATTGTTTCATGAACCCAACAAGACAATCACTTCACCAATCGTTGTGCATCAATCCAAACCTCAGAGATTTGTTGCAATTTGCAGGGATCTTCACCATCTACTCTCTGTATATTCCTCTCAAGGTCATCTGACATTCCTTTAAGTTCCAATATCTGAAGGGAAGTGAGGTGCGTGAAGCCTTGAGGGAACCCCTTCAATTTATTGCAGTTGCCAATTTGTAAGCTATGGAGGCATGGCATGGCCCCCTTCTCCAATTCTCCCTATGCTTCCAATTCATTCAAATACCAGAGTCTGAGCCATTGAAGCTTAGGAAGTACATGCGCTCTACATTTGCCTATTTCCTTACCTGAAAATGATTCCTGACCGAGATAGAGAAACCTCAGATTGAGCAACATTTGGAGGACCAAAAATGGATATTCTTTAAGTTTGCAGTTGCCCAATTTCAACACGGTGAGGTTTGGAAGAGATGCAATGTGATCTGGTAACCTCCCTGTAGGTACAAGCCCATAAAGTTCTAATCTTTCAAGAGTGGGGGAAGGTGATATTGAGGCCACAAGTAATGGAGTTTCCCCATGACTCCCTCCTGTTAAGAAGCGCAGTGAGTGCATCTGGTGGATTGAAGCACAGAGTTCCCCCCCATCTTCACTTCTCTCCAACTGAATTTGTCACTTTCTGAGCTGTGTAAGCTTCCCCAGTTCTTTCAGAAATTGCAAATCACATTGTACGTATTTTATAGTCTGGATGTTCGTTAAGCTCCCCACTCCATTTGGAACCCGCAAAGCCATTGATACATTATGGCCAAGTTCCACAAAAAGAGATACATTCAGATATGTCAGACTTTGCAATTTTGAGATACCCATCGGCAAAATTCCCTTGAAGCCTTCCAAAGTCCAGTGTTTGCACGCTCCTTAGGTTCTCTATAGACTTGGGAAGCTCTTTGATCCCTGTATCTTAATCCAAGATACCTTAGATGTATTTGGTGTCCCACTTCATCAGGCAGACGCTCAAGGTTGATGCCTTCTAGGTCCAAGACCCTCAAATCTCTCAAGCCAGCTACTGAAGTGAGTGACAACTGTATTTGGTGTCCCACTTTGTCAGGCAGACACTCAAGGTCGATGCGTTTTAGGTCCAAGAGCCTCAACAATGTATTGAACATTAGAACAGTTCGTAAATGGCACATTTTCTCAAGAATAGAGTTGCCTGACTTAGCATCTTGGATAGAAAAATGACGAGATCTATTGTCAAGTTTGTTATTCTTGCCATCATAAAATGCTCCAAATAACATCTTTTCTGACAAAGTGAGACCACGCTTACCTACCAAGTCGGGTACCCTGCAGCTTTTGACAAGGCTATTTGTACCAATTTCTGCCTCTTGAATCAAACTCCGATCTAGCAGCTCTTTGAAACAATCCCTAGCCATTTCCTCCATTTTCATTCCTTCCCTCCCTTCTATGAACCCCTCAGCAACCCATAGGCTAATTAATTGTGAACGAGGAATCTTATAATCCTCAAGAAACAAGCAACAATACAGGAAGCAATATTTTAGTCGGGGTTGCATATCGTTATAGCTGAGGGACAAAACGCCCCTCACACCTTCAAGATAAGGATGGTTGTTTAATTCCCATGCCAGACTCTGACGAACCTTTGCCCACTCAAGTGATGTCTTGGATTTCTTTGACGTCATGCTTCCTATAGCCAAAGGGCCTAGGGGGAGACCATCACATTCCTTAGTGATGAGTCTCCCTTCCTCCAATCCCAAGGGACATACATTTCCTTCTTCCATCCAAAATGCCTTCTTGCAAAAGTGGGACCATGCTTCCTCTGTTGATAGTGGTTCAAGGTGGCAAACTATGCTCCTTACTTGCATGGGTGAGGCGACTTCTGCAATTCGAGTTGTAATAACAAATCTGCTACCGTTCCTTGAATTAGGAAATACATTGTGCACCTCTCGCCAAACTTCTTCACTCCACACATCATCAACTACTACAAGATACCATTTATTTTGTAAATAATCATAGAGCTTTCCTTGTAAACTTTCCTCATCTGTCCCTTCTATAATTTTTACAGATAATTCTTTTAGAATGGCCCTCAAAATCTCTGTTGTTTTAAATGATTGTGAGACAGTAACCCAAGCTTGACAATTAAACTGTGCCTTTACATTGTAACTATTGTAAATTCTTTTGGCAAGAGTAGTCTTCCCTAAGCCACCCATACCTAAAATGGAGATTAACTCGAGTTGCGGCTCATCACTTATTAACCATTGTTCTACTAGCTCCATTTTCTTTTCAATTCTAACATACGTCTCCTCGATCAATTTGGAGGTTGCATGCAGATATGTCCTTGTAGCCATGGCACTTGAGATCGCTTGTTCTTGCCTTTGAAGATTGAGCCTCTGCCTTCGCTACGCAATAAATCTTGTACTTGTCTTGCCCAAACATCAACAGCTCTCTCTCTCTCTCTCTCTCTCTCTCTCTCTCTCTCTCTCTCTCTCTCTCTCTCTCTCTCTCTCTCTCTCTCTCTCTCTCTCTCTCTCTCTCTCTCTCTCTCTCTCTCTCTCTCTCTCTCTCGTATTTTATAGGCATCATTTAGGAATTCTTTCATGCTTTCGTGTTCATCTTTGATTCACTGAACATCGTCATTCACTCCTGCAAGCAGATGAACTTCTTATTTGAGTAGTTCATCCAATTTTCCATGCAAAACCGTTGCTAGAGGCTCTGCCATCTCTCTTTCCCTCTCTCTCTCTCTCTAAAGCTCTACTTTTTAATAGCTGGCTCTAAGAATCACTCAAACTAGAAGCATGATTACTTGTTTTCTATTGCTACATGGCTAACTATTTAAACATCAAAGGCAGTGGTTCCAGAAAGAGAGAAGTTCCGTTTTTTCGTATTTGTTTTTGCTTTCAGGCTGTGATTCTTTGAAAATTCTATTCTTCTTTTTTTTCTGGAATGTTTTTGATAGTGCTATTCTATTTTTGTCGCACTTTCAAAATGCTTATTGATTCTTTGCAAAATATGTTTTTTTTTATGAATGTTTTCAAAATGCTGTCCTTTGTCAAACTTATAAAATGCTTATGATTCTTTAAAAATGCTATTCCTTTTTGGTTTTATAAATGTTTTTTAAAATGCTATCCTTTGTCAAACTTTTAGATGCTTATAATTCTTTGAAAATGCGATTCCTTTTTTTTTTTTTTGGAAATGCTATTCTTTGTCCAACTTTTCAAATACTTATTCCCACCTATAGTAAATAGTGCATCATGAAAACAATTTGAGTAGGTGGCATTTTTCATTAATTTATGGTGAAGAAGTTTTTATGGTGAAGATGTTTTATGGTGAAGAAGTTTTTCATTTTTTTATGGTGAAGAAGTTTTTCATTTTTTTATGGTGAAGAAGTTCTATGGTGGCATTTTTCATTAATTTATGGTGAAAAAGTTTTATGGTGAAGAAGTTTTTATGGTGAAGAAGTTTTATGGTGAAGAAGTTTAAATGGTGAAGAAGTTTTTATGGAAAAGTGTTTGTTGATTAGGCAGCATTTGCACTTCAAACAATATGTTCGCAGCATCTCATCCGTCCATTGTTTACATTGAACGATCGAGGAGCACCAGCTAGCATGGATTTGAAACCCAAAAACTATCGTCACAGATTGACCAAAATATTAACACGGAGACATGTTCTGTGTGTGTGTTTGCACGCGGGCAAAGATGAAATTGTAGTACTCTTCGAAATAATTCATCGTTGAAGTAGCTCTCGAGAACTGGATCCAATTCTTGATAATTCAAGGTAAAATTATGACTATCAGGTGAAAAATTACCTTGGCTTTGCTGGCCTAAGATATTCAAGTTCAAGAATATCAATTTTTAAAAATCATATTTCTTGTAGTCGTGGACATTTCTTTTCTTTTGTTCTTTGATAAGTCGAGGCAAAATCCTTCGAAGCTTATTTGTTTATTGTTTCAGAATTTCTGCCAAGTTTTACACTCAAGGAATTAGGTTCGTCTTTGGAGCTTATTAAGCAATGCATAAGGAGTTAGGCTCTCTCTTTTTTTTTTTTCTTTTTTTTTTTCATTTTGGCGTAGTTAAGTGGTAGGAATCGAACTTGTTTCAAAAAACATTATTCTTAAGCCTCTATTTTTTGTTGTCTTTTTGTTATTGGGAATCAATGACTAAAGTAATGAAGGCTGTATCAGTCACTACAGAAGGTTCAATTACTAGGGGGCTCGGGACTCCGGACCGTTCCTGATCTAAGTTTGGTGAGTGGACTCGGCCGAGTAGTATATGAGCCTGAAAATAAAAACAAAAAAGTGTTAAAAACAAAAATAGTGAAAAGAAAAATAAACTATGAACAACATTAAAAGTCCCAAAAAGATGGAAATTTATAAAAGATAATATTTCGGAAAAAAATGATTTATAGCTGACATAAATAAATAAATAAAATTGGAGAACAAGAAAAAATAGAAAAATATAGCATAGGATAAAAAAAAGGAAAAAGTTTAAATAAAACTGAGTCTCTAAATAATCAAATTAAAGCCCACCTCAAAAATTACATTAGAAGAGATTGTTTTGATACCCAAATATCTTCAAATTGATCATCTCAACATCAAGATGCATGGACATGGAAAAAAATGGATTTCAAGGTTTGAAAATAGTACATCTTGTAACGTATTTTGGAATGCCAATTTTCAAATTTTCATAGATCTGCTCGATCTACACTATTTTTGAAGCTTTAAATTTTATAATTAAAGATGAAAATATATTTTAAAGCTATCACAGAGATTTTCAATATTGAAACCACATTTCCCAACACTATTTGAAGGTGCGCTTTGATTGTTTAGAGCCTCGGCTCGAAGGTGCGCTTTGATTGCTTAGAGCCTCGGCATTTTACAAACCGCACTCTTTTTTGGAACTTTTTCTTCTTTTTTGAAACCCAAATTACAGTATGCTTAAGATTTCAAGAAGAGGCTCAAGATTGGGGCTGGGATAACCATTTGTGGAACAATAAAGGTAGTTTCAGTTTAAGCAGCAGTACTTGCCATTTATTCAAAGAGAAAACTATCGTAGAATCAGATCATAGAGAAGGATTGGGGCCTATAAGCAGGACAGTTCTCTTTTTCCTCGCATTCTGTTTCATTTTCCTCTTTAACTCTGAAAAATTCCTGCAGATAACAGATTAATCCTTAGGTTGCTGGTTTGAATCAGGCAGATTAGTCCCTAGGCCACTGGTTCGATTCCAGCAGGTTGGATTGTATTCATTATCCGTTATTTAGCCAAAAAACAAACTCAGAACAAATCCAACTTGGCATGTCAGAACATATACCTTTGCTCACATTCTCTGCAATATGAATTCAATAAATTTCAAACTAAAAGGAAGCTCAGATGACTAGAACAAATCATCCAGATTCAATATCTCAGATTGCAATTTGGACTTTGTACTCAAATGGAGAAAATACCGAAAAAAATGTGACATTTTATTATTAATGTATCCTGGAAAATACATTAAATAACACATAAGCAATCGTTTCACCTTATAATAAACAAGAAGTGTGCAGAGACACTAATCAGTTTTAACAATAACGGAATAACAAAGGCTGCTGATAATAACTGTGTGAATAGATATAACTGACTTGGAAATTGGGGGCTTTATTTCCCCCTTTTTTTATTTTTTTTGGGGGGTCGGGGAGGGGGTGGATGATCTCCCAGGCTATTAAGCACTGAATTTGACACATTTAAACAGGGGGGATTTCCTGTTGGTCATCTTCATCTGTTCCAAAATACCGATCACCGAACTCCCCCATTCCCGGAATGACTCGATATTCTTCATTAAGGTCAACATCAATCTCAGAAGTCACGATTTTGAGTCTTGGGAATTTCTTGCAGACAACATGAATTCCTTGAGGAGCCTGTGAAAGGAAGACATCTTTTTTGTGAGAGAGAGAGAGAGAGAGAGAGAGAGAGACTGCATCTTGATGAAATCATTAATTTTCTCCACAAAAGTCAGCAAAAGTAAGAAGAATGTGGATGCTTGTATGTCAGATGTCCCCAAGTCGCAGATCTATCTCTCTCTCTCTCTCTCTCTCTCTCTCTCTCACACACACACACATGCATGGACATAATGTCGGTGACAAAACTCAGCGTACTCTAAATGGATGAGGAGAACAAACGTACAATGAAGGCACAAACAAGAAAGGAAAAATAATGAAAAATCCATTGAGATGCAAACAGACATGAAACTGCAGATAATGACGGGAGCAACAGGTGGGAAAAGATTCATAATTATAAGAACTTACAGATATGAGATTAAGAAATATGATGTGAGACTCTGGAACTCCATTCTGTATTAGTAGAGATATAGCTTGAACAGCTGAATTCCCTGAGAAAATGAATCAAATCTCCATTACAAAAATGAAAAGTAAACTGTGGAATAAGCAAGCCAAAAAGTTTGAAGGCAATTTGCTCCAAATTCGGTACAAGTCCATCCATAAATATGCAAAAAATGTGTTTCAGAACCCCATCTGTAGAAAACCTCCCACACCTCCACAACCACACACAGGCAGAGAGAGAGAGAGAGAGAGAGAAAGGATTTTGCCACACACACACAGAGAAGATGCACAGAGTAGGTCTTCTGAATAAGCACCTTATGAGCAAGTAAGTATTTGGGATTGTATACAATGAGACCATTTACCTTTCTCACATGGAGATCACAATTACTTATAACCATCCGATGTGAAATCTGATAGTTTGGATATGTCATAAAGTTCGAAAAAGTTTCTTTTGAACTTTGAGCTTGGTCAATTAAATGAATGTAGCCACCCAATATCCCATCCAATGGTCAAGATTAATTGTGACCACCTTGTACCAAAGGTAAATGGTCTCATTGTATACTTTCTCCAAGTATTTTACCAAAGATAAGACAGTAGGAAAGAGAAAAATATGATCCTTTTTTTTCTCGAAAGTGGAAAGAAAAAAATGACCATAATCCCCAAGATGAGAGAAAATAGAAACCTGTGCCAAGAACTGGGTCCAAGAGGAGAACATGGCGATCTGAGATGTCCTTCGGGAGTTTCTCATAAATTAGCTGAATGGCAATACAAGAAGATTAAGAAAAGGAAGTCAAATACGTGACTACGAAAAAAAAAAGACTACTATAATTTACAAACCTGCTGACCATTGTCACCTTCACGATGGATAAGGATCTTTCCAATTTTAATCCCCTTGCAACAAGCGCGTAGCGCATTCTCCATGCTTTCCCCACTAACATAAGTGCAGTATGTAATGTAAACAAATAATAAATTTGGAAAGGAAGATGGCAGAGAATAAAACTGACAAGCTTGGGTTTTGGAAGACAGCATAAAATCTAGTTAAATATTGAACAGGAAATGTCTGTCAGATCCAAACCTCCTGATAATTGAAACTCCACAAAGCCTTTTGCAGAAGTCCACTCCAGTATATACGCATCCTGCATTTGATGTTGGATTTAACCAAAAAAAAAGGTGTTTGTAGCATATTACTCTCAACCTCGATGGACCAAGTGACAACGACATGAACGACTGGATGGACCAATTGGAATGGACATGAACAAACAATAACTCGTAAAAAGGATTGATATCCGAAAGCAATAGGGGTGTACGTTTTTTTGTAAACCCTATGATAAACCCCAATTTACCCCAAAAAAAAATATAATGCAATGATTGAGATGTAAGTTCTGATCAAGTGTGGGAAATGAAGGCAAATTAGCGGTAATTGGCGACTGCTTACCAGTTGGAGTAGTAACCTGCTTTTCAGTAAATGGAAGATGACCCAGACCATGTTCGACAACCTATGACCATGATGCACAATTTTGTATCAGCACATCTAGTTAAGCAAAATATGGGATGTGAGTCATAGCAAAATAATGTACTAACCAAACGGATCAAGCGATCTGCATAAAAAACAAAGTCATGCTTCGTTGTTTTAGCATCACGTATCAGAGTGTGCATACCACGAATCTAGATAAAGTCCTCACAGAAACAGTAAAAACAAACAGTACTTAAGTTCGAGCAGTGAAGATACACAAATTGTAAACAAGAAAGGGAGACGATTTTTCTGTTGAAAGCTAAGAGACCAAAGAGAAAGAGAATATAGAGAGAAAGAGAGAAGATTACAAACTATTAAACTCAATCGGTTTACCTGAAATGTTGAATGAATGACATAAAGGTTTGGATATATTTTACAGAGGTCATGCTGCCCAAGTTTTGTACGAATGTGTTGCACTATCAAATCTATAGCCACATGGTTATCTCCCCCACGAGGGATGATGATGTCTGCATACTTCTTTGATGGAAGTATAAAATCATCAAAAGCAGGCTTCACAAATTTTGAATACTGCATAATTTAATAAACACATGAAGAATATATACCGTAGGGCAGGAGAAAAAAAACAGCAGAGCCAGTAGCTAACATTCAACACTACGTATATCCTACTATGGAAGAAACATGAATCCAAAAAAAGAATAGGCACAAATTACATTAGAGATAAGACAACCATAGAATTATGAAACACACATCAAATTTAAGAATTTTTAGTCACGAGAAGTTCCAATGGTGATGCATTACGATTCATTATCAAAATTCCTGATCTGAATCTGAAAGCCAGTCATTGAAAGAAAATATTCATACGAGTTGCATCCACTAAAACTTTGGATTTCATTTCTTCACGAAACAGCAATTCATAACATGTCAGTTTTGTTAAATTTGTTAACGTGTATTTTTTAGAAACCGTATTAGTTTTTATGTTATTTTATTATGAGTGATGCAGTGAGATTGTACTTGTAAGCTTGTGTAATAAGAAGTTATGAAACTACTAGGTGGTTAGTAGTTATTGTTGTAGGTTGGCAGTTAATAGTTGCAAATGGGTAGTTATTGTAGGAAATATGGTTGTTAAAACTTCTATTTAAATAGAGGTTTGTGGTGGGAATATTGGGCACGTGCGTTAAGGTTAATCTTGTGTGTTGAGATTGTAATGCCTTTGTGTACCTCATTTTTCATCTTTGAATGAAAGATAAGTTTTTCTTCCATCTCATCTTGGTGCTTCTTCTTCTTTCTATTTACTTGTGAGTCTTAGGCTAGTATAGCATTGTTACACTAATCGAGAAACGGATATTTCTGGGATCGTGGAATCCATTTTTCTCTATATGGTATCAGAACCACAAGGGTGGTGGTGATGTGTCTTGACTCCCTTGATGAAGAATAATTTTTTCTTAAGATGAATTCAGGTGGAATGATGAATGGTTTTAACATTAAGTTGCTCGACCAATCAAACTACAAGATATGGAGTTCATGTATGGAGTCTTTACTTGATGGTGAAGACTTATGGAAAGTTGTCGGTGGAAATGATAAGGGTGTTACTACACCGAAAATATTGATACATTCAAAAAATGGGGGGTAACAAGTGCAAAGGCTGATTCCATCTTGAAGAGATCTATTTCTCATAATCTATTTGATCACATTGTGAACTGCAAATCGGCTTGTGATATTTGGATTACTCTTGATGGGTTATTTAATAAGAAAGATGTGGCTTGATTGCAATTGTTGGAGAATGAGTTGACTATCTCAACTCAAGGTGATCTTTCCACATCCCAATTCTTCTTGAAATCAAGAATCTTTGTTCGGAGATTTCTCTTCTTGATCTGGAGGAACCCATTTCAGAGGCACAAATGAAGCGGCACATCATTCGTAGTTTAAAGAGGGAGTACATTCCCTATGTTATTTCTATTCAAGGGTAGGCTAGGCAGCCATCCTTGGTAGAGTTTGAGAATCTTCTTACTTCACAAGAATCTTTGGTCCGCCAAATGGCCGGATTTTCAATTTCGGGAAATGATGGAGATGATCAAGTGTTTAATTTGTTAAAGTGTATTTTCTAGAAACCATATTAGTTTTTACGTTATTTTATTATTAATGATGTAGTGAGGTTGTACTTGTAAGCTTGTGTAGTAAGAACTTATGAAACTACTAAATGGTTAGTAGTTATTGTTGTAGGTTAGTAGTTATATTTGTAAGTGGGTGGTTATTGTAAGAAATATGGTTGTAAAAACCTCTATTTAAAGAGAGGTTTGTGGTGGGAACATTGGATCGCATGTGTTAAGATTAATCTTGTGTGTTGAGATTGTAATGCCTTTGTGTACCCCATTTTTCATCTTTGAAGGAAAGATAAGTTTTTCTTCCATCTCATCCTGTTCTTCTTCTTCTTCTTTCTATTTGCTTGTGAGTCTTGGGCTAGTATAACATTGTTACAGTAATTGAGAAGCGGATGTTTCCGGGATTGTGGAATCCGTCTTTCTCTACAAGTTTACAAAACTTCAGAGTTCATCCTGCCGCATATATATCAATTTATCTGGACGCTTAACTCATGTTAAACTTAGGGGCACAAATATCAAATGCAAAAAGAAGGATCAGAACATGATTGGGCAGAAGTGGACAATGATTTAAAACTTGCTGAGCCCAACTTAGGCTCTGCTGAGTCCAGTCAAGCCAGTGTCCAGACATCCCCCAAAACACTGTGGGGTCCTTTCTGGTAAAGAATAGCTTGAGTTTTTTTTAGACATGACATTTTTTAAACAGGACTCAGCCAAGTTCTGAGACTCCGACAAGTCTCAAGGGGCTGACAGCTTTTTTTACAATACTTGTCCACTGGAAAATGAAAGTTGTTATTTATTATTCTGGTGCCTTAGCGGACTCCCTTCTACCGTAGCCTTCCCTCCTCCCTCCATCAAGTCCAACAATTCACAAGCCAAAGAAAAAAGAAAAGAAAGGGCCAAATCTTGGATACATGAGATTTAGGTTCTTCGTTTTTCGGTTTGGTTACAATTGTGAGCTAACAGACCTTCTAGATCTGAAGGCCAAACACCACAAATGAGGGGGGTTTGCCTGCCAACCTCTGTCTCTCTGAATTTCAGGACAAGCACTCTCGTAAATTGCAGAGCAAGATCTATTTCTCTCTCTTAAAATTAAAGAGCAATCTCTCTGACTGTGAATTGCACATCAAGCTCTTTCTGTAAATTGCAAAGTTCTCTCTCTCTCTCTGTAAATTGCAGAGCTATCTCACTATCTTGTGACTTGCAGACCATCTACCTCTCCCACAGTATATTGCAAAGCAAGCTCTGTCTCCATAACTTACATAGCAACCTCCCCTATGTCCATTGCAGATCGAGCCCTCTCTCTCTGAAAATTGAGAAGCAAGTGCTTTTCTCTCTCTGAAAATTGCAGATCCTGCTTTCTTTCCTTCTTTAAAAATTGCAGAGTGATATCTCTTTTTCTCTCTGTAAATTGCAGAGCAATCTCTCAAGGGAATTCTGGAACAACCATCTCTCTCTCAATAAATTACAGAGAATTCTCTCTTTCTCAATATAAAAGGCAAAGCAACCTCTCTCTCTCCATAAATTGCAGGGCAAGTTTTGAAATTCAGAGAAAAAGATTGATTGCTCTGCAATTTAAAGAGAGAGAGAGGCACATACAGAACCATTAAAAAGGCCACTTTTGGTCGATGCTTTGAAATCACCATGTCATTGAGATTCTACACATGGGGATCATTTGGGTAGCATAGCCCAGACCATGGCTTCTTTCCAGTGAATGGATGGTGAATTCGCCTTCGCCAAAGGGGAGGTGGTTCCACAGTTTCATGGTTGGCACCTCCCTTCACAGCAGGCACTACTGACATTCACTAGCAATCATGAGCTTCACCCTTGCATCGGAATGATCAATGCCATAATCACTTAGGAAATTCGAGGAAGCAGTACCCAATTAGTGAGTTCATTTCACAAAGGATTAATATTGAAACTTTGCTTCCACCCAAGAAGTATTCCCTTAACGTATTCGACATTTGTCTCCCTGCCATGGGCAGCATTTTTTACTAGTTTACCAGATTACTTGTAACTTCTACATTTAATCCAATACAGTTAACATTGTCAAAAAAAAAAAAAAAGGTATTTGACATTCGCTAGACACTCATTGCCCTAGCTTTTTAATATAAAAAGTTTTTGAGGACGGGCATGTTTTGTCATTGGTAAGGAGTAGAATAGATATTTTTAGCTGTTAAAAACAATGAATGCTCTAGTACGTGATCTCACAATAATGTGGTGATTTCATTCCCCATCATAATTAGCAAATACCTTTGTTTCTTCTGAACATTTCTACTTTACCCTTGATTAATCACCTAGAATACTCATAAACAAAAAGTTACTATATTAAGAAGGGTATCGAGTGTCCAAAAATATTGAGCAGGTTAAAGGAATACTCCATAAGACGGAATATACAAACCCAATACACAGATAGATAGAGAGAGAGACAGCCCTCTTAGTTGTTACCGAGGTCAGCAGCCAAGCTGCAACCTCTGTGTGTGTGTGTGTGGGTGTGTGAGAGAGAGAGCGAGAGAGAAACTAAATGACATGACCATCCAATCCAAGCTTTCTACAACATCAATGGTGCCCGACACTTGTAAGATTTCTTGCAAACACCCCCCCACCCACTGAATTCAACAAATAACCAATATTCTATGTTGTCTTCAACTTTTCACCGTAAATTCCAGCCACCTTTCAGTTGATTGGTTTATTTCCCAGTGAAGCCATGTACGTGGAGAGAGCTTGAAAGGAGGAGGTAAAGAGAAAATAATTCTTTGTGAGTGAGTGGGTGCTCGTGTGTGTATGGGAGAGGATTTGGTCAGCCCTTGAGAGAATTTCTACAGGGTCCACCCAAGGCCAAGATAACCATTCGATGGACATTTGTACGACCCCAAAATTTTGATACCACCTATCCTCACCCTAGAGAACAATTAAAAGAAATAACATAAGGAGTCCCAGGCAATATCCCGTTTTAGATCTTGTCAGGGATCAAAATTGGTTCATTGCTAAGACTTAACACCATGGCCATGACAATCAAGTACTGACATTTTTTTATGTATAGAAATTCCCTTTTGGAAGGAAAAACTGTGTTCTCTCAAGCAATTTATAGAGTGGTAATAAAAAAACTTAACCATGTACATTTGTAGCATGTCTAGATCCTAAACAAAATATGCTTCCCACTTAATGGGTATTGCCCAATATATTCATGAGTGTTCTTAATTACAACTCATCCCAAAATCACATTCCTTAGAAAAATAACATCTGTGCAAAAGGAAGCCTAGAGAACCAGTAGCAAGAAGTAATTTAAGAAATAATAACAAGTGTTGAGAGTTAGAATAGCATCTCACTGACCTGATCAAGAACAGATCTGATATCTCTACCTTTCTCAACTGTGTCACGCCTTATCCTCCTTGCCAAGCGTACATCAGCATCTGCACTGAAAATTATAGTATGAAGACAATCAGAGTAACAAGTGAAACAATGTTTAGTACAGAGCAAATTTCACAAGAAACAATTACATGTCATTGTGTCCTTGTTGTACACATTCTAAACAAATTGATGAATGCTAAAACCCTAAGGATATAAGCCTTTCCAAGGAAAGTATAAACATTTGAAGATACAAAGAACAGATAGAGGAAAAGAAAAACCTGTATCAACAAATATCTTCATGTTCATCAAGTCACGGACCCGAGGATCATGGAAAAGTAGTATCCCCTCCAAAATGATAACATCTGAAGGGTTTACCTGCAGATGACTTGAAAAAATGAGGTGCAGAAACTAAGATCACATTGAGGCTAAGTTTTCAGACCTGCCAAGACATTTTATGTTCAAATTCTCAGATTTCAATTGTAAATAAAAAGAAGTTAAGCACTTGAAGAATATGCTACGGATAAATATAACTTTCATCAAGGAGAACAGTCCAGGGTAACTTTCTTTTCAGGAGCACGCCAAATATGATAGAACCTTGCATATTTGCCGTTGGACCTTTCAACAATTAATTCATAGTAAAAGCAACTTCTGCAATTTCTGGTCAGACATAGATGTGTACTAAAAGTAAGAAAGTAAAAGGAAATTTTGATAGGGAAGGGTCCAATCTAAGTCTCATTTAATGTAAGCAGAATATTATAGTTCTTTTTCTTTCTTACCATAGATTTCCAAGCAACATGTAAAGTCATTGCTAGTAGAACTTTAGCACGTGTGTGTGTGCATGCATGCGTGCCTGACCATGAGCATGAGAAAGGTACCTTGCGTGTCGATGCTTTGTGGCTTTGATGGGTCCTAAAGTTGTAGTTTGGAATATCAACAGCATGTCCATGTTTCAACATTTCCATACAACGAAGTAGCTCATCTGTGTCAAAGGCATCTGAAAATGTGGAGAAAATTGGTCTTCAATTCAAAGTTACAATAGAAAGTAACATTCGAATTGTCATGGGCTACCAATATTTTTACAGCATGGGGAATGGAATCCAATGCAGATACCCTAATTTGCAACAAAAATTCTCACATGGGATAGAGTAAAATAGTCATATGACAAGTTGGGCAAACTTCAAAGATGTAAGAAGAATGAAAGACTTGCTCCTAAATTAAATTACCGAAACCTACAAGGTAGAAACAATGGGTCTAATTCACAAAAAAGACAAGAATGGCCTGCTTAGATAGATTAAAAGCCACCCAAAATTCATTTATAATCTCAAGAAAGAGTGATCAAAATCCCGCACAAAAAATATGGAAACATGATAAGAACAGAACGCAAAAAGCATTGTTAAAAAAAAAAAAAAAGCATAAGCAAGCATTCTAAAGACAAATGTAATTTCAAGACAAAGTGTCTCTATCTTACCAGGATGGTCAAAGTTATACTCATGAGCCCGCTTTAGCTCCTCATCAGTCAATGTATGATAAAAAGAATCCTGTAAGTCCACACACACATAACTTTACTATTTGAAAAAAACTGCATGCATTAGCAGGTACAAGGATGTAGATCAAAAGAACACACTAAAGTCAATATATGTCCAACCAAATGAATGACAAATAAAAATAAATCAAATACTTGTGAAAATGAACCTCAACAAGAGTACAATAATTGTGGGCTTATAGGAACCAAACAGCTTTAATTAAACAAGGAATTCAAAGTGACAATGTGCTTTTCTTGGGTAGCATGCACGGACAGTGGTTGATTCTTTTGCAACTTTGGGTGTAAGCGGCAAAGGGTTGGGATTATGGATTTCATGTCATAATAGAGCAGTACTTTATCTCGAATATCAATTTCATATTCTCTCTTTTTATTAAATTATTAACCATAGAAAGGGAAAAAAATAGTAACGTGGCAATGTAGGGAGGACATTGCAAAGGAAGCAGAGCTGAATACTCAATAAGGCCCAGGTGAAGTCCTTAGACGGAGGAAAGCTGCATAGCATGACTATGTTTCCTCTTAATGTGACATATTAAGATGACTTGCCTCTCAACTGGCAAAGAGGGGTAGAGCAGAAAATTAAAAGAGAACATTAATCTAAGGTAAAAGAGCTTAAGGGGCTCTTTGACAGCGTATCCACGCTTGGCCAACAGAAGAAGGCGACCCAAAAGGGAAAAATGGCATGAGATTAGGATCAATCATGCGTTTCATTCTCCTATTGTGAAAAGGGTATGTGTTGGGTTCGGTGGAATTTATCATATATCATAAAAGTAGCAGATGTTATAGACAAAGCATCAAGAAACAAGTAGAAAAGTTACTTGGTTAACAAGTACAACACGCTGGTCCCGAAGTTGCTCAATAATCATATCACAAACAGTAGTTTTTCCTGAAGCAGTACCACCAGCAACTCCTGCCCACGATGTAAGAAAGGTCATCAAAATGAGCAACGAATTCTTAAGTTTCACTTACAAACAAAATAGAGACAACCAACATTAACAATCAGGTATTGATTTAATTATCATGAAATACATTAATGGAACTGGATTCTATGGATAAACAAGAAGCAGCTTAGAGAAAAATAACTGATAATAGAGAAAAAACCTCTCTTCAGAATGTGAGAGTGGATTCTCACTACTTATTTTTCAAGTTCCTTCATACTCCAAATCCAAAAATCGGTAGAACTAGAACTCATTTCCTTTTTATTTTTTATCATTAATAGAACTCATTTTCAGATATGTGGATAAAAATTACGGCATAAAAATTATTATAGTGCTCTCAACATTAGGTACATGCAAGATAACAAGCCCATAATGCCATGTGAAGGCCACATTGATTATTTGAAGAACCCTAAAAATGTGTCATTAAATAGAAGAACATAAAAATAAAGAAAAAACAAGATCAATTTCCTCAAGAAAATGAGGGCATAAAGAAACAAAGGTGAACCAATGATTATCAAGACTAAGTCAAATTAATTGGTCTGACTGGTCATACAGCCTACCAATGGATGGCTTAGCTAGTTTGGTCCACATCAAAAATTTCATCGATACCGATCAAAACCAATGTTTGACTGATTTTGGCTTAGTCAAACCAGCCGACTTTTGACCCATAAAAAAAAGTGGGCAACTTTCTTGTAATATATTTCATATATTTATACTATTATTTCTTTTTTTTTACATTTGGTCTAACCAGTTCGACGAGCAGTTGGACCTGTTTTGACTGGAGTAGATCATAGTTCTCAAGCCCGGACCAGACCAACTGGTCAGAATGCCTACCGTTGGCTTTGGCTAGTCTGGTCCAAAGCAAAAACCAACTTTAGTCCAAAAACAGTTAAACTTAGTAGGGCAATTTTCTTTTTTGTAATATAGTTTATATTGTTAAACTATTATTCCAATTTTTTATTTCTTTTTCAAAATTGGGTCGAACCAGTTCGACAGCCAACCAAACCCCTCGCTCGGAAAATAGTTTGATTGTAATAACACCCTCAATGATTCAATGGGCAGCCATATTTTGATAACTTTGACGCTGATTTTTTTTTTTTTTTTAAACATCAATTTTGGTTATAAAGAATGAATGACTCAAATTCAATTATCTAAACAAAGAACCTATTCACCTATCTATGCATCAATCCAATTAGAATATACACAAATTGACTTCGACAGATACAAATGGCCATATTTGGAACCTTTAATTGCCATGTTATATTGGTTCACTAAGCCAAAAAGTTATAAAATACCACCAATGTAATCACGATTGAATATGACATTGACATAGAGATTTGAAGGAACAGCAAATAAAAACTAAGATGGCTCCAAAAATGATGCTCAGCATCAAAATTAGCTACAACCAATGAACAAAAAAACGACCGCCTTGCTAGCTAGGCGGCTTTTTTTCAAAAAGGCCTAGCCATGGACCAGGAGGCCTGCTTAAGGCGAGCCCTTCAAGTCGTCCGCCTAGGCGCCGCCTCACCCAATGATGGAAAAGAAAACTAGGGCAATGGATAAAATCGTCATTTTACCCCCTAAAAAGGGGAGGGGGGGGGGAAAGGGTTTCGGGGGCCATTCTTGTTCCCAAAAACATATTTAGTGAAGGTCAGAGTGAGAAAAAACTTGAAAAAAACCAAGATTTTGAAGATTTGTAGAGAGATCAAAAAAACTTTCGACCTCCTTGAATGGTCACGAAATTAAAGGATATTCATCCCCAATCTTTTTGAGGCTTTTAGTGGTTGTAAAAGAGGAGATTTGGGAACCAAAACAATCGGGTTTGGCCTGATATCGATTCCACTTCAAGAAGGTTGGTATATTTCAATAGTTTTTATGTAGTTGTTTTTTTCACAATGTCTTATGATGTTATTCTTTACTATTTATATTTTTTTTGTGATACTTTTTTTAATTTTTTTGATAACTATTAACATAATTTATTTTTATTTTATTTTTTTTTTTGTGATACTTTATGATATATATTTGATATGTTACTGACTATTTGCATTATTATTTTCCCATTTTGATATGTACTTTTGGTCTTTGGGAAAGCAATTCAATAAAAAAATCCATTGGCCCCAAATCGAATGAATATTGTTTTTTTACCTTTTTTTTAGTTTTTTTAATGTTGCTTTTGAGTTTTAATTATTTAATTTACAGTCTAAAGTAGGCCTACCTTTTTGGTTTTTGTATTTCTTGGACTTCTATAGCAACGGGGCTTTGACCCCTGTTTTTGGCTTTAGTTTTCCTCTTTTGTCACTTCCCTTGGTGACATTTTGTCTTGTATCTCTTTAACCATCTATGCGATGTTAACAGTATCAAAAAAATTTATAGTCTAAAGTCGTAATGTTTATGTTTGATCTGTACTTCTGACTTCTACATTTTGAACAATATATTATATACAAAACTTACTTATTAAATAAAAAAAAAGTCATTTCTATATACAATGAAATGGGGGGAGGTGTGGGAGGGCCAAAAATCTGCAAGGATCAGCACTTCCCCAAAAGGCAGGCCGCCTTTGTCTCTGGGCGCCGGCCTAGGTGGCCCAGAGACCAAACCGCCTAGGCAGCCGCCTCCGCATTTTTTAACATTGGCAACAACATATTCAAACCAATTACCATATCTATGCCCCACAAAATTCTCATTTTCTGCAAAAACAATACAAACTAAAATGAAAAAAACCTATAACAACAACTATTAGGTCAAAAGTTGGAAGAAAGGACAAAAGATGGATAAGCAAAACCAAAATAATTCCATTGTCAGAACAATAACTTCTAAATTTGCTCATCAAAATTAAGAAATTCCATCAACATAGAATCATATTATGAACCATAAAATCAACATAACTCGAAGTCTAAAATGACTAAACTATCTCTACTAGAACATGGAATAGAACAAAAAGTTGAAACAAAAAATAATTTCCATAGTAATAGTGAAGATATTATGACACAGTATCCTCTCTTTTCATTATTTTCTGCTTCTTATATAGTTTCTTTTGTTTACTATTTTTTGCGAATTTCCATCTTTTGAATTGATTCAGTTGTTTACATCATGCAGTTTCCTATAATGAATTATTATCAACATATACAGATGGTATGTTGTAGACGGTTCCTTCCTAAGTGTCTTGATGCTTTCTATACGTTCCATTGGTGGTAATATAACCATTTCCTAAAACTAGGAAGTTCTCCAATATTAGCTTATGATGGTACATCAGCAATTTGTACAGTAATCAATATAATGGAAGTTTGGTCAGTTTCACCAAGAGAGCACCAGAATATAAGATGTGCATGTAATATAGTATAAACTTAATGTGATGTCACTTTATTTGGAATCAATTTCTCAAAATAATAGAACTTATACCACCTATTCTTCAAATTTCTAACCCACCTCATAAAATCTATAACGAAATAGCCATGAAAAGGCTTTACATTTTAAAAATAAATGCAAAAATAAATAGAAGCCAAAGGTAAAATAATATGTTGATATCCTTATGAGAAAAGCATTTAAAAGAAGGTAGAAAAATATTTTGATAATATTTTTCTCTCCCCATAAGTAGCATATTCTTTTATAGATATTTTTTCAAATAAACAGACATCAAGGTTAGCCCATTAGTAGCAATTAGTTAGTGCAGCCTATGCAAATCACATCTACCACTGCACTTAAAGGACGAAACTAAAAGCTCACCTATGATAAATGGTTGTTTATGCACATCTTCATTTGTAGAGGTCGATGGTTTATCCACTTCTGTAGCCATTTTATTCTCTATGCCATCCAAATGAAGCCCAGAAAAATGAACTCCTGCTGAAGCCTCCAATAGATCCACTACAGATTTAGAATCCATAAACTTGAATCACCAACCTACACCAAAGAAACATTAGCAAATTACTTGAAATATCAGATGAAAGAGATACGAGAAGAATACACCCCAAATGCATTTCATGACAACCCAGTGGCCTATTAATAATATATTGCATTAAGTTAGTGCTGTTCTTAGCAATTCATTTAGGCACATACAAAAACAGACATGTTTGCCCCAGAAGTTCTCCAATCATAAGGGATTCAAAAATTCAAAATGAGTACATAGAAGAAAATTGAAGCCTAATGAATCTGATCCCCATGAGAAGAAACGGGTGCCTTGAGTTTATCAATTAAAGATGTCAACAATCTCATGATCCAAGTGCCAAACATTCCAATCCTGTGTTCCATGATATAACTGAGCAGGAGAAAAAGACAACCATTTTATTTATTAGTAGTTGTATCAATCAATAAATATATTCAATAGGTAAGAATTCAGAGATCAGCAGCAATGCCTGATCAAAAAGATAAGCATAAATTCTACATCTAAGGTACCTCAAAGGTAGTACTCAGAAAACAACATTATAACCTACACTAAGCTATTATGATTATCATGAAATGTACATTACATTTATTGCATTCATTTTATTATAGGAGAATGTTAGCTTAGTGAGAAAAAGACAATGAGAGAGCAACGCATCAGTTATTCTCCATTACAAATTCCTCTTAGACATTTTTCCTAACCTCTAGTTTGGACATAATAGAGATATAACTCCTGATACATTAGTGGAGATCCAGGTTATCAGATCCCTCAAATTGGATCTCAATAGAAAGCAAAAAAAGAAAACAAATAAATCAATGTACAAAGATAGATGTGTATCATTTGCAGTTGCATCCGGAGTAGAAGAAGCCCATTATCCATAAAAGATAGTTAAAAGACAAAAATAATAATAGCTTTGACGAAGAAGAAGAACATGAAGAAGAAAGAGCTCCATAATTTAACTCTGTAAATTCGATGAATCATGAATAACCACTTATTCAATGCAGGAGAGTACGCCATAGCAACATCTATGAGTTGAGATTCAAAACCCATGAAATTGATTCACAGAGATAGAGAGAGAGAGTGGAAAATGCACATTAGAGATTCAATGCATGGAAGATTAAAAACTTACAAATGAAACAGATTGGCGGCGAGGTAGATATAAATAGAGAGAGAGTTTAGCACATGGAAATCAGAGAATCGGAGAAAAGGGGTAAGAGAGAAGGGGAAAATACATGAATTTAGAGATTCAGCTCAGGTAACAGGAATTACCTTGCGGTGAACAGCTTGTGACGTACGGGATCAGTAGAGAGAGAGTTTATAGACTTCTGTTGAGGTTTTCTCTCTCTAGAAATCACCTGGTTTCTCTCTTCTAACGTTCATAGAGAGAGAGAGAGAGTTTTTCGATTTCTGTTGAGGTTTTCTCTCTGTAGAAGTCGTCTGGTTTCTTTCGGCTCTAACTTCTATCGTTTTTAGAGAGAGAGAGGAGTGATGAAGACCCCTTGGCCACCTTCGACAAAGAGAGCAGTCACCTGCAGAGTAGGCATCGGTTTACACGAAAGGAAAGGAGATATATGAATGACTATTTACACTTTGCCCATCTGTGTGTTGAATATTTCCTGTATAGCCTTGGCCGATAACAACCGGTCGTGGTAGTACTATCACCATTTCCCCCGCCTCGCCCAACGCATTTAATTACCATTAATAAATTAAAAAAAAAATGGATAGGGGCACGTCATCCGCACTTAATTATCTAAAAAAAATTACACTTTATACCTTGGGATATAAATTACAATTATTTTTTTTATGACAAAGTATACAAACATATTTGTCTAGAAGCATATTGTGTATTTATTCCTCCTTTTCGCATAAGATCTAGTCAAGAGGATTTCTTAAACCTGAAAATTTTGGAGCATAGAGTATTTTCAAAAAAAAAAATTTGATTTTAATCTTAGACACATGTATCTACTTGTAGAAAATTTGGATTGTCTCTATTTAATATTGTAATGTTTTTTCATGCACATGCAACGTGTGTATGGTATTTTTTCTTTTCTTTTTTTTTTGAGGCCAGACATCACGTTGAGGAGGTTACATACACGAGATTAAAGTTCCTAAAACTTTTCTAAAATTGGGTTTTTTACTATACGAAATGAATGGACAATATGCTTAGCATGTAATCTTTTCTTTGTTGCAATGCAGCATACAAAACAATCAAAATGATTTTTTCGTTTGAGTAAGGGACTTGTATATAATAAAACCATTTACCTTTTATACAAGAAGGTCACAATTACTTACCACCATGTACTTTGAAATCTGATAGTATGTCGCAAAATTTGAGAAATTTTCTTTTGAAGTTTCAGCTTGGTCAATGGAATGAATGCATCCATCTCATTTCACATCCAATGGTTAATATTAATTGTGACCACGTTGTATAAGAGATAAATGGTTTCATTTTATACTTTTTTTTAAATATGTCAATGTTTGTTTAGTGTTTGAACAATTCATCTCAACCATCCAGTTTCAAAATCAACCATTGTTGGCAATGAATGGATGAGACATGAAGCACATTGAAAAAAATAGGAAAATAAGGCTTATAATTCCTCAAAAATGGATTTCAATCAATAGAACCAATTGATAAGGGCTTGGGGGTAGTCCTGCATGTGAAGATAAAGAAGTAGCACCATATTTAAAAATAAAATAAAATAAAATAAAATAAAGAAGCTGCACTAAACACTAGAAAGACCATCACCATTGCCATTACCACTCTTGCTTTTATATGGTTTTAGCTTGCTTTCCAATTGGAAGAAACTTAAAGGACTCAAATGGACCGGCTTACCTCCCACACCATTAAACAATTTCAAATTTAAACTCAAGGCATGGTGTGATGTATTCACTATCACTTATTTCAATAAATGAAAAAGTTGTATAAGGCGCCAGCCTTGTACTGTATCAGTAAGGTGCACCTAAAAAACCCATTAGAGAAGGTTGTTCATATGTTGGAAAACTCTCGAATCGATCATCTCGACCTCGAGAAGTATAAACATGAAAAAAAAGTGATTTCTAGTCCTAAAAATAGTTTATCTTCTAACACAGTACTTGGACTATCCATTTTCAAGATTTTCAAGTGTTTGTAGTTTAGCTTCATCGTCACCATTTTTAAAACTTTAAATTTCATAATTAGGAGCAACAATAGATTTTCATATAATCTCAAAGCTTTATGGCATCGAAACTGCATTTTCAACATAGTTTTGAGGTGCACCTTATTTCAATAATATAAGGTTGACACCTTATACAAACCTCACCCTATGCACTTTACTTCAATAATATAAGGTTGACACCTTATACAAACCTCACCCTACATAATAGCTAGCTAGTAAATGATAGTGAGATATTCGTTGTCCGGTAGTGCCCATCATAAGATTATCCGGATAAACTTATAGAAAGTTTCTTATATAATTTATTTTTGATATTTATCTACTTTTTCCTGTGCAGCTTTATCCGGTCCAGCCAAGGCCCCTCTTCATCTAAACAACATTGCAAATTAGTATTATACATAACTCTGTTTTTGTATGATACTAAACAATATTATACATAATACAACATACGTATCATTCCGCTTGCAAAATAGTATTATGCATAATATATTAATTCCATATAAAATAGTCTACTTTTGATAAAATTAACCGTCATCCAGCCACTTTGATTGTTTTCTAGATATTCATGGAATTCCTATATATTCGTCTATGATGTTCCACATAGTTTTAAATTTCTACTAAAATAAAGGGTTCTTAAAAATTGTTTGATGCTGGCTGGACTGTATTTCACCAATATGCAGTGTCAAGGTATAAAGCATCCATCTTAAATATAGGTAAAAATAGGTGGTTTATCTAAAAATAATTGAAACTAACCGTACAAATGTTTTCTTAATAGAATTATTATTTATAATCTTCATTTATTTATTTATTTTCATATACATGTATCCTTATAATTTAAGTCCAAAATTCCATTTCAAAAATAGATTTTTAAAAAGTGACTCATTTCTACGTAGACTCATAACAACCGTATCCTTAAAATAATGAATATATAGGATAACAAATTTGGCATGTAGATGGCATCTTGGCGACAAAAAAAGAACATCGCAAAGGAAATGGGGGAAATGAGCTTCCCATTATCGGTGACCACCGGCTGCTCATTTTGGGTATTTTCGAGACAAAAATAATTTTATTTTTGAGTTTATCGATTTTTAAATAAAAAATTATATGAAGAATTTCAGAAAAAAAAAAAAAAAAAAAACTATTTCTATATTTTTGTGCTCAATTTATACTGTAAATATAAACATGTTGGATTACAAAACTTTCGCCCTTGTGAAATGATAGATAATATCCTTGGAAAACTAAAAGTACGTGAAGCCCAAAGTTTTTCTCATATGAAATGATAGATAATCCTTGGAAAGATAAAAATATATATATGTGAAGCCCATGAAGAGAGAGAATGGTGAGAACTGGCAACAAGAAGGGTTTAGAATTATTAGTGAGAGAGAAAGATGACATTATTGAGAGAGAAAGAGGACTCATAAACTGTCATTAAAAATTTCAAGATTTCTAAAAAAAAAAAAAAAATTCTAGCTGAAATATTGGGTCCCTACTAACATCAACAAAAAAACCCAAGATTTTAGAGAGAAAAAGAGAAAGGACTCATAAATTTAATGTTTCCCAAGAAGATTGAGTGTAGTTGAAATATTTGGCTCCTAGTGACATCAACAAAGGAGCCCATGTTTTCCCACTTGCATTAAAGTCTCAATGATAAGTATGGTTGTCAACATCCAAAGATACCTATGCTATTCTCTTACCACTATCCAAAATTCCAAATGCATTTCATATGGGTCCGGTTTTGGCGGGTCGGCCGACTCACCAAAATATATGCGTCGTCTTGCGCAACATACATGAATCTTAAAGATGGATGTTAAAAAAATAGGTACCTCCACTAAAAGGTTCAAGTAAATTGTGGAAAAAGATAATATCAAAAAAAAAAAACAAGAATGGCGTGAGATCATTTACTTTTGGTATAAATTGTCACAATTAATCTTGATTATTGGGAGGTTACATTTACTTTATTAATCGAATTCAAAATTTAAAATTAAAAAAAAAAATTGTAAAACTTTGTGACACATTCAAACTATCAAATTTCAAATTGGATGGTCAAAAGTAATTATTACCCCTTGCAGGAATCGTATATAGCCTCTAAATATTTGAGATTGACGTATTTGACATTTAAACATGAACAAGCGGGTACAACTTTTTATTTTTCCATATATACGGAGGGGTGTTTTTATAATTTTTCCCAACAATATTTGTAACCCACGAGGAAACGAGAATATCGTGCCCCGGAATTTAAGTTTCGTGGTCCCGAGGGAACTTCTTAGAGAAAACTTGCCTTAAAGGCCGTGGTCCCACTATTTAGACCACGAACCAAATCTAAGCTAATTAGAAGCTAATTAACAAAAATTTTCATTTTTGAACGAGCAACTCGTGATTATATTTTACCTGCATTAAACTTTTAGTAATTTTGCAGGAATTTAGTGATAAGGACACGGTTTATATGAGTCCATGTAGAAATGAACCACCTTTCAAAAATCTATTTTGAAATGGATTTTTGGATTTAATTTTTAAGGATATGAAATCTCTAACATGCAATTATGAATATGAGAATTAAACTATATAATTCTCTTATCATAAATTCTTACGGTGACTTGGAAATCTATTTACATATCATCATCATCAAAGCTTTTTTCAACTAACTGCGGTAAGCTATACGAATCTTAGTCTGTTATTCTATTATATTAAGAGTCATACCCTCAATAAAGTTATAAGTTATCATATCTTTTTTCACTATTTCCAATTAGGAAATCTATTTACATATCTTATTATGAAATCTAAATATAAAAAATGGAACCAGAGCATATCTCTACACTTGAAAAATCTTGAAAAGCAATGGCCCAGATGACATATAATAAGATGCTGTATTTTTAGGAGTTGAAATTACTTTTCTTCATATCCTTATATCTCAAAGTCAATATGATAGATGGAAAAAGTTTATATAAGGACGCTACCTTGTAATGTAGAACTACGGATGCCCCTCAAAAATCCATTGGAAAAAGTAGTTTTAATGTTGAAAAACCCTTTGATTGATTATCTCGACATTGAGATGTATGACTATGAAAAATAAAAAGATTTTAAGTTTCGGAAATAGTGCATTTTACAACATATTATCTACACCGTCCATTTTCAAGATTTTCATATATTTATAGATCTACTTGATTTTAACCATTTTTTAAATTTAAAATTTTATAATTAGATATAAAAATATTTTTTGAGATAATCCTAAGAACATTTTACATCAAAATTATATACGATGATAAAATTTGAAGGTGCACCTTACCTCTACTCCTATAGATGCATCCATATGTAAACTGCACTCATGATAGATTGGTGGGGTTTTTTATGTTGGAATACTTTCTTTTTGTGGTTTTTCCAATGTGCCTTATGTGTTGCAGATTTTTTTTTTCTTAAACATTGTAATGCGTCTTACATTTATAATATAAAATTTAGGAAAAATTTCGTATAGAACCCTAATTCTTCATATTATTTCATGGTAGGCTCTCTTTCTATTTTCTTTAAGGAAATCCTTAAGGATTTAACTGTACCCCCTCATTTCTTATCTCCCTTTTTATTTAAGTTTTACTATAAAAATTAGCCTCAACAAATCTTTTTATACTTTTTCATCCAAAAAACTTTTTAAACCATCTTTTTCACTTTCCACCTATTAAAAAGTTATTTGGTTGACATGGTATAAAAAAAGTTGTTGGGCTAATTTTTATGATCAAAAGTCAATAAAAGAGGGAGATAACTGATGAGGGGTATGGTGAAGCCTTTAGAGTTTTTTTATGTTGCTTGAAAGAAAAACAGAATGAAATCTAATGATGAAATAATACGAAAAATTAGAGTTCTATATAAATTTTTTTTTTAAATTTATGTTTTTCATAAACTTACGCGTTAACCTTTCTCTAACCATTCAAATCTATTATTTGACTCCTTAATGGGACGTTGATCGTACGATTTTGCGATGGTTGCAGTTTCGTACGACCACGTCTTTATAATATCCAGTAAAGCCGCACTTCAGAGTTGAGACCTCTCTAGGGCGTCCGAACAGATTTGTTATACCTTGCCAATCTACTTCACCCTTGGAATTGGAGGCTCCAATACTTATACCCATTTGTAGATATGTGAATGTATACGATTAACAGTATATATAAGGGTGCAAGTTGGTATACGGATGCATCCGTAGGTGTAGGGGTAAGGTGCACCTTCAAATTTTATCATAGTATATAATTTTGATGTAAAATGTTTTTAGGATTATCTCAAAATCTACTTTTATATCTAATTATAAAATTTTAAATTTCAAAAATGATTAAAATCAAATAGACCTATAAACATATGAAAATATTGGAAATGGATGGTGTAGATAATATGTTGTAAAATGCATTATTTCTTAGACTTAAAATCTTTTTATTTTTCATGGTCATACATCTCGTTGTCGAGATAACCAATTAAAGAGTTTTTCAATATTAAAACTTCCTTGTCCGATGGATTTTTGAGGTGCATCCGTAGTTCTACATTAAAAGGTTGTATCCTTATATAAACTTTTTCCTATATATAAAAGGTGTGGTTTCTATACGGTTGAACGCTAAACAATCCAATTAAGGTGCACATCCAAATTTATTATAACATGTAATTTTGGTGTAAAAAATTATTAGGATTATCTCAAAATCTATTTTTATATCTAATTATAAAATTTTAAAATCCAAAAAATTATTAAAATCAAGTCTATATGAGAACCTTGAAAATGGACGGTCTCGATAATGTATTGCTAGATGCTCTATTTCTGGGACCCAATTTTTTTTTTCCATATTCATGCATCTCAAATTTTTCAACATTAAAACAACGTTTTCCGATGGATTTTTTAGTTGCATTTTTAATTATACATTTTAAGGTTACAACCATATATAAAAAAATTTCATATATAATACATGCTAATATGAGTCTCTATTTTTTCGAAAAAATTATGCTAAGAGCAATTTGTTTAGTGCAATTACCATGTGGTCCAATTTTTTGAGAATTTTCTGTAGAGTTCTCTCTTTTCAGTTCTTTTATTCTGGTTTTGCTGCTATCTTTTTTTATTTAAAATCTTTATTTATGTTTTTATTTTGGTACAAGGATGTCACAATCACTCTTATCCATTAGATTTCAAATTGGTAAGTTGTGAGTGTGCAATTAACTATACTCAAAGTTCCACAAAAATTATCAAACTTTACGAGACACTTCAAGCCATTCAGTTTGGCATGGAATGACAAGAAGTATTTGTGACCTTCTTGTAGCAAAGATAAATCGTTTCATAGTATACAACCCTTTTTATTTTTATTACTTTTGGGGTTGTTCAATGTTGGACACATAAGATTGCCTATACTTTGTATTTTTTATCTTTTTGTAGTATATCGGTCCAATGTCACTAAAATCAGACTACATTTAAAAGAAAGAAGAAAATTGGGTCAATCCGATATCTCTAACATATGACCAACATTTTTTTTCCCCACATGTTTGTTGCGCCAATCCGATATTATAGCTACCAAACTGGCCCTAAATATGGGTCGGTCTAATATTTGAGGCATCGGATTGCCCAAAAAATAATAAAATTAAATTTAAAAGTAAAAAACCGGTCTCATGTTTGAAACATCAGACCAAAAAGATAAACCATAGCTTAAGAGTGCAAAAAAAAAAAAAAAAATTTACTCAAATTTTCCCCTTTCTTTTTCCAGTTTTATGGTAGCTAAAATCAAAATGATCAATTTGCAAATTTTCTGACACCAAATATATTTTCTTGCGAGATTAATGTACGACTTTTTTATTTATTTATTAACTTAATTAATGTACGATTTCTTAGAAAGGGATTTACAGAGGGAGAAAATATTTGGTAAACCGCAAGAGAATAGTGGACTCTACTTATAACTTTTTCCTTATACATAATGGAGACTTATTGGAGGGTAAAACTTAACCAAAATTACTAATCATTATAATAATGGACATTTAAAGACTCCATAATTTGTAAAGATAGCTACCTACCAACGTAATTTGGCTTTTCTCCAATTTGCAGGTCAGTCTGGTCAAGTTGCAAGATAGCAATTTGATGGCTTTTAATGAATTAGACATTAAATTAACGGAAAGCGTTCTATACTTTTCCTACCATATGTAAGTTATATACTCCCCTTTTATCCAATCGTTTAATTTTAGATCAAGTGAGCTACTGCCAGTTTGATCGAGATCTGATGCATCAGAGTATTTTATTTTTAATTTTTTTGTATGAATCATATGAATATGAAATTTAATATGTGTCATCATCTCAGTGGGGCACATGTATAAAAGAAAATTACTTGTCTACTTCAATTGTTGGAGACATGGTGATGATAAGCTCCAACCTAACCAACTAAAAGCATACATGAAAGTGTACAAGGGATTGGTAAGAAGCTATGGGCCCTTCCCTATCTTTTCCAACCACAAGGAAGGTTGGCAAGGCAACTTACAGGATCCAGTGGGCAAGGCAGCTTACTGGATCCAGTTGCCTAAGAGATTGAAGATACATCCTGTGTTCCATGCAAGCAATTGTCAACCATACCATAAGGACCAAGAGGATGAAGCGAGTTTGAGGGGACCTCCTAATACGGTAACCTTTTTATCAAAAGACATCGTGTTTGTCTTGGTGGACCGCAAAAGTAGCAATAGAGGTGTTGTCATGCACAAAGATTTTTAATAAAATAAAATGATCAAAATACCCCTAAATCTTTCTATCTCACACTCCGTCTCTCTCTCCATCATATCTCACTTAAATGCCACCTCCCAAACTTTATGGGAAGGCCAATTTTGAATTGCCATGTATTACACTTGAATCCAATTCAAAAGCTAAGGTGAAAGGTATTCGATACTATTGCACTGTTCTCGTCTAAGACAAAGGATTATACGCTCTACGAAGATATGTCCTAGGTTCGGGCATTAGATTTCATTTTATATATATAGGTTCAAGTTACCAGTCCACACTATTGTTCAAGGTTAGGAATTGAGAACTCACTGTTTTTCATGGAAAATTCTTGTTCTGCTTTCCTAACCTTCAGCCAAGAAGGATACCTAATGTAATCTGAACTAAATTACCAAAAAGCTCCTACATTTTCTAGGTTTCAAAGAGCAGAGGCAATCAGGACATTTAAGAAAAAAAAGAAGAGGAAAATGTAGATAAAATGAACCTTATATATTAAGAATTGTGTATAATGAGACCATTTACGTTTTCATACAAAAAGGTCACAATTACTTACTAACCCTTTGATGTGAAGTCTGATGGCTTGGATGTGCTACAGAGTTTGAGATTTTTTTTTAAAGTTTGAGCATGGTAAATGAAACAAATACAACTATATAATTTCACATCTAGTTGTTAATTTTGACCACCATGTACTTGACATAACAAGTCTCTTTGTATAATTATCCTATAAAATAGCATCGCCCATGTTAATTGATTGGTTTAAGCCGTGAATGATTATTTATTTGAGGTGATGTGATCGCCTTTATTGACATTTTTCTTCAGAGCCAAAGCTCTCAACTAGAATTCTAGTGAGAAGAGCAAGTTTGCCTTGGTATACACCTAATTTTAATACTTTTAAGCTTGGAATTGAAAATTAAATAAGTTGCTTAAAAGGTTTTAAACTCTTGTACATAGACTCATAACACATAAGTATGTAGAAAGAGAGAAGACACTGGCCTCCTAATAAGAAAAGGTGAACCACTACTTTGTTACATGATAATATTCACAGAGAATCACACAAGAAAAAAATGCAATGCTGTCCGCAAGATGGCTGGCTCACCAAACACAAACACATAAAACACTGTGAAATACAAAGGAGGAAGGATTGTGAATGGAGATGAAGATTAGTGGTAATGTTTAGAGATTACAATCCGAGGGCTCCGAGAGGGGTTTTGCCTTGTCTGGCCTCAAAGTAGAAGATGAGCATTGCGAGCATGGCGTTGCGGGCATGCTTTATCTCGGCCAACTTCAGCCTCTCGAGCTTCTCTGTGTCTGGGATCTACTGTCCATCCTGGATGGTTCTAGCAAGACAGAGGGTTGAAGAACTTGTCCCCGGGGTACCCCTGCTCACCAGTGGCATTGACAAAGTTCTCGGCAGTCTTCGACCATGGTGTCGCCCACTCCACCGACTGTGACTTGGGGTTGAAGAAGTCGACCCACCTCTTGCTCTCCCACCCATCCTATCAGCAGCAGCTGCGTCCCAAGCAAGGACCCAAACGACAAGGGGGCAATGGCACCAGGGTCGGCACCAGCTTTGAACAATGGGATGTCGTTCCATGCCTGGCCCACAAAGATCCCGACCACCGCTGCCATAGCTCAGCGCCCATGGATGAGCTCTGCCTCTCTGTACCATTTTAGGAATGCAGGGTCTTTGCCCAACCCCAGGGGATCAAACCCATAGTCACCTGGAAGTCTGTCGGAAGAAATTTAGGGATTAATTTCCCAGATAATAATACTCTCAGCTATTGTGTGTGTTGGGGTGCTCCTTGTAATTCATGTGGATAAGGACATCAAATGATAATATACGGACTAAAAAGGTGTCCTCTTCCTATAACAAGTACTTCCTTTGTTGTTATTTATATAGAAATATGTAATTATCAACAAATATTTTTTCTTTTATAGAAATCATCAACAAATACTTAATTCAAACTTGAAAGTTGTCGATGATGTACACATAAATAGTTGTTCTCATGGATTATTAGCCTTCTTCGGAAACATAACCTCTAATCTCTAAATGTGAATGATTTATTTCTTTTGAAATTAAAAACAGTTTTCATCGTCTTAATTGCAATCACATGCATCAAATATCTGTGTTGCTGATTGTTACAATTGAGAGAGAAGAAAAGGAAAAGGTCGGTGGTGAGTGGTGTACTCACGAGCCATCGAGCCATTAGGGGTCGATGAAGTTGCTACCTCCTTTGACAGCAGGGATCCAAGATTTCTTAGCAGCACCAGCCGCCGCGACCACCACCTGCCGACTAGAAGAGCCTCCCCAGAGCAGCAAGCCGCCTGGCTGCCTGAGCCATTGCGCTCTTCACGTGCTGCCTCCACTTAGGAATGGGGTCGCCGTGGGTATAGCTGCAGTGGCTGCCATCGTCTTTCAAAATTTTACCTCAAACACTCACTCCCAACCACCAGCTCCGCTACAGAGCAGGGTCTGCGCTTCTTCTCCTCTCCTGCAAACTTTACTCCTACTACCACTACTACTAATGTTATGTGTGTTAATAACTTCTGGCTTTATCTGTGGCCACGGGAGTAGGGGGGAGGGGCCCCATGAAATCCCCAAAGATAGATTTCCCACCAATGGGGTGAAGCCAATGTCATTGTGCTGACAAGTGGAACTAACCATCACCTCATATCCTTGGAGCCCGCATTCCACAAAAATCAATTAAGAAGGAAACCAGAGCTTAAGTAGGATGACTAGATTAATGCACAAAGACATTCAAGACACATACAATGTATTAAAAAGAGACATTCAAATAAGAGAGCAATATAAATATATCAAGAAAGAAAACAAGACTTGGAGAAAATCAGAACACCAGATAGTTTATATTAGATCAAAAACAAAGGTCAAACCACGAGAGAAGATAGTATGGACCATGACAACGCATTGAGAGAAATACAACCCTTATGACCCATAGATGAGCATCCATTCAGATTTGAAGCTCTAAAGGATACTGATCATTATTCAATTCAAGAAGAAACCAGAGGTACCTAAAAACAAAATATGAGCAACTTAATACAATGAGCAGCAGCGTGTAGATCATTCAAACTAGGGTGTACAAGATAGCATAATCAATAGAAAGAAAGTTCAACCAGATCTTCAACAGTACGAATTAAGAAAAAGCAACAAACCAGCTTTCTTCTTTATCAACAACAATGCAACCAACAACTTAGAACATCTAAAGGGTGGAAAACAAGAAGAAACAAGGGCATAAATAGAAGGACTAGATTGATGTACAAGTGACTCAAAATGCCAGCAATGTATTTGAAAAAATAATTAAATAAAAATACTCATACTAGAGTCTAGAGAAACAACAGCACTTAAAAAAGGAGCAATAACGCATGAAAAAACAAGAACAGCAGATATTCTTCACTAAACAATAAATAAAGATCCATTCAAGAGATATTTGCACACATGTACCACGTGATGAACAACATAGACGTATGCATGAGATCGGCAATGCAACAAAGAAATGAAACTTAACCAAATAGGTTCTTGCAAGAACAGTTTCATCTGTAGCAGTCATATGACCATGGAAAAACAATCTATTTCATCTACATTCCAAACCCCACCTCAGCATCACTAAACACTCTTCTGCACTAGTCATAGTAAGTAAAATTGTTTTAAAAAAAAGGATACCATAAGCTACAAAAGAAGAAAATGTAGAAAGCATGGAAGAACAAATGTCCCACACCAACACTATCTTAATATTTACATTCAGGGACCACAAATCCTTCGTCTTTCCCCAAGGCAACTACCACCTTTTTTAGGATAGCCTCGATTGGCTGATGAGAATTCTCAATGGCCTTAGAAACCTGCGTCCATCTCGGTCCATGCCTCGGCTCAGCAGAGACGCATCGATCGAGGACATCTTTCTGGCTATCCTCAGTCCCATGCTGAAGCTCAAACTTGTAGTATAGGGCCCAAGAATCCCCAATATCAGGGTCATGTGTGACTGCCCTGTTAAACCAAGTCCGGGCCTTGTCAATTGATCTTTTCTGCCAGAACAGAATGGCCACCTCTGCAGTCACGTATGGATCCTGAGTTAATCGCGTCACAGCTTCTGAACTCCGAGATTTGCGCTGGGGTCGAGGAGCCAGCTCTATGGAAGCTGCCCACAAGATCCCACTCGTGGGGCACTCCTGCAATGCCTTTGCCAAAAGGACGTCAGCTTCCTTCTTCTTCCCATGCCTGGCTTCTGCTCTAATGGCGGCCAACCAAAGATGTTGGTTTTGAGGGATCCTCTTCCTAGCAGTTGTAAGGACTGCCCTTGCTTTACTGAGCCCATTCATACGCTCCTCCACATTAGCAACAGAGAGCCACAGGGGAACAGAAGTCGGGTTTGGGCAGTGCTTCAAACCCGATTCATACACTTGCTTGGCTTTCTCCAGGTTACCAATGCGTTCCTCCAGCTGCCCAAGCATGAGCCACAATTTGAAGAAGGATGGGAAGAGTTTTAACCCCTCCTCTAACAACCTCCTCTCCTCAGAAACATTCCCCAACTCTCTCTCAACGATCGCTGACTTCATCCAGACCCTCTCGGTTCCTCCCCTCTCTCGCGCCTTGGCAAGAAGCATCCTCGCTCTCTCAGGCTCATGATTCTCGAATTCAAGCTTGAAGGCGGCAAGCCAGATCTCCTCCGAGTTAGGAATTGCAGCATATGCCTCTTGCAGGATCGCTCGGGCAGCAGGCACATCACCCGCCAGCCATTTCTCCTTTGCACCCATCAACCAAAGCACCTCGGCCTGTGGTCTATACGTGACAGCCTTCCTCAGCAAGGCATCGAGGGACTCTCTGGTCCCATGACTCTTCTCGAGCTGTGCAGCCTTGAGCCATATGCTTTTCTTTGTCAAGAACACAGTAAGCGCATGGCCGTAGATTGCTCTGGCAGTCTCAATAGAGCCCCTCTTCTTGCATTCCTCAGCATCGGCAACCCAAGTTCTCTTGCGATCTTCTTCCTCCACGCCGATACCGATAGTGTTCTTAATTATAGCCTGGCAAGTTGCTACTGAACCGGCACGCTCCGCTGCCTCTGCCTCCTTCATCCAAGCCTCCCTGTCAATGACCACTCCTTCTCTTTGCAAAGATCTGATGGCCCTTTCAATGATCTTCCCCACCATGGCAGTATTCCCATTCGCCTCCTCAAGCTTCGCGGCCGTTATCCAAATGGTTGGCTCTTTAGAGAGTTTCTCCCTCGCCTTGTTGAGAACCTTCTTTGCTTGGTCATAGGTCTCAAGCCTCGCAAGTGCAAGCCACAGCTCAACATGAAGAGGACAACACTCAACGGCTCTCTGAAGCAACAGTCGCGCATCCTCCTCGTTAGCAAGTTCCACCACTGCCTTCCACAACCTCACAGAATCGGGAATGTGCTCGAGCCCCTTTCTCAACACCCTACTCTTGTTCGCGTCGTCATGCTCCAATTTTGCTGCCTGCATCCACAGCTTCACCGAGTTGGAAATCGACTTGACACCCCTCGCGATCACGGCCTTGGCTTCATCAGGACTCGCCAGCCTACATGCCTCGAGCCACACATCTTCATTCTTGGGACACTCCTCGCACCCCTTCTGAATCAGATGTCTCGCTGCCTGGATCTTGCCAGCGACCTCCTCCAACCTTGCGGCTGCAATCCATCCAGGGGGGTGCTTGGGATTAGTCTGCGTCACAGATTTCAGCAACAACCTCGCCTTCTTGATGTCTGAAATCTCAGCATCACTGGTGATCTTCATGCTCTTGAGGTCGGTCAGGTACCCCTTGGGATCCACCACCGTCAAACCCGACACTGAATCAGATAGCCTATCCAACTTCAATGACAAAACGGTGCCCCTTCCTTCACCCACCGCTGTGAGGTCAGTCACAGGGGTCTGTGCCCATGGGGTCTCTGTCCCACCGGCCGCCATGCTCTTGGGTTCGAGGGCGGTGACGTGCTCTTTCTCTTGACGAGCCTTCTCAAGCAGAGTGTCAGGAACTGGCACGAAGCTCTCAAACCTCTTCTTCTTGTTCCTCAGAGAGTAGTCCCCAATCTCTGGTATGCTGTCCCAATCCTGCGCCGACATAGTATGTAGCTTCCTCTTCAAATCAGCAAATTGCTCAGTGATTTTGGGGTTGGAAGCCCTGTACTTCTCAATCTCCTGCTTCAACCTCGCCTCCCTCCGGTCCTTCCGCCTCGAATCCATGCGCTTGTCGATGCTCTCCCATACCGCATCCGCCTCCTTGTCATCCTCATCATACTCCGCTGATGCAAAAAGGCCAACATCATTCCCCTCGAACTCGTCAAACTTCTGGTTCTCGTCGTAGCCCTTCTCATCAGCCTCGTCATCTTCTTCATCCTCAGGGCCACCTGCACCCCTCCCTCGACCACGGCCAATGCCCCCTGGCGGCCCAATGGCAGCCCCACCGATGGTGGTGGCCGCGCGGTCCGGAAGGTCAGGGGCAGCTCTTGCAGGGCCAATATCAGACCGGGTGGTGAAGCCAGTGGCACCTCGACCGAGACCAGCCACGTAATTCGGTGGAGGTTTCGTGTTAAGGAATTCGAGCCGGGGCTTGGGGACAACTGGAGCTTGCATTCCCCCCATAAGAGGAAGATGAAGCATGAGGGTGGAATCACAAAGAATACCCATTTCCGAAAGCTTCTTCTCCCCTGGACATTGATGGAGGAGCATCGATGTGGAGAAGAGAAAGCGCTGTAGGGAGGCAGGGATTCCCACTCTGGCTTCCACCACGAGTTTTAGGGTTCTGAGGTCAGTGGAATGAGGGGGGCAGTCCAAGGCCAAAGTCCTATTGTCAAAAAGTCTTACAAAAACCATGTTTTCTGTTCAATGTCAAATAGCTTTAGGGTTTCTTCGATAGAATGGAGAGAGTGCTGAAAGAAATCACAGGAGGAGAAAGAAAGCCCCACCTAAAACAAAGAATGCAAAAAAAATTAACACTACTCCAATTACAGATAGAACCCTAAATCCAATTGTTGTGTGTTTTTTTGTTTTCATTTTATTTTTCCTATAGAAGGTTAACGTTTATACAATAGTGATGGCGATCCACAAGTCTAATTTACGTATTTGCAGAGAGAGAAATAGGGATAAAAAGCTAACTGAAAATGCAAACAACTAATTAAGAAATAAATGTCTAATTTGTGTATTTGCAGAGAGAGAAATAGGGATAAAAAGCTAACTGAAGATGCAAGCAACTAATTAAGAAATAAATAAAAGAAGTTTCAGAATCCAAACCTTAATTTTACCCATATTGCGCAAATACATTTGTTATCGTGATTTGGTCTTTCCTTAGAATTTACAAGAAATAATTAAAAAATTAAATCCATAAAAATTAACCAAAAAATTCATAGTGAAGGTACAAGATGAGGAAATAATTAAATCCATAAAAATTTAAACCTAAATCCGCAATTTTTGCCACTGGTGTACCTGATTTTGGACTTCACAATCAAATTAACCAAAATCAGTAACCCAAGAAAACAAAAAATATCATATAAAATAGAAACATAGCTTTCACAACTTCTTATGCTTCACGGGAGTCGCACTCACCCATTTCTACAGTGATCGAACAAGAAGAAAAACAAATCAGTAGAAAGAAAAATTATGGAAAATGAGAATTTCCCAAGAAATAAAGGAGTTTGAGAAAAAAAAGAAAAATCAATAGATTCAACTAACCATTGTTGATATCTGTAGGGTAAAAATGCTTTTTTTCCATTAATATCAGTTTGGATCATAGTTAGCAAATCAGGCCAAAAAATCGTATCTTTTTTTACCTATAATCTTTCTTTCTTTTTTTTTTCTTCCTGTTTTGTGTATTGCAGCCATTGCTACTTTCATGCTTTTGAAATAAAATATTATTTCAAAAGAAACCTACAATAGAAATTTTTATCCCCACCGTGTTCTTCAAAGCCACTGTTGCAGATTGAAGGTATGAATTTTTTTTTTCTCTTTTTTTTTAAACTTCAACAAATAGATGCAGATTTCAGTTGTTATAATGGAAAATCATTGTGTAAATGAAATACTGTTTATAGCAAATCATTGTGTAAAGAAAATCATATACATGCAGACTTCGGTGATTATTTGTGTGATAATTGTTTTTATGAAAATACCGTTTATGGCACAAATTAGAGCTCAAAACATAGTCTTTTACTGATGAATGAGAAGCAGAGAGTGTGACTACAGGACTAAGTAAGCAATATTTTGTTTTTTATTATGTGATAACAAAGATAAACAATATAGTGTAAACTGTAAACTTACCGGAGCAAGCAATTGTACATATAGGATTAGTTCCCCAAACCTAATCCTTCAGCTCTGCTTGCTGTTTCCCCAAGAAAATAAAAAACCCTCTTCCTTTTCTCTCTCTCTCAAAATCAGTTAGGGCGTCTTCACAAATCAGTATAGTTAGGACTTTCTCTCAAACAACATCCCAAATCAGAGAAAATCACAGAGAAAAACCCTCTTCAAACTATCCCAAATCAGCATCCCATCTTCCTTTTCTCTCTCTAAAAATCAGTGAGGGCCTCTTCCAGGGTGTGTGAAGCCGATGACCTCTTCTTCTTTTTTCTTCCCTCTCTATAAACCCTAATACCTATGAGCCAGCCCTAATTTCTTCTCTTCCTTCTTCTCTCTCCAAACCGTAGACACAGAGAGATGTGAAACCCAAAATTTCTACGAGCCTGTTTTCAAGTTTCAACTAAATAAACTTATAAAACTTTAACCATAGATAGGGAGTGACCATGGTAGAAAAAAAATCGTGTATTTTTTTAGCCTGCTGAGTAGCAATGATGTTAGGTTGGTGTGATGTTTAAGTATGAGCAATGATATCATGTAATCGTTGTATAAGAATATGATGCAACGAGGCTAAAAATTTATTTTATGACTGTTTGATCTAAATTTTGAAATATATATTTTTTTTTATTCAATTTAACGGTCACAAAAAAAATAAATAAATTTGAAAATATAATTAAAAAAATATTTTTTTAATCCAATTAATATAGACCGTTCATTTTGATAAGATGCTTAGATGTAAGTCTTAAAAAGATTATTTCATTTTCAATTGTTTTGGACAGTTTTATTATCATTGAACAATGTTAAAAAAAAAAAAAAGATTAAGATTTTGAGTCTATAAATGTTAAGATCTTGAAATTCACAAAATGAATGGTCTAGATTTGTTTTTGGAGATGACTCATTTTGACCTTTTCTAGGATTCAAATTGAACTTTTTTTTTTGGGGAGATTGATTATTGAGATGAAGAGAGTATATGTGCAAAATTTGGGGTCATACAAATATCACAAATATGGTTTTATATAAATGTCGTTGCATTATACTATGATACAACCGTTGTATTGGATCACTAAGTACTTAATAAATAAATTTATATAGTATATTTGTCACCATACTATAATGAATAAATTTATATCGTATATTGGTCACCATACTATAATGAATAAATTTATATAGTATATTTGTCACCATACTATAGTTAAAAATATTTAATAAATAAATTTATTTGTTTTTGGTACATGATAAGTAGTTGTGTGTTTTTTAAAGTATTTAATGGGTAGATTTATGTAGTACATTTTTTTTTTGTATGTACTAGTTAATTATGTATTTAATATTTGACGATTGGATGACAGTCTCGAATCATCTAAATTAATTGACTTAATTATATTAGTCTAGTAACGTTTTTATTGATGAATTAGTTATTAATGGTTTTGACACAATTTTTATTATTTAAAATTTCAAAATTTCTAATATTATAAATTTATCCAATTTTTTTACTCCAATTTTTTTAACGTAATCTGATATATTAACGGTATCTTTATATGAAGTATTATTCGTATTTTTTACTCGATTTTTTCATCTGACTATTAAAAATAAAAACAAATTATTTCCAAGTTTATGATGAACCGATTTATTGATAGTCCCTGCTAACTATAGTTTGGATTGGGTTTATGAGAAACCCTAAAACCGTAGAGAGTAATCTGAAGACAAACTCTCATGGGTTTAAGTACACTCGGGGAGAAAATAATGTAGAAAATTAGTGAAGAGAGGGAGGCGCACCTCTACTAAGAAATCCATGCGGCTTCCCAATGTCAACAGGCAAAAGATATATTGGTAGATACAAAGTTTTGGTGAAGTATTCATTTTGATGTTCACACCCATTCTGGATGTCAAGGGTTTTAAGATTCATTTTGATGTTCACACCCATTCTGGATGTCAAGGGTTTTAAGAGATGTAAATCATAAAATAATATATATAAATATATATATATATATATATATATATATATAATATAACTCCATAATTTTTAACTCACCTTACTTGGACAAACACTCCAGAAAAAAGATTCAATAATAAGAACATTTGAAATGTTTAATTTTAATAATTTATAAAAAATTAAAATTTTCAGAAAAAATATATTCCAGGCTATCTAAACAGTGAATTTGCATTTTTCTAATCTCTACCATATAATATGCAAACAACATACATACATATTCTAGTAAATGTCAACTCCAATAAATACCAACTCCAATACGATATACTTTTCCCCATGATTGAGGAAGCTAAACGGGCCCTTGAGTAGTAGGAATCAAACTTGAGATGCAGTGATCCTAAATGTTAGTTGCAACCTATTATTCAAAACAACAGATCGGGTCTTGGCCCCATCCAATTAATCCAACCGATTCCGACTAGATCCGCTGATTGGTGCCCCGATTGTTTTTGAAACATGCAATTTTGGTAAAAAAATCTAAAAAAAAAACCCAAAAATTGAAAAAAAATGTTTAAAATTTATATGTATTGTTTTTTATATTATCACGTAAAAAAGGAAAAATATAAAAAATATTATAAGCATAATTGGGTTTCTGATAAAATAATTAGGCACCTGAAGCAATACTAAGACCGACAGGTGCTTGAGAGAGTGCACATTCAAATAGTATCAAGAAATGTGGTTTCGATACTGAAAATCTTTGTGATAGCCTTAAAATATATTTTCATCTTTAATTGTTAAATTTGGAGCTTCGAATATGGTGTAGATATATGAAAATCTTGAAAAAAGAAAAATTAGGGGAATTTTGTGGGGAAGACAAGCTGCGGCCCTTATCTTTTTATTCAAGCATATTTGAAGTTAGCTTTTTTGAAGGTATTAGTGGGATGATATTATTGGTGAGAATGGAAACCAACAATGTGATAACTAAAGCATAGGTTCCTATCACAACAACTTTAATCCATTTCCCTTGAACATCTTGAAAATTGATGGTTCAAAAATATACTATTTTCAAAACTTGAAATATATTTATTTTTTCATGTCTATGCATATTGACGTTGAGATGATCAATTTGAGGATATTTAACCATCAAAACCACCTCTTCTTATGAAAATTTTGAGGTGGGCTAAAAAATTTGATTAAAATTATTTTTAAATAAAAAACAAAACCTAAAAAAAGAGATTTATTATTGGCCCTTGGACGAACAATTCGCAATGTGATTTTACATCTCACATAATGGATTTTTTTGTGACTTTCAGGGACAATAATGGTTTCTGGACAATGGATTAGAGAGAAAAAGTCAATTGGTCGTGTAATTTATGACATTTACAGGTGGTGGGAAAAAAAGTCAACACCAGAGAGTGAAAGATGTAGATGCTTGAGAGAGAGAGGAAGATGGATTGAGAAAAAGACCAGCAGATGCTTGAGAGAGAGATGCCAGACGATGTTCTAAACTTGCCCCTTAGTGTTTAGCACTGAGTACCATCATTCTAGAGAGAGAGATGGTAGATGCTTGAGAGAGAGAGAGGGAGATCGATTGAGAGAGAGACCAGCAGATGCTTGAGAGAGAGATGGCAGATGCTGTCCTAAACTTGCTCCTTAGTGTTTAGCAGTACCACCATTCTAGAGAGAGATGGCAGATGCAGTAGTGACCTTCCTGCTCGAGAAACTCTTCGACCTCTTGTCTGAAGAAGCACAGCTCTTCTCGCGCAAAGAATTAGAATGGCTCCGGAAAGAGTTGGACGCCATGCAATCCTATCTAAAGGATGCTCTGAAAGAAGAAGAGAGAATGATGAGGTTGCAAAGACTTGGGTAGTTCAAGTAAGAGAAGCAGCATATGAAGCAGAAGAAATCCTCGACAAATTCACGATCCAAGTGGAAACTCTCCAATTGAAGAGAGAGAGGAAGAATCGCCAGCTTAAAGGTTTCCTCCCCCTTCCTCCCTCCTCAGTTTTGCAGCATCAAAGAATTGATTGAGCAGTGTAGACTTAGGCGCCAAGTGGGTGGAGAGATCAGAAGGATCAAAAGCCTGATCGTCGATATCTCCAAACGAAAGTCAACGTACAAGCTCGAAAACCCAATAAGAGAAGCATCAATCTCAACTGATAAATGGCAAGAGGTTCGAATTGTTTCTTCATACTTAGAGGAAGCTGATATAGTGGGTTTCGATAAAGATGTCGAAAAATTAAGCAAATTCTTGTTGGATGAGGAGCTGGAGCTTAAAGTGTTTGGTATGGGTGGTGCAGGGAAAACCACTCTGGTGATCGTTATGCTTGGGTTACAGTTTCCCAAACTTATGGAATCATGGAGGTTTTCAAATCCATTTTGAGAGAATTCAGGAAAGATGTTTTGGATTCAATGAGTGATGGGCAAATCATAGAGAGGCTTAAGGACTATTGTAGAGAGAGAAAGTATTTGGCGGTTTTGGATGATGTATGGGATCCATTGGTGTGGGAGAACATGAGAGTCACCCTAATTGAAGGTGGACGCCAGAGTAGGACTATAATCACTACCCGTAACGCGAAGTTAATTTCAGTGAAGAAGGCGATTCATGAAATTGAGCCTTTGAGAGAGAAAGATGCTCAAGAGCTCTTTCACAAGAAGGCTTTTAACAGTAACGGAGGAAGCTGCCCAGAAGAGTTACAGGCCTTGGCTGAGAAGCTCTTGGAGAAATACGAAGGCTTGCCACTAGCTATTGTGGTTATGGGAGGCCTCATGTCGAGGCAAGCAAGAACCCCGCAAGCATGGAAAAGAATTCTAGATGATTACAATTGGGAGTCAAATGAAGGGGATGATAGACTCTCAAGAGTGCTTTCTTTGAGCTATGAGGACTTACCCTCTCGCCTCAAGTCGTGCTTCTTGTGCTGCTGTTTTTTCCCTGAAGATTACGAGATTTGGACAGAGACATTGGATTGCAGAAGGATTTGTTGAAGAAAAGCAAGGAAAAACAATGGAGGATGTGGCTAAAGATTATCTAACAGAGCTTTTAGATAGAAACATGCTTCAAATTGCTCAAGTAGAGAAGCTCAATTGGACAGTGGAGAGGTGTCGGGTCCATGATTGTATGCGCGAGCTTGGGCTCTTCATATCCAAGGAGGAGAAATTCAATGAAATCTAAGTGCAAGCGGGGCCATACTTAAAGAGAAGCCCTGTCGCCTCTCTCTCGTTGATAGTACCTTTCATCATGTACCCAACCATAGCCTGGATAGGGTTCGTTCGTTCATGCAGTTTGAAATCAGCTGGTTAGCTCCTCCTTTCATGGACCATATATTCCCTCAGCTCACGTTGTTGCGTGTGCTGCATATAGAAAGCTATTCTTCAATCATGGGTTTGTCCGAAATTGGAAATTTGGTAAGTTTGAGGTATTTGCACTTAGATTGTCTGATCGGGGAGCTTCCAGTGACCTTTCAAAACCTCCAAAATCTTCGGACTCTAGTTCTAATGGGGACACAAGTAGTTAACCTACCAAAATGGATCTCAAGATTAGTAAATTTGAGGCATCTTTTTTCCACGAACAATGTACATTCTGATGAACCTTTGGCAATTGGGTGTCTAAGGAACCTGCAAACCTTGGCAAGTATAGTGGCAAAAGATGGTCTAGTTAGACAGGTAAGGAAGTTGACTGAGCTCCGCTGTTTACATATGGCTGGAGTGAGAAAAGAAGATGGGGAGGAGTTAGCAGCCTCCATTGGGAGTCTGCGCAACCTCCTCTATCTGGATTTGGTGACCATCAATGAGGATAGTCTCAAATTAGAGATATTTCCATCTTCTCTTGAACAGCTACGGATAGACGAGCAGTTAGAGAAGCTACCAAGTTCATTTATATCTCTTGGAAGCCTCACCAAGTTGTGGTTATGCAACACTAAGTTAAGTGAGGACCCATTCATGCCCCTGCAAGCTCTGCCAAATCTTGCCGTCCTTATTTTGTGGACAGCCTACACAGGGAAGAGACTAGGAGGTTGCAGGGCAAGAGGCTTTCCCAATCTAAATAGTCTTGTTCTTTATGCAATGGAGGGGTTAGAAGAATGGGGTGAAGTGGAGGAGAGAGCCATGCCTGGCCTTCTTTTTCTAAGGATTCGGTTGGGTACAAAATTGAGAATGTTGCCACAAGGCTTTGAGCGCCTCAAAGGCTTAGAGTTCTCCCACATGCCGATGAAGTTTGTAGAGAGGTTGCACCAAGATGTTGGCGAAGATCATTATAAGGTCCGATATATCCCTAACATTGAATTTTTATAAGGTAAAAGATATATGTACACTGTATTCTAGTGGACTGTGCAAAACTATAGTCCTTTAGGGTCATAACCGTCTGATGAAATGATGCATAGTAGTGGAGAGAGACTAAGACCCACCATAGTGGTCATTCTTGCTCTAGTGGGTCCCACCCCCTCGCCATTGTAGTTTGCCATATCACCGGACTGTCATGGCCCGAGGGTCTTTGGGTTTGAGTAGCCCATTAGACCATATTATACTTTCCCCTTCTTACAGTTGATACCCGTTCCACATATGGTTCAAGATTGGAGCATCATCCTCTCAACAATTTCTTTCATTTTTGTTGTCTATACTCTATAACATGTAAGATCCTACTTTGAACCGGCAAATGATAAGTGGTTTCATTAAGCATTTAAGATTGTTGGTTTACGTGGTTCACCCTTTGTGGGTGGGAAACTCCGACATGATTTGGAATATCGAAAGGTTAGTATTGATAATGAGATAGAAATGATTTGGGTAGCAATTTTGGAGATCCCAATCCATTTCTACCTTTGGATAGAGAAGATTCTAAGTGAATCCCATTGAAATTGATTATGATAAGGGATCTAAGTGTCTTCCAATTTTCAAGGTAGGAAAACTGAGAGGGAGGGACCTTTAGTACATAAGAAAGGAGAGAAAGAGGTGGTGCTCTACTCCCTAGACACCCGTGCACTTCTCTCTCCTAGGCCCCCATGTGGCTCCCTGCTCCTTCTTTTTTCCTCTCTCTTCAAAAAGTGAGAATAGGCAAGGAACTCTCGGACCATCTCCATCAAAGCTCGCGAAGGATATGTACCATTTACACAAGTTATGGTTCCAGTAATCAAGAGACTGGTTAAGGTTAACAACATCTTTTTGAAAAGAAGTACCTGTGAGCGTGAGGGGAAGAAAATCCACATAAAAGGTGGTCAGGCTTTGAGAGGTATGGAATATCTATCAGATCTATGTATGCTTTTGAGATTAATTTTGTGTTTCTGCTGCGTATTGACTCGCCAAGCGAGCCAACAAAGACAATGAATAAAATGATAGGTATGTAGAATATTCATTTTAATATTTGAGTGAATGGTTTTGATCTATATGTTGTTGAAACTATAGCACGCATCATGTTGTCTTGAATCACAGTCAATGGCTTGAAGTGAGAGAGTTTGTTTGGTTATTTAAATTTTTCTTTATTTTCTTCGTTCAACTGCACTTTCTGTTATATTAGCAGGCTCTCTAATGAACTTGTTCAATTTCCTCCATAATTCACGAGACAAATTTTGAGAGTAACAACCTTTGCTTGCAAGACATTACGATTCCTACTGAAAAGGGCTAATTGCACTCTGCGAATTATTTTGTTGTTAAATGTGTCAATTGTACAGTCCTTACAGATTTCTATCTCAAATTCAATTGACATTTCTTTTGGTAAGAAATGGTAACTTCCCTCCATTAAAAGCAAAATCAATTAAGACTGCAATGAGGATGCACGATTCTTCAGTTAATTGACTTATTTACTCTCAATGTTCTGATATTCCTCAAATTAGTATGAGAAATATCAATGCGTAAGCTTTCATGAGCCATTTCTAGAAAACCAAATTAAAAAGCAGAAATAACTCCGCTATTTTGAGCACTACTGCAGCTCATGTGCCTACAATTGGTAACCAAAGAGAAACGCACTCACTATGTACATGTGGACAGCCAAGGGAACTTAAGCTCCATAATACACTCTACATAAACAGGCTGTCAAAATTAACATTAGAGATAATTGAAAACCAAGCAATTTTATATAGAGACCATTCTTTATATAATCAATGCTCTAATATACACAGAATAAATAATTTATATTGACAAGAAAGCAATTTGAAAATATTACAAAAAAAAAAGTGCAATAAAGGCAGAAGATTTGTGCCATGACATGTTTGAAGGGAAAAATGTGGCACACTATAATGAGCAGGCAAAAAACAATCTAGTGTTAAGGGAAGAATAATCGACTAGAGGATGGAAAAGCAAGATTCATTTCATAGGAAAGTGAATTTTCCTCGAGGTGAAGAGCGACTGCGCCTCAAATCAGGGATGGAAGCTGCACCCTCTCTCCCATGACGAGTGATATCATTTGATGGCTTATTCTCATGTTTAGTGCTTGAGAATGGGTCCACCATTGAAGCTAAGACTCTGCAAGATCCAATAATCCAATTGAGTATTCATTCTTCTTATGAAGATTGTCCCTTCCATTAGAGTGGCTACAAGTGACACATACTCTCACAAAATCATAAAACAAGAAAGAACTGGTAAATCTTGAAAACAATTTGCCACAAAGATGGTATAGAAAAATATAAAAGGAGGGATTTTTCCCTAAGGATCTTGGGAAAACTATAACCTTTGGGGCCTTCATTGGCCATTAAATGATACATAGTGATGGAGTGAGAGAACGAAACCTCCCATCAGGGTCATGACATGTTCTCCTGGGTTGCGCTCTCTCCATTATCACCCATCAATTCAACAAATGCTGATGACTCTTAGGGCCTATGGTAAATTGGAAGTCCTTGGGATTATAATATACTCTGTTTAGTTTAAAACTGCAAATTAAGCAATCAAAGGTTTTATTTTCTAGCCGACTTATTACCTTGATTCAACATGGCTCAAATTCCTCATCGTACTTCGATTGGGCTTCTTTTCTCTAGGTACTCGATGAGCTGTTGAAACAGCCAATACATGCTCCACCCACATGTCAGGCTCTGAAAAATCACTCTTCCTACTCCCCTCAGTGTCCAACTCTGAATGTTCCCCATTAGCTGCCACATCAGCCTTACTGGACCCACTAGGAGGCGGCCGTTTGGATTTTGAGGCCCGTTCTGTCAGTGCCATATCAGCAGTATTGGCCTTACTTGAGAGTTGTGTCAATGCCGTGTCAGTACCATGGGTCCTACTTAGCTTGGGCTTGGCCTTTGCCTCTGGCTTAGGCTTCTTGACCCCACCATGCCTCACACTGAGGGCCGGCACCTTCAATTAAAGATTTAAAACCTGGTGTTATGCCATTATAATATCAAATAACACCTAAAGACTTCTTTTGGTATCATTTCTCAAAAAACTACTGTCACAGGATGATATGTGAAAGATATTTGTCTACCATCACTTCAATGTGCTTGAGAGATACTGGGATCTATCACTTATTACAACATTTGCAGATCAATCATTTTCTATGTATACAAAAGGTTGATTTCATCATCGATAATCAAAAAGGAAAGTGAGAGGATTTTTCAAACCAGAATAAGTTTTTGCACTTCCTTAAGTGCCTCAACTCTCAATATTCTTCATTCCCAATCTGACATATATGATATATCTTATATACTTCCTGATTCCAATATTCGATCTTACTCTTATACCACATTTCTTTGGGATTACCATTATTGACCAGCATAAAGTTTCTTAAAAGAATAATAGAAAGGGCCATCCATTGTAACACCCAAAAGGGCATTACTACGATATCTGCCATTACATTATTCTTTAAAACCATACCTTGAATTGCTCCTCTTCTTGCCCTTCCTCCTCTGGGTAGATCTTCCTTGGGTTGTTTGACCTACAGAGTTGGTAGAACATATCGGAGATGCTATCTTGCTTGGCCAGATCTTGTGGAGCCCACCCCCTTTGCTCCGAAACTTTACATGTTGAAGGAATCGCCATGGATTTGTTGATGCCTTTGTCTCCTCGAGTTTCAAGCTCTGCTCTGCTTTTTAGGGCAGAACGGTCAGCTGATAGTGATCTTCGTATTGGTGGTGATGGAGACCTTAGCTTTCGAGAGTTATAAGGGCTCTCAGGGGCTACAAGGGGTGAGATCAGATCGAGTTCTTTGTCTGAGTATCCACGTTGATGATGAGGTCTTCGCTGCTTCCCTGAAGAATGGCTTCTCACCTAGTAGAGATTGACAACAAAGGAAAGAACTTGTCAATCCATCTATAAAGAAGGCAGTTATAATGATAGCTGGAGGTTTCTGTGAAACATAAAAAGCATGAAAATGATAGTGACAAACCTATATGTTCAAAGAATAAAGCTAACATAGAATGAAGGATTAAGGTGGGGTGAATTGGGTATTTTATAGGAGCAATAATGTTTATTTTGAATTTATATAAGATTTCAATGCATGAGGGGATCCCGCTGTTGCTGTAGATAGTTGGTTAAAAGTCTCAACATTTTAATTTTGTGATGTACAGATTTTGAGGAATGGGTATTAAATTTGTGTTCAATATTTTCAATACCCTAAGTACTGATGCCTTGTCTATGACCATGTCCTAGCTGAACCCAGGCTTCATAAATTCGCTAAGGAGCAGTCTCACCTGAGTATATATACAATATATTTGCAATTCTAACAATGTCACGAATAGAAGAAAATTAAGTTGTGTTCTGGTTTTGAGCTTGCAGATCTGGCTTGTCTCTAAACAATGCATTCACAATTTTAACAATGTCATCAGACAGATATGGGAGAGGGAAATATATGAAATTTTTATGACATACCTCAATGCTTCCAAATTCAACTGGTGTGGTCTGCAAGTTGTGTTCTGGTTTTGAGCTTGCAGAACTGGCTTGTCTCTGTAAGTTTATTGGTGACACTGCGATTCTGGTCCTCTGAGTCTCTGAACTGCTCCTACTGTACTTACTTCCTTGCAATTGCTCCACTTCAGCTTCTTTCTTCTCCAATGCCAACTTCAGATTTGAGATCTGAACCAAGCGCATGAAACAGTCTCAAATTATAAAAGGATTGTCGAGTGAGATAATGGCATGAAATCATCATATTGTCTGGTTCCATGCAATGGGCATTGCTTGACAAAGGAATAAATTGAGATCTATGAGCTAATACTGATAGGCCAAAAAGAGTGAAGAGAACAATTTTTTAGGAAATGGCCAAAAATTTGACCAATCACGGATAGAATCTAGGGCAAGATGTTGAAAAGTTTGACAAATGAAGTGGTTAAACCTGGGGGTAAATGTTTGATCAGCTCTACTTGAAATTTGTTGTAATCCGAGTTTCAGCTAAGAATGCATCACAACATTTTCAATTTCATAAATTTCCAGATGAATTCAAACTGAAATTCACCAAAATTCTGTGAGCCATGATTACTGTTTCAGCTGATCTCAAATGAACATAATATGAATATTGCTGAAATGCTTGATTCAAGGGGATTCTAATGTTAAAAAGAAAATAGCCATTGGTTAATTTTATCCAAAAATTTGCTGAAGTCAAATCTTGAAAACCGTGGTAGAGGAGGGCAAGATGGCTGATCAAGGCTTGTCATATGTTTGGATGGTACAGTTAAATACAAAAATATGCTTCACAAATTACTAGTGACTGGATTAATAACAAATCTTTCTGCCAAAATGATTGATTAAAATCCAACTCAAACTCAATGCATCAAGCATAAGAACAAACCTCTTGTTTAAGTTCTTTCACTTCCCCACTTTCCTTGTTGGAAGAAGCTGCTCCAAGCTCTACTGATGCGACACGTTCAGCAAACTTCAGTGTGCTGATTGTCTCTTTATAGGCATTTGGTTCTGGGTTTATATGGACAAACATTAAAGTTTTCGCATGCCCACCTGAAATATAAAACAAAATTAAAAAACAAAGCAAAATAATAGACAATACAGCCAATTTGAGCTAGAAACAGGAACATATAATTAAATGAGGGGAAATTTATGAAAATACCAACAAGAGACGAACTATTCAATGACTTACCCTTTTAGAACTATTCCAACTTAAGACCATATGTTATGTTGTGGGTATTTTAGAACTATTCCAACTCAAGACCCTTAAATGAGGTTTGAATGATGTTACCTAAGGAGTCTTGTAGTAACTGAGTGAGCTTGCTGTTTCTGTATGGAATATGGGTGCTCTTTTGTGCAAGGGCAGATATGACATCTCCTAAGGCGGAGAGTGATTTGTTGATATGTTGTGCTTCCTTCAATCTTTCACCAACTGCCTCAGATTTGTCTACTCTCTCACTACCAGCCAGGTCTACGAGATGAAGGCATCCCCTGAGGATTGAGCCAGAGGCTAATTCTGTCCCTTGGACATGGACTGTTAACACGCTGTACAATAAAGGTTGATCAACAAACTGAATGCCTCTGTTTTTTTCAGCAAAAACTGTGGGATAAATGAAGAGCTGAGACATTTGAACTCCATCTAGAGATTGGATTTAAACATTTTAGATTTCTTCTCATATCTCTTAATTATTCGGAATATTCACTAGTTACAAAAACTACATTGATTAATGTGAAATGATGAAATAGAATTTAGATTTAGAAATGTCCTCCAAAGTCCAGTTGGTTCCACCCCAATTACCGCGGACTAATACAAAAATAGCTAAACTCATAAAGAAACTTAAACATATAGAACTGAATTGAACCAATTGACCTGGACAGGAATGTGTTCACTTGAAACTTCGTATAGGTAGTACATCATTTCTTATTCACAAAAAGGAAAACATAAGAGGTGGATGTAAACTATCTACACAAGGCACAGACATGACAATTCAACTACAGATGCCAAAGCATAAGCGGTACCTGTGAGAACGACTGCTTCGTTCATTCAGAGCAGTTGCTCCAACTGCACGATTTCTATGACCCATTTTCATCAAATCCAGAACATCTTGCGTTGATCTTACTGTAACCAAATTTGCATCAGGTACATTGCAACCATTTATTTGGGAATTATTTCGTATCTCTAATGTGCAAGAAGTCAAGGAAAATATTTCAAATATTGTCAAGAATTAGGAGGAAAAAATGTAGGGATTAGTCAGATTAAGGGAATCTCTAATAATATTAGAATCTTGGGAGCACTTCTATGAAAATTTCACAAAATGTAGTAAATTGCAATTTATATAAAGTTTAGGTTTTATATGACTAGGGATAAGGCCTCAAAAAATAGTCAATTCTAGTCAGGGAACAAATGGTTAACAAGAAGCAAAATCTATCACAACCTAAAACTGTAACGTAGACAAATGAATCAGATGGTATTTCAAAGGATATCTTCGATTGGAACCATCAGCCACGAGTAGATCTCTAACTTGTTCATTATAAATCTCTATCATCTGTACACTGACTTCGTATGTTATGACATCCATCCTGTCCTTTGATATTTGGAAGAGATCACGGAGAGCTCGGTAGTTCACCCCCCATGTATCCTCATCCATTAATTCTGGGCCCGTCTGCATATAAGAACATGAAAGTGTAAACCATGTGGCAAATCATCACAAGAAGTTGTAGCTGCCATGTGATTGGTTAGCTCGATAATAGATTGAATGAGAATTGTAATCTTCAAATTACCATGGTATATGTCTTTCCAGACCCTGTTTGGCCATATGCAAAAATACAGACATTGTATCCATCCAGAACTGATCTAATCAATGGTTGTGTGTCCGCAAATACTTGATCTGCCAACAGAATAGATCACCATAAGAAACAATGCAAACAACCATGAAGGTTTAAAATAGTTATCCCACTTGAAGAAGAGTGTTAATATTCTTTCCATAGGGGAATTTTAGACATTTTCATATAAATTTGGATCAGTTTTTATATGGGAGTTCAATTAAATAATCTCCAGTTACTTTGTAATTATAGCTCAAATCAAGGAACCCAAGAGGTCGAACAGATTTTCTATAGCTCGTCCTCATCCCTCTACCACTCAAATGTTCTCCTCAATTAATGCCAAATTTTTGTGCTTAATGAAAATCAAGAGGTGAACTTTTAAGTCATTTCTGTATAATCTGAGTCCGTTGGTGAATTATAAATACCAACATATTTCATAGTTCAAGAAAAAAATTAACCTATTTCAGTGGTTTATGAACATAAAAATAATGAAATTGCAAAACCTACCCTGCATTGCATTGGTTCCAAAGACTTTGTTAAATGTGAACATCCTCCTTGCATCTTTACCAGATTTATCAGGATTAACAATCATAATATTCCCATTTTCTCCAATATAATCTACAGTGGACTGCCCATCAGATTGCCCAGGCAAGAAAGGCCGCACGCGGCAATAGACCCTTATGCTCCCTGTGGAAAAATAACGCAGAAAAATCTCACTTAGTGCTAGCTTAGAACATCAATAAAGTTCATAGACTTCAGCCAGTTCTCAAATTATTGGGAGAGAATTTAACTAGGAAAAATCATATACCTTTCAGGTCCATTACTTGATTGTAGAGCTGACGATTTTCCTCTAACACTTTATGGTAGGAAGATGCAGCTGCTGCAAGGCCATGGATATGGCGGTCTAATAGTGAAGAAGAAAACAGGTGTCCTTTATTAGATTTAAAAACGATGTTCTTTTCCAGAAATTTTGAATGACAAGTGCAAGATTAAGATCAATAGATCAGGTCAGACTTTCTACCAAGGTTGTTTAACTCGTCTTCCCAATTTGATTGCAAGCACAGTAGCTGCTCCTTTGTCTCATTGTACCAGAATTTAATCTCCTGATGATTACCACTATTCAGAGACTGTATTCACATATCTTAAAGAATAGACCTAAGGCAAATAAGTTGACACAAGAAAATCCAAACTTTACAATAATGGGAACGGACAAATATAAACCAATGGATCAGGTTTATGAGACAAAAGCAATTTTTGACTGAATACATAAATACTTGGCATCCAAAGTTCCAAAAAGCATTCCATTGCTTATCAGCTGTTCATGGAATACTAAGTAAAAGAACAGTGCAGTTAAAGGAGGAATTTTACATGTGATCATGCATGACGATGGCTAACCACGTAATGTACACACAAAGCACGTAAGGAATGAATAGCTCAAGAGAAGAAGAAGAAGAGCTAGTTAGAAATCAAAGCTTGAGACAAAGCATAAAAATTGATGAAATTGTTTTGATTTTCATACCCCAAGTTCTTTCTGCTGACGGTCAATCTGTTGCTCATGGATGCTTCCTTTATGGTCCTTACTCTGGTTTTCTCCTCTCATACCACCACAAGAGCACTTTTTCAATCCATCTGCAAGAGCTTCGATAGGCTTCCAATCAAGGCATCTTGAAAATGCCTCCAAAAATTCGTCCTTTGAGAAATAATTATCATCTCCTCTGAGTGTGTCTTTAAGAAGCAATCGCACCTGTGGAATCAATTATATGTGCATGTTAGATGTCTTGAAGTCTGTTATAAAAAGAGACACCATACTTGCAAATTTTTTATCATTAGGATCACCTGGTTACTACGGTTGAGAAGCATGCCATTAAATTCTTTGGTGACTTTTCCCAAAACATTGTCGAGAAGCTGCATATGTAGCAAGAACAACCTTAATTGTGACAAGTTGTTGCAGACTAAATACTACCCATATAGAAATAAAACATGAACCTACCAGCCCAAAATAGGAGTTCACATGTTCATTTACAAAACATACTTGATGCACACTTTCTTTCTTTCTTCTTTTCTCTTTTTTTTTTTTTGACATGTTCACAGGTTAGGAACAGAACCCTTGACGTCATATTGTGGCTCTGCCACCTTGACCACCCTAGCCAAGGGTCCATTCCTAAAGGAATGAACTTAAAAAAGGTACCTTAAAGCAGCCAATCTTACCTACCATTCCATTCAAGGTAAAATCCTCAGAATCTTTCATGTCTAATAAGAGAGTTCGTAGGAGCTTAAATCCAAATCTATCAAATAAAGAACTCAAATAAACACCAGTGTTGGATTCTTCAAGGAAGATTTTACTAGAGAGATCCAACAATTCAGACAGGCGTCCTTCACATAGCAGACTAGAATTCTCTGAGGGCTCAACCATATTTCCAGCACCTTGACAAGAAGATGGTAGACCTCTGATGGACCATGGGGTCTTTGTGATCCCACCAAACCTCCATATTCCATTGCAACCAGCTTGTCTCCACTCGTGGAATCCTTTCAGACAAAGAATGCAGTCGACAACCTTAGTTGAGGAACCCCCCTGGAAAAGAAAAGGTAGAATGAAAAAGATAACTTATGGTTTCACAACTCTCTCTCTCTCTCTGGGTATTTTCTTTTTTTATTTTTATTTTTTTGCTGGGGTTCGGAGGGGTCTGTGTAGTTGACAACCACGTGCAGGAGTGCATTGTGTATGTCTACATGCATGCGTGCAACACATGTAAACAATAGCCATTACTGATAAATGTAATTATTATCAACCAGCAAATTATTTTTTGAAACCAGGATTTCTAAGATTGTTGTTTGGAAAATGTAGTAAAGCAAAACGTTGTTCCACGCTTCTAGACAAATATTTTTTTGGGGATATTAGTCATTAGGTGGACAAATTGTATTTCAGTCTTACCAGGTGAGAAGAAAAGAAAAATAGTTAGCCAGAACATAATCTCTCCAATGAGAATTTACCACCCTTGCCAATGAAGCATGCCACTGATTTTCTGACAATCCTGTTAGACTCCTTATAGATATGTGAATAGATTGTGTGTATATGCACGTGGGGCACGTGTCTGTGTGCGAGAAAGACAGAGAACTAAATAATGCACCTTCTCAAGATCAGATGCCTCAAAAGTTAAAAGCTTCAACTCTTTAACAGCAACTAAGAAGTTTCTCATATTCTCGAAGTACTGAATTGCCGATTGTGCTGCCCCATCTGCAAGTGGAACCGTAAGGTTCGGACTTTCGACCACCTGTTGTATGAAATTTCATCTGGAACACTCAATGCAAAGAAACCAAGCATAACTAAAAGCAAACCAAGTAAGGCCAAGACAAGGATATCAGCCAAAGCAATAAAAATATTGAAAAAATACACAATTTTCTTTATTTTTTTATCTTGTTAAAAAATGGATCGTTTTCTACTTTTCTTTTGATTCTTTCTTCGTTTTGTTCATTGGGGTGAAATATTGGGCTTAGGAAGGTCCCCTACCATACAAGCTTGTTTATATATATATATATATATATATATATATATATATATATATATATATATATATATATATATATATATATATATATATATATATATATATATATATATAATATGGGAAAGACTTGCATTAAGCACTAACTGATGGAACAGTGTGAGCCTTACGATTCAGATTCAATCTAGGCTGATCTAACAGACATGACTGCATTTCGTATTTTAATTTTAATTTTTTTCTACAATCCAAATTATATGAAATTTGGAGGGGTCGCTCTTCTCATCAATGCACACCTACTAAAAATATTAAAAAATATATTCGTAAAATTTAAATTGATCAAAATACCCTGGAATTTTTCAAGGGTATTTGGGTCCATTTAAATTTTACAAATAATATTTCTAATGGTTTATTAAATTCACCTATGTTTTAAGAATAGACGCTCCAAATTTCAAGTGATTTGAATTTGTAGAAAAAAATTAGAATTCAAATATGAAATGCAGTCATGATCATTGGAATGGCCCAAATTCAATCGGAGCCATTAGGCTCACATTGTTCCATCATCTAGTGGGCTTAGACCAGCCTTTCCATATATATATATATATATATATATGTGTGTATGTGTGTGTGTGTGTGTGTGTGTGATTTTCTAGATAACAACCCCCCAAATTACATAGGTTCAAGTTAGAGACCCTTGTGATTCGTATTTTTACCTTTATTGCCCCTATATTACTTGAAGACCAAAAGATACAAAAGGGTATTTTGGACTTTTTACTTTCAAACTTGAAAAAATTTGAATTTTGAAATTTAAAGCTCTTTGCTCTCTCACACTCATTCCTATTCTTTCTATCTCCTTGCTATCCCCCATCCTCTCTCTCTTTATTTCTCTCCATGCTGTCCCCTTTCTTATTCTTTCTCTCTCCTTGTTCTCCTTCCTATTATTTCTCTCTTTCTTTCTCTTGGTCCCATATGAGAGATTTTCAGTCAAAAGAGAGCGAGGATGGGGAGGGAAAGGGGATAAAGAGAGAGAGGATGGGGGACAGTAAGAAGAGAGAAAGAATAGGAAGGCGTATGAGAGAGATGAGCTTTAAATTTCAAGTAAAGAGTCTAAAATTTCCTTCTATATCCTTTGGTCTTCAAGAAATATAGGGACAGTAAAAGAAAAAATACGGTTCACAAGTTTCTCTAACTTGAACCTATATAATTTGAGAGGTTGTTAGCCCTAGAAAATCCATATATATATATATATATATATATATATATATATATATATAAACTCTTCCCAATGCCTATAGACGAAAATGAACAGTGATTTTGCCTAACCTCATCGCATGATCACAGTTGTCCAATAGTGTTTCAATTTTTATTTTTTATTTACAAATCCAAATTACTTGAAATTTGGATCGTGCGTACATCTTAGTGAGGCGCACCTAATAAAAATATAAAAAAAATAATTCGTAAAATATAAATTGATCAAAATACCCCCAAAAATTTATGGGGGTATTTTGGTCAATTTATATTTTACGAATTATTTTTTTAGTATTTTTATTAAGTGTGCCTCACTAAAATATACATACACTCCAAATTTCAGATCATTCCGATTAGTAAACAAAAAATGAAAATTGAAACACTACCGGACAACTGTGACCGTACGATGAAGTTTGGATGGTGATGAGGATAGGCGAAATCATTGTTCAATTTCGCTTATAGAAGTTTTGTAGTATCTTCCATATATATAATTCTCATATCTTATTTGGTTTCACAACTATGATTTCCACAAAATAAAGAAAGCACAAAAAATAAATCAAAGAACTGACGAAAGAAGTAAGGTTTCATAATGACATCCTGTTCACTTATTTCATTATGAGAATGTGTCTTGATCATTTTCAAATTGGACATCCCTGACGTATAGAAGTGCTTGGCAATGTGGGAAGGGTGACAGACAATTAGGCTATTTGGTTAACACTTCCCAATGCAAAAAATTAGAATAGTGTTCTATGGGATGAGATATGTTGACTTCCTGTAGATTAGGAAGAGGACCATTTCTGCTGTTCTGAATTTCAATAAACACAACGAAAAGAGAATGTTGACAAATGAAAAATCAACTGTAATTTGCAACTGATAGAGGATTTTAAATGCCATAGGCATTCATCCAGATTTCAATGGATATACAATAGTACACTACAGCATGGGAACAAAGCATCTTTATAATCCATTTCAAATGCAAAAATATCAAAAATGGAGGAATTGGGCTTGGGCTTAGTAGTTAGCAATTGAAGTCAAGCAAAACCACATCTCACATTCGATTCCTACCAATTGAACTACCAAAAAATAAAAAAGAATAGACTAATCTTCAGTTGCATTAGCTAGTAGTGGGACCCGCCAGTTCATTCCATATGCTTTTGCATCAGGAATGGATGGTGAAGATTCAACATATCATGCATTTTACATGATGCAACCATGTCATAACCTTTCATATGCAATGCCCCCAATCAAAATGTTCCAATTCAAATAAATCCTCAAAGACTATTGCCATTGATAGCTAGACAAAAACTAAGGCCAAATGATGCTCCTAATTAAACATTATCATATTCAAATGACTAGACATCCCATGGTGTTTTAATTATCGTACTTATCAAACTTGACAATCGCGAACAAACTAGTCAAACAGAAATGGAAATCTGGATCATCTAAGTACACATACTTTTGAGACCGAACCCGGATTGACTTTATTCAAGACATTGCAGAGTATGAGACCATTGCGCAAAGCAAGACAAAATTCTTCTTCAGATGGTTCATTTGATAATGTTTCGTTAGCCCCATGGTCCATCTGCCTAAGCCATTCTGTTGCCTGATATCTTCTATAAGCTGTCACCATAAAGATATATCACCACAATAAATCAATTTTCACTTTTGTAAGAATGCTCAACTAAGGAGTAGCATAATAATTCATTTAGCTTGACTAAAGTAAGGGGCCAATAGGTAGAACTCGGCTCTAAAACCATGTTTATGTTGTGTGTGTGGATTGTATACAATGAGACTGCTACCTTTAGTACACAAAGATCACAACACTGCCAGCCATACCACATGATATCGAATGGTTACGCTGTGCATTTCTCCCACAAAGTCTAAGGAAGATTTTATCGGATTTCAAGCACAGTTAATAGTAATAACCCCTAGCAACCTGCTTTCACATTTCACAGTTGATAGCTAAGAGTAATTGTGACTTTTTCGTACCAAATACAAATAGTTTTATTGCGTGTTTTTGTGTATGGAACATATTTCAACCAAATATTACATAGACATGGAGTAATTGAAGCCTCAGATGTTGCACCAAATACTAGAAACTTGAAATGAAAGCATGTTTTCATGTAGTCCACAAAGAAAATTCAACAAAAAAATAGGAAGCCCACATAATGCTGGAATATTCTTTTTAAAACAAATTTAGAAAATAATTTTAATTAGATTATTTAAACTTTGCCTTGGCCGGCATCCATGCCCGTCATGCTGGTCCCAAGTCAGGTAGAGGAGGAGGATTGTGTCAAGTAAGCAACCAATATAAAACTGTCATATCTTTTCATGAGTCTTGAGACAGAACAAGATTTATGTAGCCGACCCTAAATAGTTGGGATAACACTTGGATGATGATGACGGCGATATCACTAAGATTATTTAGAATAGTTATTATTATTATTTTTTTTAAAAAAGCAGAAATAAATGTTAATGGAAAGATACCCCGGTGAATGATATTTGGGGTAGTAAGAATTAAGCAAAAGGTGAGATCAAAAAATAACATCTCACAATTGAATAGAGATCATTTAATTTTTTAAGGTGAGATCAAAGTATCAAAATTCCTAAATTTAAAATTTTATCTTTTAAAAGTAATTAGCGAGTGATTTTTAGGAGATTCCCTATTTTTCAGATGGAAAAAATCGTCCCACATCGGTCAGTTGCCTGAGGGAGTAGGTGAAATATACTTATCCAAAAAGAAGTTAAGTGAAATGCTTTTGTGGGAGCGTACTGTACACATTAAGAACTTACATTTCAAAAGTTCATTTAATTAAAATTTTATTTTCAGAAGAGACAGGCTGATAATGACCACGTGGAGAGCATGTAATTAACATGGACCATTGGATGTGAAGTTGGGTGGTTGTATTTATTTTATTAACCAAAATCAAAGTCCAAAAGAAGTTTTTTCAAATTTGCCTATTGGTTAAGAGTTAGCCCTCTATTAAATGATGTTGCCTATGGGTTAAGAGTTAGCCCTCTATTAAATGATGAAAAATATATAATAAGATCATTTTTGATACAAGGAGACCACAATTATTTACAACCATCCGATGTGAAATCTGATAGTTTAGGTGTATCACAAAGTTAAAAAAAAATCCTTTCAAACTTTGATAGAATTTCAATTATGACTATGCCAAGCATATCCATCTACTATCCCGAAAGAGTATTTTTAAGATTCTAAATTTTGGGGGTATAACTTTTTTAAGTTTTATGTATATTTAATTAAAAAATATTATAAACTTCATTTTTTACAATTTTTTTAAAAAATATATATCAAGATTGAATAGAAACCCTCCACTTTTTTAAAGGTGAGATCCAAGTATTAGAAAGCTATTTTTGCACATGCGCTATGGGAGAGCGTTGTGGCCATCACCTTCCCTTGTGATACAGTAAATACCGAAAATGAATTGAGTTCGATAGGCACCTTACATATTTGGACAATGAGCTATATTAAGCCTCAGAACGTTCGAAATTATAAATCAAGGAAGGGAAATTTACCAAAATATTTCTAATATTTCAACTATTTAATATTTTATCATGTATCAACAAATAATTAAAGCATAAACTATTGTAAACCATGATCAATGTCTTTTGATACGTTTTTTAAATCAAATAAAAATGACAAATAGTTAAAATAAATATTTATATATGATGTCAATCTTATCCTATAGAAGTAAGGTGTATCTTCAAATCCATCAAAAAGAGGGGCTCTATCTCTAGGGCCTTCCAATGGGTCAACTTACTTTGAAGAAGTATGGGTACGAGAAAAAAAAAAATTCAAGCCTTAAAAATATTGCATATTGTGACACATTATAGACCATTGATTTTAAAAGTTCTGAAGTGTTTGCACATCAGTTTGATCTAAACCATTTTGGAATTTTTAAAATTTATAATTACTGGTGGAAATAGAATTTCAAGTCATTTTAAGATTTCTAGTGTCGAATGCCATCTTCCAGTGGACATGCTTATATAAACACTACCCTTAGTTTATCTAATGCGTACTATCCGATAATTTTCCTTTTAATAAAGTTCAACATTTTACATTTCGAAAAAGTTTATATAGAGCCGAGGCCCTAAACAATCAAATTAGAGCCCACCTCAAAATTTTAACTAGAAGAGATTGTTTTGATGCTCAAATATACTCAAATTGATCATCTTGACATCAAGATGCATGGACATGAGAAAAAAATGAATTTCAAGTTTAAGAAATAGCGCCTCTTGTAACGTATTTTTGGACCGTCAATTTTCAAGATTTATTTTCATTGGGCCGTACAAACTCATCTTGACTAAAAATGGTGTATTTGTTGGTAAGGGATACTCATGTGATGTGATGTTCAAATTTGACCTTGTTAATGAAATGAATATGTCTTCTACGTATATTCTTACTTCATGTAATGTATAGCATAGTAAGTTAGGACATGTTAATTTTGCTTCAATTAAATATTTCGTTAAATTAGGATTGATTTTTAATTGTGAAGTAAAAAAAAATTGTATCATTTTTTGCTCTCATTTCACCCAACCAATCTCCAACAACTTTTTGTACAAAGAAGTCACAATCGCCTAGAGATATCATATGTGATATTTAATAATACAGATGTGTCACAATGTTTGATAAAAAGTCTTTTAAACTTTGAACCTAATCGCTTGAATAAATGCAGACACCCAGTTTCACATCTAATGTTTGAAAAAATTCTTTTCAACTTTGAACCTAATCACTTGAATTATTCACTTGAATAAATGCAAACACCCAATTTCATATCTAACATTCAAGATTTATTATGAGCTCCAGGTACCAAATATAAATATATTTATAACATATTTTTCTTTTGGCAAATTCTTCTTATAAACCACTTCCAGTAGAAAGTAAAAACACTTTATTTTTTATTTTTATCACTTTCCGTAAAGTTCATTACTTTCAGGAAATTTTTAAAGTCGATTATATTTTTTAATTTAAAAATGGTCACATATATTTCATAGTCTACACTCAAGTGCCACTTTTGAAAGTATAAAATAAATTTTAGTTTTATTTACTTATCTATACATTAGATTGAGTGGTATCTCTATACTTGTCATCATCACCTATCTATAAAAAATTATTTTTATTAATAAATAAAATAATAATTTTAGCAAAATATTCCTACAATATTCAAGGGTATTTTAATACTTTTCTTCATTTTAAATTGATTTTTAATGTATTTTTTATAGGTGTGTCATGGTAAGAAGACAAACTTACCAAGTTTGAGCTTAGTATAACGTATAAATAAAAAAATAAAATTAAAATGCAATTTGGGCTATTAAAAAATTGAATTACAAATGTAAAATTTGAAATATATGGGACTATGTTTAAATTTAAAAAATAAAAAAGAAGAAAGACTGTGTTTAAATTCTATAAGTTTCCCTGTATTTGTTATCCATGCAAATGCCAAAATGGGATTAAAATATACCAAAAAAGAAAAGAAAAGAAGAAGAAGTAGAAGAAGAAGGATAAGACTTATGCATAATCTTTCAGATCTATGCATTACCCGAATTTTTGACTCACGTGAACAATTTGCATTGCCGCATTAAATTTGATAACTAGCTAGTAAATAGAAGTTTGGCTAATATTCTTGTAGTCTCTATAAATGAGATAACCAAAATGCGCAGTCAACCCGTTTTTTAAGAAATTTACGGTCATATTTGTTGGGCAAAAGTTTCACCGAAGCCGAAACACATCCGAACATTTCGGCTCCACAGGGGGCATGGTAGGGACAACTTCCATTTTTCTCCGAACGACCAAAAGCTCCGCAAAATAAACACCAAAAAAATCAAAAACTTCAGAAGTTTTATCTACTCTTGCAAAAAGGATCAACTAGTCCACTTTTTCCTTTCGTTTTTTTCTTCTTCTTTTTCTGGTTATTTTTTATATGTTAATCATGGGATAAATTAGTCAATTTACCATATAAATGCAATTATTATGTAAATTATTTGGCCATAAATAACTCAATGCATTAAAAAAATTGAATAGAATTTCTCATGTACCTGCTTCTTCAGCTTTCCACATGGCCAATCCATCATATATTGCCCTATTTTGTCCACCACCTTCAGGCAAGGATGAATTCTCATGATTATTATTCAACATCTTGAGCCCCCTGAAGCTTTTACAAGGGGAGGTGAAAATGGGTTGCTGGACGCCTGAATCACAGTGGCTTTCTTGTGGCATTTTCTCTTCAATTAGAAAGGGAGAGAGAAGAAACTCCTCCAAATTCCTCCTAAATTGAAAAGATTGGCTGGCCCCTGAACATGGAAACAAAACGGTGAACATGAGGTTTTAGTTTAAATGGTTTGACCCAAAAACAGCAAGTCTAAAGATAGAAGAGTTTTTTAATGTATAGAGAGAAGGAAGTTGGAGCATTCACTAAATTTGGAAGGTAAATGGTTTTATGTTTTGTCATAAAATTTTGTAGAGACAAAGGATACCTAGTACTCTGATGCTTTCCCCCTAAAATACCTTAAAATATGATTATAGCTAACACAAATATTGGCATCTATCATGATTTGTGGCAAATTTATAGGACCTTATTTCCAAACGAGCCATGAATAAGCGGGCATGCTTATTGGAAGATCCATCGGATCTTTTTCACTTTTCACAAAAAAAAAAAATTGAAAAACTTTGATAGGAATTCTCTCTAAAAAGAAACATAAATGTTTGATGCAGTATTTAAAAATGGGTGTGGTTTCTATAACGTTGCAACCTTAAACTAAGCGCACCTCCAAATTTTATCATAACATGCAATTTTGGTGTAAAAAACTCTTAAGATTATGTGAAAATCTATTTTTATATTTAATTACAAATTTTTAAATTCTAAATATGGTTAAAATCAAGTAGATCGATAAATATATGAAAATCTTGAAAATTGACGTTCTAGATAATTTGTTGCAAGATGCACTATTTTTAGGATTCAAAATCTTTTGTTTTTTCATATGCATACATCTCGATGTCAAGATGATCAATGAGAGAGATTTCAACATTAAAACAACCTTTTCAAATTTTAAGGTGCATCTATAATTCTAGCAACCTTATATAAACTTTTTTTTCTTTAAGACATTAGAATTAAACTTTGGATCTCCCACCCAACAAACCGATCAAGCAATTTGGATCGGACATAATAGTGAAAAGTCGGTTTAAGAAATAATAAAGTAATAGAATCGGTCGGATTTGGGGGAGAGTCCTGGATCGTACACCCACCAAATCCTAATCAGGAAGATTTTAGTTCAAATGTCTTAAAAGTAAGCTTAAATGGTGCTATTTCCATATCCATAAGACCCACCAAATATTGAGTGGTAAAAAAGGATAGGAATTATAAAATGGATTATCGGTTGATATGATTTCCTGTCTAAACAGATCCGCCCAATAATGAGAGGTAAGATGCAACCAAAACTTACTAGGCATTCACTTGAGGACGCGGTTTCTGCACGGTCAGCCCACATATGCACAAATGCGGGCTTGACAATAAATATGTTTTTTAAATATAATTTGATTTTAATTTTTAGAGAATATATAATCTTTAACATAGAGATCATGAATATAAACAGAAAAAAAATAATTAAAATTAAAAATAATAATTACATTAAGAAAATATTTGAACGGTTAGTTCAATCAATTTTAGATGGACCACCTACTTGCATATGGATGTTTTATACCTTTGGATCGCATATTGTGGAAATGCGGTCCAACCCCTATGAAACAATTTTCTTCCCATAACTATCTAACTTATTTTTGAAGGAAAAGGCAAAGAAGGCTAAAAACTAAGATAAAAATGAAGCCAAAAGTTTACAGATATATGGAAAGTTATATTTAGTTATGGAAGCCACGAAATTTGTTTCCTGTGATAAATATAGCGCTAAAAGATTTCCTACTGCTGTGGGTATATGTTGCCCATCCACGACATCAGATAAAATTTGTCCTTAAAATATTCTTTAGATCCCAAATTTTGGGATATAATTTCTAGACAAACAAACACAAACAGAACTCTCATATAGAAAGAGTTTATGTAGAGCCAATGCTCTAAACAATCAAAATAGAGTGTATCTAAAAAATTTCCCTTGAAGAGGTTGTTTTGATGCTCAAATATCCTTAAATTGATCATCGCGACATCATGATACATAAACATGAGAAAAAATGGATTTCAAGTTTTGAAAGTAGTGCATCTTATAATATATTTTTAGACAATCAATTTTCGAGATTTTCATAGATCTGCTCGATCTAGACTATTTTTGAAGCTTTAAATTTTATAATTAGAGATGAAAATATATTTTAAGGCTATCACAAAGATTTTCAGTATTGAAACTACATTTCTGGACATTATTTGAAGGTGTGCTCTATTTTGATTGTTCAAAGACTCAGCTGATTACATACCACACCCTTCTATAATCGGCCAAAAACTGGCATCCCAATATTGAATAGTAACTTTCAAAATTTTTGAGAGAAATATCTAGATGTTGAAAAACTCAAACTTCGAATTGTTTTTCTTTAGAACAATCATCTGGGGATAGTTTTGATGGATCTTAAAATTTTGAACAAAAACAACAAATCCTCTCGAATAACTTTTTTGCCCCGGGAGATGTTGTACGGCGTGCTCCCAAGGGAACGTATAAATGATAAATGACATGGTTTGCCATAAAAACACCGCCAATTTTTTTCAAAAATTTCCTGCGTAGATCCCGAGATGAATTTCAATTTTAAAAACCCCCCTCAATTTGTATAAATTTTAAATAGTCCTAAGGCACTGACTCAAAGACACTTATGCCCCTGGTACTGAGCAGCCATTTCATATCTGCTCTTTGAACCAGGATTAAATGTTCCAATGCTTTGGGGAACCAGTTATCGCCAAAGCAGAAGAAAACGTACCTTATCTTTCGAAGAGAGAGAGAGATTGCTTCAAATTTAGAACGACAATTCTAAGATTTGGTTAAAAACAGAAAGAGAGAGGGGAAGGGGGACATTCCTTCAAAATCAGAGCAATTCAACTAACTATTAATGCCAAAAAATTGCTATATAAAATTAGATGAAAATACTCATGAGTGATCATAGAATGGACAAGAAATCACAAAGAAACATCGACTCCCACTATGTTTTACTTACATAAGAAAGTAAAAAAGCAATTCCTAAAAGAAAAAGAAAAAAACTAACAAGACTAAACATAACGACTGATTTCTCTGATTTCCAAAAATACCTTTGAAAACTCTGTGAACTCCACATTTTGCAGATGCAAAACAAAAATGAAACTCGATTCTCCAAATAACAGAGAAATAAGTTAGGATTCAAACAAAGACTGAAAATTCAGACAAGCTTCGCTAATTTTACTAATTTATCAGATGAACAAAAAATGGAAGATATTTAAGCAAGATCAGCATAAAGTCGAAACAAAAACAAGAAACAAACTGCTTTTAACGGATCAAACACCAAATGAAGGCAGATCACACCAGTAAAACATAGAAAATAAGTTCAAATTTGTTGATTCATAATTCCATACCTTTGCATAAACCTCTCCTTCTCTTTCACCAACTTCCAGTTCAGAAACTTTATTCTTCAATAAAAATCCAAAAATGATGGCGATAGGCCGTGTGGAAAAAATGAACCAGTGAGAAAAAAAAGAAAGATATAATCTTCACGTGAGCTTTCTAAACTGCATCAGAGATACTTCATCTGCACATTCAATAAAGATCTGTTCATTTTCTGGCCACTTATTATCAGTGAAGTAGGACTCAATTCGTCTGGAAAACGAGAGTCCGGCAAAATAACCGCTGCAATGAAGAAGATATATATTCTCAAGCCAATTATTTCCGGTGAAATAGGCCTCAATTCGCCTGGAAAAGGAGAAATTCCGGCCAAATAGCCCCTGCCGTGAAGAAAAATATAAGCAAACAAGGTTCTCGTGAACGTTTTAAGGGAAAAGAGAAAGGGGAAAAGCAGAGAGTGAGAGAGAGAGATTTTAGAGAGAGGTAATGAATACGATCACAACGGGCGGGAAGGAGAGAAAGAGAGAGAAAACAGGAACCCAGTCCTAAAAATAAAGCAAGCCTTAAAATACTTGTATCAATCCGACGTGGCAATCGGTGCAAGTGGGTCAATAACAGGCTGCCACGTTCTAATGTACCTGCCATGTCATAGTTTCTGGCCCAAACATAAGGATCCAATTGATCTAAGCCGAGGGGATCTTGGGCATGGAAACTTATTCTCTCGGAGCCAAAACGGTGTCAGACAGGGGACCCGACCTCGGGTCCAGGAATGGGTTCTTGGACCCAAAAGGCTCGGTTTGGGTGCAGACCCTTACCTAAATTCTATTCAAGTCTGGGTTTAGGTCCACCTGGATCCAAGCCAAATAATACTGATATATGCAAGTATTCATAAATGTTACCAATACGATTGTTTTTTAGGAATTCCTGTTATTACGTAAAATAGTAAGGAATGTGGGTATATGTGAGTATTCATAAATGTGCAATATTGTCAATGGATATATGATGGTAAAAGAAAAGGGCAAAACAAAAAAACAAGCTCATAGTCATATCCCGTGGGTCTCCCATAATGGACCTGACCAGACAGACATGGGACCCGACGGGTAGACCCGACCTTGGGTCAAGATATGAGTCCAAAGTTTGGACCCAAAAGGTTGGTCTCGGTCCAAAACTTAGACCCGAATACTATTCAAGTTCGGGTCCAAGACCAGCGGAATCCGACCTAGACCTGATCCATTGCCACCCTTAGTCATTTATCGAAAATCCTCTGGTTTGAGTCGACGAATTCCCAATTTGGATTGGCAAATTGGACCAGTTATACGGTGTGAGAATAAGTACATACAAAATAAAATAAATTAAAGAAAAAAAAAACATATTAATGTACAAAAACCAAACGATTTAACTAGTCGAAATTGCCCAATTCCTTGACAAACTCACTCGGTTATTTGACAAAATTAAGCTGAGTTCATAGGAACTAGACCCAATCTAATAAAGAAAAGGGTCGGTCTGAAACTAGTTCGGCGATTCGGATCTGAACCTCCACTTTTTAAGATGCTGAGATAAACTCGGACTTTGATTGATCGGATTTGAACAGCTCGGCTCAAGCAAGGGAGCCGAAGCTAGAGCTCAAGGTTGGATGAGGTCGTTGCCACGTGGCAAGGATTGGAGGAAGAAGTACAAGGGAATTACGACGTTTAGGGGCGGTTGGTCTGGAAGATGATGGTGTGGGAAATGAGTACGGTCTGTTTGAAGATAATAAGGTGTGGGCCAATTTTTTTTGTTTTGAAAAAATTATTGAAAATTATATACCACTCTTTAAAAAAAACAATCCTAAAAGTTGATTCGGCTCCTGAGCGGTTTCGAGTCAGCTTGGAATCTGCAAAGCCAGCTTGCTAATTCTCCGGAGTTCTTTTATTGAAAATAGAAAAATTGGAGAGAAAAAATAAAGATCGGTAGAAAACAATGGCATCTCTAACATGGTTTACTATAATGATTTCGAGCTTGCTCGGCAAATTTTGAAACACATGTTACATTAATGAGTTAAAACTAAAGTTGAAACATCTAAATGAAATGAAAAATGTGGTTCCTATTGGCCTAAGACTAAACTAAATTTGATCAAATACATGGAGAACTTGCAAAATGTCATTTCAATGTTGAAAACCATTGTGATAGCCTGCAAACCTATTTTTGAAAACTTATATTGAACTTTAAGCAAACAACTACGACATCCCACTTGTCAACCAAGACATCCCACCTATGTGGTTGACATCGGATGATTAAGGAAATGCCAAGTCTGTGCTCGCATTGAATCCAAACCTTTCCTATAAAACTTGAGGAATTTTTGTTCCTTTTGTTTGGATTATTAGAGACACAAAGGATCTTTTGAGTAATTTTATTATTATTATTATTGTTTAAATGCTTCATTGGATAACCCTTTTAAAGATGCAAATACAAGCATTTCTAGTTGTGCCTTGGGGTTTGAACCCATGAAAAACGCACAACCATGCATCAACCGTCCATTCAGATAAATTGAAATCTCAACCATCCTTTAAATTTTCTATCCTTCAGGCCCCATCCTCCTCTTTTATCATCTCTTTGAACAAAGCACATTCCCATGTCGCTTCTTTTTCCTTCATCTTCATGTTCCCTTTTTTACTAGTTTTCTTGTTATTTTCCTATCCTCTTGGAGATTGTATTTCTTTAATCTTTTATTCGATTGTCCAAGCATATAATTTTAACTTTTGCCTTTGTTCTATTTTTCTAATATACTTTTTTGTATGTTGGTCTATTTTCCCTTATAATAATTTATTTGTAGCTATCTTTTACTAAATAAATATAAAATAAGATTATTTGTTTTTGAAAAAAAATTATATAAGGTTGCAACCTTACTTGTAGAAATAATATTATACTAATCTATATTGTTCATTTTATTTGGATAGTGTAAATTTAAAATGTAAATTTAAAACTATCTTATAAGATGTACCACCTTTAAACTCTATATTAAAATATGTATCAAATCTGTACCATTGAAATCTACAAATAAGGTTGCCCCCTTATACAAAGTGCACTTTTTATCTTTGGTTTGAGGAGGCCCCAGTCATATTTATTCATTGGATGTGAAATTAAGGGGCTGATAGTGTGCCTTTGACTAGGTTTGAAAAATAATTTCTTAAACTTTGTGATATACTTATCACATTTGATAGTATTATACCAAATGTAAATGGCCTTATATTACACAATCCCATTTGATAGTATTATACCTTGTTCTAAAAATAAATACCTATGTAGAATTTATTGGAAGAAAATGAGAAGAAAAGTAGGTCAAGTCTTCATTCATAATCACCCTATGCATGGTTTATTTAATAGTTGTAATTTACTAGGAATAAACAATGTCAAAAAGATGTTCATCGTCACTTCCATTCACTAAATTTCTTCTAAAGAACTTGAGTGCATCATTTTATGTGATCAACTTGCTTTTGCTTTTATATTTTTGTGCTAGTAATTAATAGTATGGTCCACAAACGTGCTTACTATCATTCATTTGAGGGAAAAGAAGTCCAAATGCTTCATTAAGGATATCAATATTACTTGCTTAAAAATTATAAAGTGTCTAAATATCGATGTCAATTGCATTTATAATGCAAATTACGAGTTCACGACCATCCAATTCCTTGCTCTTAGACAAATAATCAAATATTAGTAGAAGTAAAAGGATTATCTATACAGATACCATTTATCTTTTATACATGGAGGTCGCAATCATTTTCACTTATTAGATGTCAAATTGGATGGTTTGGGGTGAGCCACAAAGTTCGATAATTTTTTTAAAAAAATAATTTTAGAAAAATACTTTTTTTTTTGTGTCTATTCAATGACACTCTTGCAACCACACATTTTGAAATTCAATGGACAAAAATGATTGTGACATCTACATACAAAAGATAAATGAACTCTTTGTAGACATCTAAAAAGCAAAGCTGCACATCAAAGCCCTACTGGATAATGCAACTTTGGTATTTAAAAGCCTATTCTAGCTTGGAAATCTAGTTACACCCTTGTATATGAAATTTAAAGCTTAAAAATTGGTGCAAATATAGCACATCTATAACATATGCAAATAAATGGCCTAGATAATACATTATAAGATGGATTGTTTTTAGGACTTGAGATCCATTTTTTTATACATAATTATAGAGGTTGAGATTATCAACTCGGTGGTCCTGACATTGTCCCGGCCAAATGTTGGCCTAGCCTACTGAACTTTTCCCAAGAAAGCTAATCCACAATTAAAAGGGAAATCATTCTTGTAAAAGTGCACAAAGCTTCCCATGCGCATTGTTGATCTTAACAATCTAATCCCCATCAAGCACGGCGTGGAACCTGTTTTAAAGCATTGTGGTGGGACCAATATGAGAATGGACGATCTAGATGCTTCGAGAAAAGAGAAACCGACCTCCCAACAAAATATAATCCAAAGAAAAGAAAATCACACTATGATCCACATGACCACGAGAAACAGTGCTCTAAGGATTGTGACCATCTGACGGACCGTGATGAAGCGATGGTGGGGTACACCAAATTTCACATCATTTCTATTAGAGTAATGATCCTATGAGACCCTCCCACACTCATGTGTGTAGGATCCCAAAATATCACTATTAAATTTAGCACGGATCTCAAAAAAAATTATCACATAAGTGTGGGACTTGACTTTTCAAGAGATCTATGCCAAATTTAATGGTGATCCTTTAGGGTCCTATACACATGGGTGCGGGAGGGTCTTATAAGGTCATTTCCCTTTCTATTATAGTTCCATCTTTATCTCCACCACCATCCAACAAATTGAATGGATGATGAGGACACTCATGTTAGGATTGATGATAGAACCCGACACGAAATTGTGTGAGGCAGGCTAGGTCCGAAAATTTAGAGTCAGACCCAGCCTGTGACCCTTCTAAATTCATGATAAGGCAGCCTGAACCCGTCCTCGCCTCGGCCTAGCCGGCCTTATATAAAGATATGATTTCTTAATATACATAATATCATCGTCACCATGAAAGTATTTTTCCAACTAATTGGGGTCGACTACACAGATCTTGATCTATCATTCTGCTTTATTAAGGGTCATACTCTTAGTGAGGTCATAAGTCTACATATCTTAATCTGTGCCATATATAATTAAAAATTATCAAGCCAAGCCCGAGCAGGATCAGTCTAGCCCCAACACAAACAAAAAATATTTCGGCCTACCAAGCTCAATCCCTTAAGCCCTAACATGTGGCCTGAAACCAAGTTGAAGGCCGCAGCCAGCCCGCTCGTTCACAGCCCTACTCAAGGGCGTTTAGATCATGATATGCTCTCAAAAGGAAAAAATGGATAGGTCTAAGTCTTTTTAAAGTTTAAACAAATCAGAATAAAAATAAAAGGTAAAAGGGATTGTATACAATAAGACCGTTTATCTTTTTTACAAAGATATTACAATTACAAGTCATTAGATGTCAAATTAGATGGCTTCCGCATGTCACAAAATTCGAGAATATTTATTTTTAACTTTGAATCTAATCAATGACACACTCACAATCACCCGCTTTAAAATACAACAGACATGAATGATTATGACCAAATGGTCACTTTGTATACTTTTCCATAAGAAACTTCTCGATAGGAAAAGCCATTAAAGATCCATGTAATGTAGCCGTTGAACAATCGAAATAGTAAAGAGGCAAAGACAATTGGAACGTTTGGGATATGATGGCTTGGAAACTTTTGAGCCCATTCTCTCATTATTGTCTTCCATTAGAGAAACACATTAAATAAGGCTTTTTGCCCTTTAATAATGAGACAATACTTTTATAAGACAACACATTAAGTTTGCCTAAAGAATTATTTAGGCATGAGAAATCTTGATTAGGAAGCCCTGGCCTTCGAGTTAGCTTCATCAACACGTGTGTTTGGCACATGTGAAGGACCCAAATGGATGGTGTGGCTTGGCTAGACGTGGGTAAATCTGGATCGTCCCTTTCTCGAATCTACTTTGCAATGTGATGTTGTACCCATTTGTCATCATTTATGTGTTTTTGTTTTGCTTTATTTGAGAGCTTCGACTTTGAAAAGAGAAGGAAGAGGAGCCCACTTGGAGGACATGACTTTACAAGAGAGAGTCACTTTAGCCTTTTGACGAGGTATAACATGTGGGTCCTTGTGGGGCCCAAAAGGCTGTACACACGAGCATCCCAAGACTCAAGGGCCACTATGGACAATTTTTTAATTAGGGTTAGGTTGTAATTTTTTAAAAGGAAAATAGTTTGATTGGGCCACAGCTTTGTCAAAACAAGTATAACCCCACATCAAGGTTTTTTGAAAATTAAAATTTTGGCTTAAAAAAACCTTCAAATCAATCATCTCACCGTTATGGTTGTGAAAAAAATTAGGATTTTAAGCTCTAAAAATAGTATATATTACAACACAATATGTAGACTGTTCATTTCGCCCTAAAAATAATTACTCACAGATTTGCAAGATATGTATTATTTTTTTAGTTTTAAATTTCATAATTGGTATTGGAAATTGATTCTTAAGGCATCACAGATATTTCTTATGCTCAAAGTGCTTTTTGGACAAGGATTCGATGCGAGTTTTCTTTTTTTTTTTTCCGCCTAGGCCTTATAGAAAATGGATTATTTTTTTAAATAGGAAACGTATATAATAAAGTTATTTATTTCTAGTACAATGATGTCACAATCATTATTAATCATTAGATATGAAATCGGATGGTTGGGGATGTCTTTTGATTGGGTACATTACTCGGAATAAGACTTATTGAATTGTGTGATCTATCCAAGCCATCAGATTTCACATTTGATAACTACTGATTACTATGATTCTTTGTATTAAAAATAAAAGAATTGTATACAATGAGATCATTTGCTTTTTATACAATGAGATCACAATTACTTACGATCATTTGATGTGAAATCTGATAACTTAGGTGTGCCACAAAATTCAAGAAAATTTATGTTGAAGTTTGAGCTTGGTCAATAAAATAAATGCAGCCATCTAATTTTACATCCAATAGTCAAAATTAATTGTAACAACCATATACTAAAGATAAATGATCCCATGGTATACTTTTCCTAAAATAAATGCTCTTGTAATATACATTATCGCAAGAAGGATCTACTTTGGAATAGGTTCAACAATTGTTATTTTATAAATGTTTTTGACGTGTTTGACAACTCCTGGGTCGTATCCATATATGCAACATGGATACACATGTCTATGATTTTTTACATAAATAGATGTACAAAGAACACAATTTGTGGACACAATATCCAAGTTTAATACTTAAGAACTTTGGATATTTTTAGTAAGCTTCTTTGTTAAAATCATATCATAAAATAACTTAATGTCACCTAATATCTCACCACACCGTTCCTTCCAATGATATAAACATATTGTATCTGAGAAGCCTACCTCCATATGGGAAAGGGGCACCATGCACATGCCATATTCATGGTTACCAAGATCATACTCCACTAGACGATCAGATCGACAATTGGTGCCGCTTCCAAACAAAAATAAGGTTTGATTAAAAACTGGTCAAAATCAAATTCTGATTGGTTTTAGCCGCTTATGTTGATTGGTTTTCACTGGTTAGACTTCCTCACCAAAAATAATTTCTTTGTATTATTTCATATTTTTTAGATTATTGTCTTCTTTTTTTTGTAAACCCAATCCAAATAGTTTTACCAATAATCAGACTAATTTTGACTGAAGCAAACCCCTCACCAACTCTAATGGCAGTCCAATTTTGATGATATTAGTTATGGACGAGCATTTTCAGTGGTGTTCTCAATAATAGATATCAGGAATGAACTTTTCTGTCTGTTCGATTACCAGAGCTTGAGTAGAGGAATAAATCTTCTGTATCGTCGATCACAAATGGACAGAGATTGTGTACATTGTGCATAATATATTAGGATATGTTTGGATGTATTTCTTTCGCTACTAATTTATTATCTATAATTAAGTATTTTTTCTTTTACAGTTTCACTCATAAAATTACCTGGGATAAACTTATAGGCACACTTTTACATATAAGTCTATCCTTTCAAAAAAGCTGTTTTTACTTTAATCGAAGTACTATGTTGAAAATCAATTGTTTTTTTAGCTAGAATTATTAAGAATAGCTAAAAATCAATGAACATATAAATAGTCTAATAACATCATATAATACAAAGTATGCACAAAACAACTAACATAATACTACTATGTAATAAATCTATTGTGCATAGCAGATTAATTTCAGATAAAATAGTTTACTCTTGATAAAATTAGATAATCTACTCCTTCCAAGAGTATTAATAATCATCGAAACATGCCCTTAAAAGCCTAAGGCTTACTAATCTAGTTGTCAGGGTGAGGTTTGTATAAGGAACGCTCTTTATAATACAAAAGTAAGGCACATCTTTAAAATTTAATTGGAGATGTAATTTTCATGACAAAAACCCTATGATGGCTTAAAAGGTTATGTTTATCTCTAGTTATGGAACTTAAAGCTCCAAAATGGTATGGATCATGCATATTTATAACATTTGAAAATAATGGAAATACGGTTTAGATAACTTGTTAAAAAATGCATTATTTTTAGACCTTGAAATTTGTTTTGTTTTCTTATCCAGACATCTTAAGCTCAAGGTATCATTTGGATGGTTATCCACGGAAAACTCTATTTTAGAGGATTTTTTAAGTTCTGTTTGAATAGTATAAGGTTGCAACCTTATATAAACTTTTGCCCTTAAATATTAGGAATGATCTTAAAGAGGTAGAAACCCGGCTCAACTTGTTAGCCTTCAAATTCCGGACAAGTCCTCGCTGTCGTGGCAAGCCAGCACAAAATAACGGAGAAAAAGACTTCAGTATCTTTCAATCATTTTGATATTGAAGCTTTTAGTAAAGGGTGAGGTTGGTATAAGGTGTCAACCTTATACTATTGAAGTAAGGTGCATCTCAAAACTATGCCGAAAATGTTTTGGTGTCGCAAAGCTTTGTGATGATATAAAAATATATTGCTGCCCCCAATTATGAAAATTAAAGTATTAAAAATAGTGACATCAAGCAAATCTATAACCACTGAAATTCTTGAAAATAGACTGTCCAAATAATGTGTTAGAAGATGAACTACAATTACGACTAGAAATCCCATTTTTTCAAGTCTATAAATCTCGAGGTTGAGATGATTAATTTGAGGGTTTTCTTTTCAGTATAGGAATAACCTTTTCTAGTGGGCTTTTTAGGTGCACCCTACTCATACATTATAAGGTTGGCACCTTATATAAACTTTTTCCTTTAATAAAATTGAGTCAAAATTTGTCAAAAAACAGAAAAGTGCACCTCAAAACTATGCCCACAATGTAGTTTTTATGTCGCAAAGCCTTGCGATGATATGAAAAAATATTGTTGCTCTCAATTATGAAAATTAAAGTTTCAGAAATATAAACACTAGAAGATCTTGAAAATATACAGTCCAAATAATGTGTTAAAAGAAGAACTAAAATCCCCTTTCTTTCATATCTATGAATCTCGATGAGATGATCAATTTGAGGGCTTTCTAGCATATGAACAACCTTTTCTAATGGGGTTTTTAGGTGCATTTATAAATTTTTTCCTATAAAAAATTTTTGAGTCAAAATTTGTCAAAAAAAAAGGAGAAAGAATTAAAACATTCAAAATTAGTCAAAAGACGACTTTAAGGCTTATTGTAAATTTCAAAATTTGAATTTAAATACTCAAGATTACCCAAAAATACGATTTCAATATTTTTTTGAAATTTTGTTTGAATCTTTCTAATGAGTTCAAATATTGAATCGCATTCCAAAAAATCACAATTCAAAAATCCATTTTTTTTAACAGTTTTTTGAATCAATTTTGAGCCAAAATACGACTTGAATTAATTTTGAGTCTATTTGAAACTATCAAACTTAGAAAGAGCGTAGATTGAAATTGAGAAAAACTCAATATTTTTGGAATTTTTAATTCCTCAAAATTGGTGCTTCATTTTGACAACAAAGGTATAGATCTTGTAGATCTATAGAAATGATTGGAAAAAAAGAAGAAATTATGGTTTTTTTTTTAGGATTGTATACAATGAGACCATTTACTTTAGATACAAGGTGCTCACAATTCCTTACAACCATTTGACGTGAAATTTGATAGTTTGGATGTATCGCAAAGCTCCATAAATGTTTTTTTGAAGTTTGAGCTTGGTCAATAGAATAATTGCAGCCACCCAATTTTACATCCAATGGTTAAGATTAATGTGACTGCATTGTATCAAAAGTAAAAGGTCTCATTCTATACTTTCCCTATTTTTTGAGAGGGGTAATTCAAACCACAATCCCTATTTTTTGAGAGGGGTAATGCAAACCACAATGTGGTGACTAGGGTGTGGGGGTGCTACCATCATAGTCCCCGCCCCTTTCCCAAAAAGATGGGTTAAAACGAGACAAATCAATAACAAGTGAAAATAGAGCCTTGGATTGGAAAGTGGTTCCAATTATATCAGTATGATAAAATTAAGATTAAGCAAATCACCTAATTCACTACATTATACTAGGTGAAAAGAAAAAGAAAGAACGATGAATTGCATGATTCGGGGTTATCCATAACTGGTTATTATGTAGTTCCGAGTTGGATTGAATGTTTTTTATCCAACTTAGAGATTTTCTGAGCAGTGATAAGGGAAAGTACACTCTTTAGATTAAGGAAAAAGTTTACATAAGGTAAAAGTTTACATAAGGTTGCAGCTAGTAAAAGTTAAACCTTATATAAAAGTAAGGTGCACCTGAAAAATTTAGTAACACTAAAATAATCTGAAGTGGCAAAAACTTTTGAAATCATCATATCAACCTCGAGATGTATGGCTATATAAAAAAAGAAAGATTTTTAAATCCTAAAATAGTGCAGCCTATAACAAGTTTTCCAGACTGTCTACTTTCAAGATTTTTAAGTGTTTATAAATCTACTCGATCTGTATCTTGTTTTGAAATTTTAAATTTTATAATTAATATTAGACATAGACTTTCAAGCCATCGTAAGATTTCCAACACAATAAATATATAATTTGGCAAAATTTAGAGGTGCATCTTACTTTTATAAGGGAGCATTGATGGTGTTTTTGATCTTTGTCATCCAATTTCACATGTGATGGATGGGGTTTATGATCTGTGTAGGAATAATAACCTTCCCATTGTTTTATCTAATGTTTTAAAACTTGGAAAGACGGGGTGACCAATGGTCCTGGAAATCAATTCGAGTAGATAAATCAACGATCCAGATTGGTGATCCAGCCGATTATACCTCGTAAGAATTGATGGGTTAATAAATAAAAAGAATTGACAAAAACTATATATATATATATATATATATATATATATATATATATATATATATATATATATATGAGAAAAAATGGGATTAGCTATATATAAACTTTAACAATAGATTCATATAGCCAACCTCAATTAGTTAGAAAAAAAGTTCGAGGATGATGAGCCACCAAATGATCAAAATTACGCAGTTTTCCTACAGAATCGGTTGGTGTTTTGTGGGAACCGGTAATCTAGATCCGCGGTTTTGATTCATCGGATTCTAACAGTAAATAGCACAATGTATGCTTACATATTAACAAAGGAGCCTCCATTGAATTCCATGTTACTGAAGCATAAGAGGGACCTCCCATGTCTAATGGGCAATCCGATCAAGCAATGTGGGTCCCAACTATTTTCTTAAATGTGACCAGTAGCTTAATGGGAGCGGATGCAAGAATGGATGGTGCAGATGTGTGCAGGCTAGTGGACATGCTTCACAACCTTAAGAAAAACAGAAAGTTCACATAAGAGATCAACTATGTTTACTCTATCTTTTGATTTACTTTTAAAGTACCCATAACAATACGCATGACCATGAGTTTGGAATAGTTAAATAATGGTAAACTGTTAAATAGTTGAAAAGTTAAATATACTTTGATAAACTTCTCATAAAGGATACTGGCAACGGGTTGGGTCCGGGTCACCCAAAGTTATCAGACCTAGACTTGAACCAAAAAAAAAAAAACACCGCACAACGCCTATAGGCGAAAATGAATAGTAATTTCACCTACCCTCATCACCGTTCAAAGTTCATCGTACGGTCACGATTGTCCGGTAGTGTTTTATTTTTCATTTTTTTTCTACAAATCAGAATGACCTGATATTTAGACATATATTCATAAAAAATAAGAGAATCTTCGAAAAATATAAAAAAATATTTTATATGAAAACAATTGATCAAAATACCCCCAAAAAGTTTCGGGGGTATTTTGATCAATTTGTTTTACGGATAGTTTTTTTACATATTTTTATTAGATACGCCTCAATAATATGTACATACCCTCAAAATTTCAGGTCATTCCGATTTGTAGAAAAATAAAATAAAAAATAAAACACTACCAGACAATTGTGACCATATGATGAAATTTGGACGGTGAAGAGGATAGACAAAATCACTATTCATTTTTCGCCTGTAGGTGTTGAGAAGAATTTTTCATATATATATATATATATTATTTAAATATTAATTCTAAAAATATATAGTTATATTCATTTCGATATTATTAAAATATTATTCAAACAATAATAACACTATTCAGGTCGGTCCACATAGACTGGGACCAAGACCCGAATAATGTTTGGGTTCAATATTTGGACCCGGATCCGACCTGCTGGGTCCAATTTTTGGACTTATAACCAGACCTGGGTCGGGTCCGGTCCATTACCTCCATAAGGATGTAGTACTTTTATTATATATTTATAAAAAATTTGCTAAAATACATATAGCTGATCAAACTATTTAATATTTAACCTACTTCTCAATCTTGTAAAAACGTTGGACAGTTTATCTCTTGAGCACATTATGTTAAAAGTTTTCTCTAGTAAAATACTTCACCTCTTGTATGCTTTTTATAAATTTCCATATATTTAAAGATTTGGAATGATTGCATAACCCAGTCTAAGGTGGCTTCATAAGCCTGCATCTGGACCATAGACGATAGGCAAAGCAAGGGCGGTTGGGGCCCTCATTTAAGCAAATAATGCGACCACATAAATTGCACCATCCATGAGAATGGACGGCTTAGATAGGGCAAGGTTTTGGGAGGCAACATTACCTTCATAAACTTGCTTACAAATTGCATTAGCATAAACATAGGTTTAAGCTTTAGAAATGCAATATCTTAACTTTTTTTTTTTTTTTTTGTTATTTCTTTTGAAATAATCGACTAAAGGGCAATTTTGAAAAAAAATAAAAAAAAGACAGGTTGATCAACCTTCTTTATAATTTCTGCATATAAATAGAGCATTTTTGTAATTTACCTAAAATTTTAGGGTCCATACAGAAATCACTCTAAGAATTAATATGCTTCAATATCTTGGCAATGGATATCTAATAACCTAAGATGATATATCAATTATTGACCCACTTAACAATTAGTAAAAATAGAGGCTTCTCTAAAGCCCCCGGTGATTTATTTCATTTGTTTTCTTTTTGTTTTTTTGACAAGTTTACATAGGAATGGAACTTGTGTTTTTTTGACAAGTTTACATAGGAATGGGACTCGAGATTCTGTGCTATGAAAACCCAGCCTCTACCATCTTTACCCAAGTCTGATTCCTGATTTATTTGATTTGTAACAACAAAAGCGTGCAATTGTGGGAAATCCAGCATAGCTAGTGTGTGTCAATTTGAGAGTGAAATTGAGAGGAAATTTCACGGTAAGTGATGAGTTATCTGATTAACAGACTTGCAGAATCCAGAATCAACTCCCAACAAAACTTTTGCACAATAACTAGCTTTCTTTTTTTAATTGAAGTGCTGTGAGTCATCTGATTAACATGCACTTACAGAATCCACAATCAACTCCAAACAAAACTTTTGTGGCTTCTATCTTCTTTTCTTCTATGTAAGGCCAAACATTAATTTGAGTCATGGCTCCAAACTGCTCTGTATAAGTGAGTCGGCAAAAATAGTGTTGCTCTCTCTCTCATCTTCTAGAGCTGCTGCAGAAAAAACATAGACCAAGACACACGGGGTAACTGTTAGGCCATTTCAGATAAATTCGACTGTGATTCAATAACCAATTCCATAATAAAGAGCCAATATTGAGATTCGACCACAATAATCCAAGTAGTTCAGACCAAACTTCACCAATAACGGCAGATCAAGAATCAAGTTCAATTGATACTTTCCATTTTTGTTATAAGTAAAAGGAATCAGTGTTTCTTCATGCGATTGATAGTAAGGCTAAAATTGAAGCTCAAAATATAAATTTACACCAAAGTCCTACCCATCATCCAAGTTTTCAGCTTTGGCTTCCAGTCCAGGGCAAAACCTTAACTGACATCCAAAATTGGAACCAGCTCAATGAAAAGTGCCCGAGTCTCTAAAAGGAATTTTCACCAAAAGTCCAAATTTTTTGTTTTCAGTCTCGGCCAAACACCTTAAAGAAGACCAAAAATTCGAACTAACCTCAATAAGAAGCACATCCTCAGTAGTTTCTGAACCGCTTCGTGCCAAGGCTACGAAGGATACTTGGACTCCAATTGCTTCAATATGAAGTTGGTGACACCCCAGTCGAAGCCACGATACTGGAGCCACCTTACAATCCTCATTTTGCGGGTTTCCAAAGGCACACTATTCCCTTTAAGCCATTGCTTGGACGTGGAGGCTAAAAGATGATCCAGTGAATACTTCGATATGCCCTGGCACAAATCCTTCTCCTCTGAATCTCCATTGAAGACATGGTTAATTGCCTTATCTGCAACTATTCTTGACACACCCTTCTGTAAAAGTGTCTGATCCGAACGCAATTCATTTTGTTGGTATGAAGCATAATTGAAATGAGTGAGTCTAATAAAAAGTTAGATTCAGTAGTCAACAAACTTACTAATAACCCAATTAATTTGATACCAGTGCAATGATCTTTGTGGTGCACAGATGTAATCATGGCACCAAGTGGAAATATGAACTGAAGTTCTGGATTTCCTTCTTAGAATGATCATATTTACACAATCAATCAATGAAGCAAAATCAGCAGTAGTTTGAATAACTTGATAATAGTTTCTTCCATAGAGTTCATGATTTCAATTATTATTTTTCCATTTAGGGAAAGTATGCCATAATACAATAGACAACAGAAAAATCATAGTCCATTGGGTCATTACCATCCATCAAAACAAAGGATGGTGATGGAGGGAGAGTGGAACTCACCGTCAAGGTCGGGTCCCAGTATCCCCATCACCGTCACAAGTGTACAGACATGACCCAATGGACAATGGTATCTCCATAATCCGTCTATACTTTGTTTTATAGGTATGGTGAAATTATTATGAATTTGAGGGTTAGTCCAAGTATATAGCCCCGAAAAATACCAAAGAGATGCTAAGGAAGCATCATTACATACTTTCCCTTCCACTTAATACCATAATATATAAAGAAAACAAATTAAAAAGCAAATGTATCATGTCGATGCAGTAGACCCATTAATCCGATCATTAATGAGCCAATTCATCAAAATATGTATTACGCACATCAACTCACAATTATTAAAGGGAGAAGCATCACTCACCTGCCTGATTCGTCTCGGACCCCAACTCATGGACAGCCATCTAGATCGTGAAAATGTTTCTGCATATGAGTAGTCATTAAGCAGCCCTCTGCACCAATGGAACGAGAATTGAACACAAGGTTGCAAGGCCTCTTTTTTTTTTTTTTTAATTAGCAAGATTGCCAATCATGACCATTTATGCAGTAAGCCTTCAAAGAGAAAGGTGCATGGCTTCTGATGATGAATGCAAAATGTTGTGAAGGATGCCTTGAAAAACATGAATTCCTAGATTCAATATCTTACCTTCAAGGATGAGGATTCCTCTAGTGCACAAAGGAAGATCTTTTCTACAACAGAGAGCCCAGAGTAATTCAAATATAAGCTTGAACACTGAACTAAGCCCAAGACCCTTCTCTTACTTCCACTTTTGAGAATATTTTTTAAACTCAAAATACCTAAATCTTATGATGGAACATCATTTTTTTTTCCTTTCTGGTTTCTGCCGACCTTAAACTACAAGAGGCAAGTGAAAGAGATATGTGCTGAGCAAGAATGAAATACACCAAAGGAGTCAACGCCATGTATTTGGGAAGAGGAATGACTCATAATACAGAATGTATATGCATAAATTTACAGATTGCCAAACCAAAAAGGTATATGCATAAATTCAAATTAAAGAAGTACCCTATGGACAAATAAGACAGAAATAGAAAATAAATATTCACAACAATAACAAGAAGCCAAGATATGATAACCATAACATGCCTTTCTGCAAAGTCAGCTATCACAGAATTTATCAGCTTAAGCGGAATTTTCTTTCCTCGTAGTTTCTTTGTCAGCTCAGCTATTGTATGCGACCTGCAAAATGCATTCATATATATAACAAGTAAAATGTAAATGAGCAGTGACTAGTGAAAGTAGGGGACCAAAATGAAAAGTGCAAAGTTTTATGGGTGAAAAAAGTGAAAAAGTTTCCCGACAAATAATAACTTTCTCATCAACCATCCACTCAAACAAACAGTTAAGCCTTTCACTGGACAAGCCTACCTCCGACTTATGTGTATGACTGTGGTTCTCAGCTCAAAGTCCATATTAACAAAAAGAAAGAGAAGGATTTAACATGTAACCTCAATGCAAGGACTTCAATAGCCACATTTCGCGCATCTTGCAAATCTGTCGTAACAGATGTTGTTTCTGATTCACCTAACTTATCGTTATTTGGAACTTGAAATTCATCAGAAGGCAATTCGTCTTCAAGATCCTCCATAACATTCAAATCATCATCCCCATCACCAAAAGTATCATCAACTTCTAGCTTGAAAATTTTATCTGTGTCTCAAAACAAGCTACCTAAGCTCATAGCACTGATAATTATTGGGGGAGAAGGTCATATATCACAGGGGTAAACAAATGCCAGTAAGTAATCTTTTAACATTGAGAAGCAAACCGCACTCCAATGGAGTATGGTGTACAGGTACTCCAAAGGGCATCCACCATCCGTATCCGATGACAGGCGATGGAGGTTAGCCACACCAGGGTGAATGAACTAGTGTCCCACTATGGTTGAATATCCACTAGTACATCATCAATGCCATCAAGAGTACCAACCACCATACCCCATTGGATTATGGTCTACATTCCCTTGTATATCTGATCCTTTACCTTGTGCGCCATCCTCATTTGCATTGGTTTTAGAGTATAAAACGCTCTTAGGAGTTAGAAATTGAGCTTGATATCTCATTTCTACGTTTGTTGCCTTGTCTGTGGTAATTGGGTTTTCTACTCCATTTGATCCCTTATGCATGGCTTCTTTATCTTGCGAAGCCATATGATTCAAAAAGGTTGAATTTGATGGATGATCCTCAGATATTTCCTTGGAAGCCCTCATATGATTAGACATCTCATCTTCATAGTGTGAGTTTTTCGTTTTGAATATCTCTTCTTCATGGTGGGAAATTTCCATTTTTGATGGTTGTTCTCTATGTGAGTATTTATCGGGAATGTATCTAACAGGGCCGTTGGTTCCATAAGCTCTGCAACAGCAGATCTTCTTGGCTTGCAATAACCTATAAAAACATTAACAAAGTCAACTGTAACTCTAAATAACAGTCAGCGAACTAAAAAACGTAGACAAACTAATACAATTCCATCGAGTATTGAGCAAACAGGTCAAGATGGGAAAGTACAATAAGAAAGTATGAATCCAAATTCAATTACACAAATTCAGAACAAATTAGACAATGTTCAAAACAATCCACAAGCAAATAACATAAATGTCAAATAACCATTTATCATGAAAGTATCTTGTAATGTCATCCACCTTGCACACATACTAAAAATTGTTATTTGGGGGAACGTGGTGCAAATCGTAAGGTGCAATAAACCCAATTCGCCAAGGCACTATAATGTACTTCAGGGAAAAAAAAAAAACTAAACATGCAAATTCTCTTGAGAAATAACAAACTAAAATTAAGTTATCTCAAATTTCCACCATCAGAGAAATTAAAAACTACAATTAAGTATCTCAAATTTTCACTATTAGATAAATTTTAAATTTTATAATATAAATATTACATCATTTAAAAATTTAGAAAATTCAAAATAAACCATAGAAAAGTCAAATAGACAAAATAAATAATATTATGAAATTCGTAGCCTTCAACCTTGTGCAAAGATGTCAAAATATATTACAGAAACAATATAGTATGTTCTATGGAACTACAATTTACTCAAAAATTTGGAAGAAAAAAAAAAGGAAAGAGAAAACTCAAAATGCAAAATTTTAAACGGAAAATCCAACATCAAAGAGTCGCAAAATCTCCATTCATGCACAAAATTTGAATTTTATTATGATAATACCAAATGCTAAACCACAATATTTTGCGCAAATAAGTAAGAATGATCATAAGCTCTAGCATTTGAATTAGATGAATAAATTTTCTTTTCAATTAAACTCCATTACTGCAATATCTGACCTAATTTCCAGTTTAGCAGAGAATGAAAAATGAGGGTGCATGCATTTTTTGTCTAGGAGATTATAAGCGCAAGAAGGGGAAGGGAAGAGTAATCAATTATCTTACAAGGGGAAAAACAATTGGTGAGATTGAAGCTTTGAACAGGCCTGGAAGCTGAAATTACCCAAAAGAGGTGCCATTTTTCCAGAGACAGGAACTAAGAAACGCCCGAGAGAGAGAGAGGACATATGCGATACTATTACTTCATGGGTGTGGTTTCTATAAGGTTGCAACCTTAAACAATCCAACACCTCCAAACTGCATAATATATTAGGATCATCTAAAAATGTATTTTTATATCTAATTATAAAATTTCAAATTTTAAAAAAATATACGGTCTATATAATATATTACAAGATATACTATTTATAATATTTAAATTTTTTTTTTTATTCATGCATTTCGACATCAAGATGATCAATTAAAGGGTTTTCGTTCCGATGGATTTTTGAGATGCATCCTTAATTCTACATTTTAAGGTTGAAACCTTGCATAAACTTTTTCCTTACTTCAATACTCGACAATTCTCCGATTAAAACACCAAATTTTAATAAAATCTTTGATTTGTTTTGAAGTCCCTAAAAAATTTGAAGTTTTAAAAATAAAAAATTCAAAAAATTACTTTCTTTTCTTTTATGGAACTGTATAAACCTGTATTTTATTTTGTCAAAAAAAATTTAAAAAAATATTAATTTCTTATACCTGTATCTCTTAGATGCAGTATCTTTAAATTTTTCACTAGAGATAAGCACATTAAAAGTGCGAGTAAATTAATAAACTTCATTTAATAAATATTTTAATAAAACATTATCACTTATATGTTTATGTAAAAAATTGTAATACACCGTCCAAAAAATAATCCATCAAAACAACCATATATCTTAAATAATATTTGGAATTAGAAGAAGAATAGCCTAATGATAAATCCTTTTTTTTTTCTCTAAACTTATTGCTTCATTATAAAAAGCAAGATAGATGTTAAGTGACAACTAAAGAATTAGGCAACTAAAAATTTAGGGTGAGTTTTGAATATTTCGATTTTTTGCATCATTTTGTTACTTTCTTTTTGCATACATAAGTTTGATTAACTTCACCTATTCGATTTTTTTATTTATTTCATTAGTGTATGCAATATAGGACTTTGGATGGACACTGCTTTAAATTTTTGTGTTTTTAGTTAGGAAAGAAATTTATTCAAGGTGTCAACTTTATGCTATACTAGTAAGGCACACCTACAAAACCAACTAGAGAATGTTGTTTCATGCTGGAAAACCCTCAAATCGATTACCTCGACTTTGAGTTGATGCACATTAAAAAAATGAAATTTCTAGTTTAGGGGCTACAATAGATTTTTAGGGCCGTCCATTTTAAAGATTTTCAGGTGTTTATAGATCTGCTTGATCATCACTATTTCTGAAACTTTAAATTTCATAATTAAGGGGAACAATAGATTTTGATATCATCGCAAGGCTTTGCGATACCAAAACTACATTTTCGGCATAGTTTGACGTGCACCCCACTTCAATAATATAAAGTTGACACCTTATACAAACCTCACCGTTTTAGTTAACTACAGTTTTATATAGGGGGCATTTTTTATTTTTTATTAACAAATAATAGTCCTATACCTTGAGTTACCATTTATGTTGTTTGCTAATGTACTTCTTGTATTTAGTGTTATTGTTATTTTATTGTGTACTCCAAATAAATCTATCATATGTCATATATCATGACAATAGAGTAAGCATTATTGTTGTATTCATTGAAAGTTTAGGCAAATAAATTATCAAGTATAACTCTTATAATACTAGGTAAGGGGATAAAAATTATAGCTCAATGATTTTACTGAATCCACATAATAACTGTGACTCATAATTTTAGATTATATTATCTATTTACGATTATCTAACTTACTTAATTTTTGGCTATCGGTATTTTTTAGCCTAACTTTTTGGAGTAAAACCGATTTATTACTTGTGTTTTGATTTGTCGATGCATTATTATTCTCAAACTTGCTAACTATGAGAGAGATCGATCTAACTGAGACATCTAATTTCTAAGAAGACCGAAATAAAGTCCTCTACTCGGAGCACTTTTAACGAGCGTGTATGTTATGCTCCCGTTAAACCACACTGTGAGTTTCTCCCTTGAGTTAAAAGAGTTATTCAGGATTTTGATCTTAACCAAGTCAGAATTATTGCGATTTTGAAAAGTTATGTTTCGTTTAAGCTGAATATTTGTTAATTAGATGCTCAAAAAATTAGCCAATTTCAATCATAGAAAAAGTTTATATAGAGCCAAGGCTCTAAATAATCAAATTAAAAGCCACTTTAAAAAAAGATCAACCGGCACTAATGGTCAAACTACAATTGTCATAATATAAAAATAATTGGAAAATGTTATTTTGATGGCCAACTATTAAATAAAGCTAATCATTGTTATCATTATTTAGGCAACAATATAAATAAATATTAAACTTATTTATGCAACATAATATTTTTTTTTTTTATAAAAACATCATAATATTTTGTTGACATACCTAAAAATCAATTGGCATGTAAATTTGATCTTCTGATAGACCTCCTTTAAAGGTTGATAGAAAATAGATGAGAGATTGGACAAGAGAGATAAAAAAATGATGAAAGTGCTAACAATTCGTCGAAATAGAGTTTTATAAAAATTTTGTTAAAAAAAATATGAGAAAATATTATGGTAATTTTATTATCGTATAGTATTTCGACATTTTTTCAGTACTATAGGTACCGTATTTTCATGTAAACATAATATTTTATAATATTATGGTACATGTACTACCGTCATATCTTTTAGATGTATGATGGTATAAAAACTTTTACATAATATTTTATAATATTATGGTACATGTACTACCGTCATATCTTTTAGATGTATGATGGTATAAAAACTACTGTAAGTTATTGTAAGAAAAATACGGTAAGCATATTACCATAATCTAGATTACGGTATTAAAAATTTCATAATTATTTTTACGGTAGAACAGCTACCGTAAAAGACATTTTTGTTTGTAATTTTACAAAAATAGGGCAAAAAAAAAATGTGGGTGAAGTTTTGAAAAATTGGATATTTTTTTTTATTTTTTAAAAATATAAATATATTAACGATAATTACCCTATATTTTAACGTTGCAACCTTTTATGTACTTTTTCCTTCCGTGGACGGAGATGAGAGTTACGTGATGGAGAGAGATAAAAGTTTCCTATTGTTTTGGAGGGTTACGAGAGGTCATTTATTATAGTGAGAGATAAGAAAATACATGATAAATACCCTCTCTATATTTTAAAATTGTAAAAGTTAAATTCGTTTCTTTTCCCATATTATTTTTTCTGAAGTATCCATCTTCGAACCAGGCCGAGCTTCTCTCCATCACCAGGTAACCATCTCTCCTCTTCTCTCTTCCATCGTTTCATCTTCTCTCTCATATAGGACCAGGCCCTAAAACTGGCCAAGCTCTTACTCTCCCATCTGTTCTCTCTTCTCTTTCATCTCTCTCCTCTAAATCAAGGCCAAAACCAGGTCGTAAAAAAAATCTGCCCTAAAAAATCCTTAAAACAATGCACTCTTTTCTCTCATCTGATCTCTCTCCCATCTATTCTCTCTTCTCTCATCTCCTCTGAGGAAATAGGTTTTGAGGATTTTACAGAAATAGGGATTTTGTGGTTGGTATCTCTCTGCGAATTTAGACTTTGGTTTTAGGAATTGGAAATTGGGGGTTTAGATCAATCGCTTTCTCTCTCGTAAACTCTTTATATCTGTCCCTCTCAATCGGCAGTTTAGGTCTATGAAACTGGATCTTTTTCTGTGAAAATTGGGTCTCTGGGTTTTTAGAACAGATGGTTTTGGGGTTCAGATCTTCTTCGCTCTACTCCTCTCACTTTTCGAAGTGGAAGTAGACAGTTATTATCACTAGGTTATATAGAACTGGCTCTCTCTCTTGAAAAAAAAAAATTAGAGAGATCTCTTCACTCCTTTTTCTCCTCTGATCTCTTCACTTTTCTCTCCCTCTTTCTCTCCTCTGATTTGTACTCATGTTATATGTGAAATTAGGTGAATTTTTAAGCCTGTTTCTAGATGTGATTATGGTTTTGTCGAGTGAAAATTAGGCTTTCTTCTTCGAAATGAACTCTGAAAGCCATGGTTTTATATTTTTGTGCTCTGTTAATTTTTTTTTCTTTCTTGTTTTTGTGCTCTGTTATGTACACCGTCTCAATTTTTTTTTTGTGCTATGTTAATTTTTTTCTTCATGTTTTTGTGCTATGAATTCCCATTATAATATCTAATTACAGTAAATAAGATAGTATCATTTTGTACAAGTGACTCATTTATTACTGTAAATTTATCTAATTTTACAGTAATTGTTGTAAAATTATTTGACTTTAATAAGTATATTACAGTTAAGATTGTTTGATTCTACAGTATATTTTACAATGAATTACTGTATGCGATAGTAAAGTAATTGTTATTGTTCATTATTATATTTTGGTATTTATTAAAAAATATGACTACTTATGTTGAAAATAACACGAGAAATCAATACATACCCTTATATTGATGTGCTGTGAATGTGCATTCCAGGGTATTGACCTATGCTCGCTGCCTAAAGAGACCACATAGTGGTTTTTTCTGCTTAAAACATCATTAGGATTAATTTTATTTTAAGGATGAATATCGGAATTTATTTTAGTGATGCACTTTTTTATGATAGTTATTTTGAAAGAAAGTTCTCGTTGACTATTTTTTATATATTGCATGTCAAATCTTTATATTGAATGAGAAATTGGTACTATATGCCTTGCTTCCATGTTTGTCTTGTTTTCTCAGTTCTAGAGGATGAATTCTTTGTTTGGAATTTCGGTTGTATTATAATTTCAATTGTATTATATTACCGATCATCAAGGGCATGGGTCAAGTCGCATAGCACTCAATGTGCAACTTGATCTTAAACCCAGTAGCATAATCTTAAGATCTATTTGCTATTTTCCATGCTTTTGATCATCAAAATGTGATGATGGTGTTAGTTATAAACTCAAAGATATGTATGGTGGGTATATCGCAAATTTAGGGGCAAAATATGAGTCTGGAGTGGAACACTTCAATCTCTGAATATTCATTTACTTCACAATTCTTTGGACAATTGGTATTATTGGTCTGAGGTATATGATTGAGCTCTTGGGTATTATTGGTCTTGCATAACTGGGTTTTCTGGATTGAAAACTTGACCGTCTACAAAGAAAATTACTAAACTTGAGGTAGACCATGATTGCCTCATATCCATTGATTAGTGACAACCTTCTTCTGAATATTTCCAATGGAAAACATATTAATATACATGCAGTATAAGATATCTGCCGCTTTGATTTTATGGAAAACATTTATTGTCGGTTTCCAGTATGTGTTGCTTGACTTAATGAGGTGATATTTTCTCTTGTCTGTTTATTGTGTGTTTGTTTGGTTCTTAGCATGTTGACTATTACATAAGCATTGGTTTAAAATGCAGTTAGTTCTAGACGATTAATGCCACTAGCTGCTTGCATTTATTGTTAGTAGATGCAGTGTCAATAAGCAGTGCTATATGATCCAATTAATTGCCAATTGGCGGGAATGGGGCTGAGGTCATGGTGGTAGCACCTCATACCTTAGTCACCACATTGTGGTTTTCATTCCCACTACTAACACCACCTCAGTAACGGCTTTCAAAAAATCCAACTCCTAATCCACTTAAAAAAACAGGCAGGGGCCTGTCTACCCCGCTGAATTACCCAAAAAAAAATTGCCAGTTCGCCTCTCATGATGTGTAAGGTGGGCTAGCAATAGTACTTGCTACCACTTCGAGATGCAATTGCATCACAGCTGTGGCAAGCATATGTGAATAGCTAGGCTTCTTTGTTTCTATGGACTTAATAGCGAAGATTTGCCGAAAGTGATGTATTATGAACTTTACTACTTCTGCTTTTGTTTTAGACTTGTAATAGTTCAATTTAATGCATTCCTATGGTTTGTCAGTCAAGTAAGCTATGGAATGTTAATTCGATTCATTTTGGTTTATATTTGCTTTTTGTTTTATTTTATTTTTTGTCTTTAGGGCAAGGGTTTCGGACCATGTCTGGTGATCTAGTTTTGAAGTCATCATGTGTTGGATGTGGCTCGAATTCTGATCTGTATGGAAGCAATTGCAAGCATTTGACACTCTGCCAATCTTGTGGAAAGACAATGGCTGAGACTCGCTCCAAATGCTATGAGTGTGGTACACCCATCACTCGATTGATTCGTGTAAGTTATACTTTTTTACTTAGTTTTTTTCTGTAATGGGGCTTTGATAATCTTATCATGGTTATTGTCTATGGTAAGTGCTTTTTTCTCTTTTATTGATTTGTCGATGAGGACGCTTCTTCAATTTGTTTTAGAACTTTTTCTGGGGCTTTAATTATTCTTTTTCTTGCGGAATTGTGTATTATTGGGCTTCATTTAGTACCTTCTGATAATGGTATCTGTGCTGTTTATGTATGTTGAATTTGGGTTCATTGCGAAATTGGAAATGTGAAAATCTTGCAGGAATACAATGTTAGGGCAAATGTCAACACCGATAAAACATATTATATTAGCCGCTTTGTCATGGGTTTGCCAGGCTTTTCAAGGAAGAAAAATGGTGATGTCAAATGGACTCTCCAAAAAGAAGGGCTTCAAGGGCGCCAAGTGACAGAGAGTTTGCGGGTATTGCTTCCTTTCCTGAGTACATCACATCCCCACCGTGTACTTGCTTTATTTTAAGCAATAATAAGCAATAAAAGATTGTTGTTTTGATTGTCCCTGGTTGCTAGTTTTTATCTGGGTTATTGAGTCATCCAATGCCCACACACACACACACCTTTTAAAGCGACATACCACTATCGTGGGACTCTCTTGGTGTTAAGATTCCTCAACGTTCCTATCATTTCAATTATGAGATGCGCTTGAGGGTGCATGACCTTTCATCTTGTTTGGGCTTTAGCTGGAGTTCTTACTTTCTTGGAGGGAGATGGTAGATGGGACTGCGTGTTCTCTATATCATTAGCTATATAATTATCTATCTCTATAAACATGTTCTGTGTAATATTTTCCCAATACATTTTATTATTCTTAATCATTGTTTTTTCAGCTCAGCTTTATACAATTTTTTCCATGATCTTTTTGCATCATATAGGAGAAGTTCAAGAACAAACCATGGCTTTTGGAGGATGAAACAGGTCAGCATCAATATCATGGTCAACTCGAGGGTGCACAGAGTGCAACATATTACTTGCTAACAAATCAGGGGAAGGAGTTTGTTGCCATACCTGCTGGTTCATGGTAAGCAATATCTAATATCACTTCCTTGACTTTATCCAATTGTTTCTTCACATCCATTACGTTAATAATCTCTGTTTGTAACTAAGTCTATGATTAGTTAGATTAAAGTTGTTCATCATTGAATTTAGGTTGGGTTTAAGGCATCACCCCCATCTTGAGTATCACGATGTAATATTATATATCTTCTGCCTTTTATGTTTGAGCTTATTACATATCTGTAAAAGGAAGAAATTTGCCAGAAAGTTATTTACTCTTATAAGCTTATTAGCTGGATGTACTGATGCATAGGCATGCTCATCCTATTCATCTCCTGGATAGTAATTGCTTGGTGCATTGTAGGTATAACTTTAACAAAGTAGCGCAATATAAGCAACTTACATTGGAGGAAGCTGAAGAGAAGATGAAGAACAGGAGGAAGAATGCTGAAGGTTATGAAAGATGGATTATGAAAGCAGCAAATAATGGAGCCAGTGCATTTAGGGATATGGAGAAGATTGATGGATCTGGTGGGAATGGTGGTGCCAGTGGAGGTCGCCGAAGAAAGGGTAGTGGTGATGAAGATGATGATGCTGTAAGGTCTGATAGGGAAGGGGAAGATGACGACGACGAAGAAGCAAGAAAAAATAGATTGGGTTTGAACAAGAAAACATTTGATGATGAAGGTGAAGAAGTTCCACGCGGAGATGATCATGATTTTGATGATGATGACATAGAGAAAGGTAGTGTGCCGCTAGCTTTATCTTTTTCATCTTTGTTTGTGGTTGTTTTTTAGCAATATTTATCTTATGGTCTTATTAATTTTAAGTAATGTTAAATAAAAGCACGAATTTTAATTGGAGAAAATTGTTATGAGATTTTGAAAAATCAATATTGAGCCTGTAGCATAACTACCATGGAGTACTGATTCGGGCTAAATACAATATATTTAAGATCGATGCATGTCATGACTGGTTAAAAAAAAGAAGAAAGTCAGAATAATCATGTTCACTTTTGTAATACCTTGGACAACAAGAGTTCATAGAAAGATTCAATGGGAGCAGTAAATGGGGTAGAATCTATTTCTATTAGTATTCCGTGGAGTTGGCATGCCAAGCTGTACGAAGCATAGTTGCCAAGATCTCCTACTTTGGTAGGCGTTCCCTTCTAGGATATTGATTCTGTCACTCCCGGAATGGATCTTGCATGAATCTCAAATTTTGAATTTTGTGGTCTCGATCCCAATTGTTATGAATCATAACTCCTGCTGTTAGGGATCTCGATCGCAACCTTTAATCTCGAGACAACAACCAAATTGATGATTTTCTTTTTTTATAGCTAGCTAGCAGCACAACTATACTTTTTATATAGTAGCATTTCTTGCTTACTATCAATAATGAGATCCCTACTTTAAAGAGCACTTATAATCCTTGATTATTATAGACTTTAAGGGTGGTAGTAAGATCCCCAAAAAATTGGGATCAAGATCCCTAAAGGTCGGGATCAAGATCATCAAAAAGTTGGAATCTCGATCCCAAGCACATGGGGATCTTGGTCCCGAATGTGCATTGTACGACCTGCAGTCCCAATCGTAGGTATCCTCTAGCATTTTAGGATCCCCTGCTCCTGCCTCTAATCTCGATCCCAGTACTGTTCCCACTCCCGATTCCAACAATTATGAACTGACGACTACATTAAATATATACCTATGATGGGCTTATGCCTCTATACGTTTCATGTGCTAGTGTATTATGGGGTTGGCACCGATACCAATACAGATATTGCTAGGGTACTTGTGAGTAAACAATAACATTATTATAAAAGATGAAGAAATTATAATAGTATGCATTATGTAATGGTTATTTGGATCCATATACTTAGATGCCGACTAGAAGATGAGGTCCTGCACTGAGCATGTGGAGAGTCTGATGATCCATAGGGGTCGATGGAGATCACCTATCGATGGTCGGCCTCCTTTACTCAACAAACCCCGTAGGTCTACAAGGGTGGAGTCCAGTCTTGTAGAAATGGCAATTCATTCCAGTCTTGGAAGCCAGTAGGCTTGGACAACAAGCAAAGAACGATGCATCACTGAGGTAGACGAGCAATCCGTTACTATTGAAGTTAAGTCACATTATCGATAGAGAGAGGAAGGAGCTCCTACGAACGACTCTAGTTGGCAGCCTCTGTTCATTGATTCTGGTTTGGAAAATTGGGCATCTAGAGAATGGAGAAGTGTCTACTATTGAGAAGAGCCTATCTTTCTTTTGTTCTATGATATTTCATCTACTCCCCTTTGGTGAAGCAAATGACCAATGATGAGAGAAAGGGGTGGGGAGACGTGAGTTGGGGTTGAGGAAGGGTGCTATGGAGGAGGAAACATTAGTGGGATTAGAAGTTGCTACTGAGGATTTTGCGCTGGGTCTTGAAGTTGACTTTAGTCTTGGCCTGCTCGAGAATTTTATTCCCTAGTATGCTTCATCACATGGCATATTTAAATCGAGGGAAACAATACATTGACTTTCATCGTCTATGTGCTGTTGGCAACTGTATGAAGTACATTAGCTAGTGAAGTTAATATTTGTAAAAGATAAAAATGTAATTATTCAATGCAAGTGTAGTTTAAAGTTTTAAGACTTGTAAAGAGTAATTCGTGCTTGACCTAAAACTTTAAAAGAGTAGCTTTTACGTCTAAATACGAGGGATGCTCCTTTAATAATCTTTTTAGCAATAAGGGATACAATGCTAAAGAATCAACAAAAGTTTCTCCATTTATTGTATGTCCTTCAGGATCACTTCATTTTCATTTGTGACAAATTGTACCAATTCGCCAAATAGCAAAATTGCATCATTTGTAGTTTATGATTTCATTTATATGATATTTATTTGACATCTTTGATTCCAGGCCAATAATTGCATGTTTTACAGGTTTTGCTTTATAAACCCTATTTAAATGACATTACTAAGTAGAAAAACTATGGAGGAATAGGGCTGATAGGATTTTAATCCCATGAATCTCATCTCGATGAATGTCAATATATCATTATCCAACAAAAAACAATGGAAAAATATAAACAATAAATTGTCATAGACTACTACTAACCTGAAATACTGCATTTTATATTAAATAGTTGACTAATTTAATGTTGGACGGAATCCTTTTGCATCATGATGTTTTGCATATGTAATAGAGTCTATGAAACACAGAAATCTGCCATTCAATAACCACACCACCAAGAAGGAGTGTTACTCCCTTTATTAATTAAATTTTACACTTCTATTTGAATACAAGCAATGAAGCAAAACATTATAGGAGTGCAGTCACCATAGAAGAGCAGAGTGGAAAACCAGGATTCATGTAGCTGAGAAGTAAAATGGCCGTTTGACGAATGTTAAATGATGCTTTAAGCAAGGAAAGGAAAAAAATAACATAAAAAATTGTTTCAGGGTTGATTTTAACTTAGCCAACCCATGTGGTGCCAAGCCAAACTCGAACTTGGGCTAAGGCAAGGCCAGCCCTCCACATGCACACATAAAAACAACAATGGAGCGAGATAAGCACATAAGGCATTCCCAAAGTAGAGAAAGGCCCTTTTGTCTACACACATCATTGTATACAACCACGGATGCTGCTCGGGGTTCTGGGCAAGGCGTTTATATGGTCCCAAATACGGACCTACAAACTCGCCAATTATACGACCAACAAGGACTGTGCCACCCTTACTGCCCACTACTTGGTGTGCAGTTAGCCATGCACCACCATCAATCACTGCGCACCGCGGCTCACTAAGGCAGAGTTGATATTCTAGTTAACCCATTCCATAGGCCATTTTTGACCATGCATGCTAATTCAAGTATGCTTGGTATTAAACAATATTCATGTCCAAACTGGGCCAATACATGTGCAATCATTTGCACATGGCGTATAGCCTTTATGGAAGTCGTGGTTGGGGGTGGTTATGTGAATTAAGCCCACACTTGACCATTATGGGTTGACACACCTGCCCAGCTGTCACGCCCCAAGAATTTACGATACTGATATTCCTGAGATGTGACAATCAAAACATATATACATCTCTTGATAGGACAAATTTACAGTGGCGAATTCTTACAAAGTAACAAAAGAAAGTTTAAGCACAACTACAATATCTTCCAGAGTTGATCCTGACGAGCACTCAAAATGAAACCGCAGTTATCCTGAAACAATGTTTACCATAATTTGATGAGTTTGGCTACTGAGTAAGTGATCATCATAATCCTAAAAATAATCATGGTTGAAAGATATCAATATTTTCTAAAAGGAGATCTATTAACAGAAATGCATCAACAGTTTCACTTTTAAAAATGCATAATTAAGTATAATTCGAATAATTGAAATGCGTATAACATTTTAACGTCAGTGCATAATTCAAAAGATTTCACAAAATACCCTACTGGCGTCCCAAGTAGGTCATCTATATACCCCATCAGCATCCTGATGGGTCCACTTAATCCCTATCGGCATTCCAGATAGGTCCACTTAATCCCTGCAGGTCCACTGATACCTCACCGGCGTACCGGATGAGTTCACTTAATCCCTATCGGCGTACCGGATAGGTCCACCTATACCTCAACGGTGAACCGGATGACTCTTCTTGCATACTTAAAGTATTTCTAAATCTCTTTAAACATTCGAAAGCAGCAATATCGTACTCAACATATCACTGAAATTATTAATATGAATTTTACTGAAACCATTTATAACAGGCACTTTCAATAACATTTCAAAAATAACCAGTCAAATATTTTGGGCTCAAATCTAGAAAGGTATTCGTAAAGACATTTTAGCATAATTGCCAATCTAATATGTATAGAAAAATTCTTATAGAAGTTAAAGAATACGGAATTATCACAATTTGTGGGATTTTAATTCGCAAATAAACATTTCACAGACAATGCTATAATCAAATGCAAAAATATCAGTTTTCAGATAATAAGGCAGTCATTTGCACATGAATTTGACAATGTCTAAATATTAAAAAGCAGTAGAAAGAAATCTTACAATTTTAGTAGAAGTTAAACTATCACATTTATTTCTAATAATTTTATTTCTAAAATTTTATAACAATAGACAAGAAAAATAAATAAATAAATTTATTTCTAAGAATTTACAGCATTTAAAATTTTTAATATCATAATTTTATTAAAAAGATTATTTTTCAAAATAATGAGGTCACTTGCGCATAAAATTTATCGCGCCTAACATTCATGATAATAAGTAGAAATAATTATTTCATTTCATTTTTAAAAAGAATGGATTATTTTTTAAAATAATGAAGTCACTTACCTAAAATATTTGAGAGGGAGCTTAAGATAAAAATTCGGCTAAAGAGAGAAAGAGCTTCTGTGTTTCGATTAGAGAGAGAAAGATCTCAAAAATTTTCTAGGGTGGGAGTCCTCGTCTCTCTTATTTAAATTCTTAAGATACCTTATTATATTATCTTATTAAGTTACACCTCATACTTGAGGTGTAACAATTATATTACACCTGAACGTTTAAAGCCCACGTCCACTAAAGGACACCTCATACTTGAGGTGTAACAATTATATTACACCTGAACGTTTAAAGCCCACGTCCACTAAAAGACGTGGCAAGGCAGCCAAAAACTTAAACCAAAAGCTTTTGAAAGTAGTGATGGTCCCTAGGGACCATCATGCTCATATGGACCATCACTTATTAAAAGTTTCTTTTTTTTTTTTTTGAAATTTTAGGATCATTGCATTCTTCTCCCCTTGAAGAAATTTAGTCCTCTAAATTTGTGTACCTGATTATTGAAAAAGATAGGGATATTTTTCTCTGATATTGTCTTCTCGTTCCCAAGTCGACTCCTTTCTTGAATGGTACTGCCATAATATACGGACCAAAGGAATCTCCTTGTTGCGCAACACTTGTACCCTTTTATCTAGTATCAAAATTGACTACTCAATGAAGAATAAGTCCTTCATGATCGGTAAAGGTTCATATTTCAAGATATGGGATGGGTCGGGCTGATATTTTCGTAGTGATGATACATGGAAGACATTATGGACGTTTGTCATTTCGGGTGGTAAGGTAAGTCTATAAGCGACACCTCCGATTCTTTCCAGGATTTCAACTGGTCCGATGTAACTCAGCTTTCCGTTCTTGCCGAATCTCATAATACCTTTTATTGGTGAGATCTTTAGGAAAACTCGATCATCTTCCTCAAATTCAAAATCTCCGTCGGTTATCGGCATAACTCTTTTGCTGACTCTGAGCTGTCCTGAGCCTTTCTCGAATTAATGCTATCTTATCTGTGGTTACTTGGACAATTTCTGGCCCCAACAGCTTTCTTTTACCAACTTCGTCCCAACAGATGGGTGAGCTGCATTTCTTTCCATACAGGGCTTCATATGGTGCCATCTGAATACTGGCTTGGAAGCTATTATTATAAACAAACTCAATCAGGGGTAAATGGTCATCCCAGCTTCTTGTAAAGTCAATGATACAGGCCCTGAACATATCTTCCAAGGTTTGGATGGTCCTCTCAGATTGTCTATCAGTTTGGGGGTGAAAGGCAGCGCTAAAGGTGAGCCTCGTCTCCATGGCTGACTGTAGCCTAGCCCAAACTTTAGAAGTAAACCGAGTATCCCTATTCCATACAATACTGATCGGAACTCCATGCAAGCGCACTATTTTCTTAATGTACAACTGGGCCAGTCGATCCAAAGTGTACGTCATGCGAATCGGCAGAAAGTGGGTAGCTTTGGTCAGCCGGTCCACAATGACCCAAATGCTATCATGTCCTGAATTTGTTCTAGGCAAGCCAGAGACAAGATCCATAGAGATGTGCTCCCACTTCCACTCTGGCACGGGTAAAGGCTGCAACAACCCAGCAGGCTTTTGATGCTTAGCTTTTACTTGTTGGCGTGTTAGGCACTAAGACACAAATAGTGCTACCTCTTTTTTCATATTATTTCACCAAAAGATTTTCTTCAGGTTCTGATACATTTTAATACTTCCGGGACGTATCATATAATGAGAGTGATGTGCTTCTTCCAAGATAACTTTCTTCACACTCTCATCATTAGGGTCACAAATCCGACCTTTGAATCTTAGCAAATCCTCACTACATATAGAGAATTCTTCTCTCTTTCTCAGCTTGACCACTTCCACAATTGTTATAAGCTGAGGGTCTTTCTTTTGTGCCGATCGAATATGTTGGATTAATTGGGGTTCTGCCTTAATGTTGGCAATCATACTTATCACACCATTAATGGGCTGAGTCGGATGCCAATCTACTATTTCTTCTAACAATCTCATTTCTTGGATCATTAGATGAGCTAAGACTCCCGTAGATTTTCTACTTAGAGCGTCGGCCTCAACGTTAGCTTTTCTTGAATGATAATGGATTGTACAATCATAATCTTTTAAGAAATCCATCCATCTTATCTACAGCATATTTAAATCCTTCTGAGAGAAGAGGTATTTCAAGCTCTTATGATCCATGTATATTTCGAATTGCTCACCATATAGATAATGCCTCCACATTTTCAAAGCGAATACTATTGCAGCCAGCTCCAAGTCATGAATTGGATATTTTTTTTCATATTCTTTCAACTGTCTGAATACATATGCCACTACTTTCCCATATTGTATTAATACACAGCCCAAGCCTTTATGTGAAGCATCACTATAAATCATAAATCCCCCACTTCCCTCAAGGAATAGTTAAAATAGGTACTGAAGTTAATCGAACTTTTAGTTCTTGAAAACTCTCCTCACATTCACTTGTCCACTCAAATTTGACATTTTTCTGTGTCAATCTAGTTAAGGGGGTTGCGATTCGAGAAAATCCTCCTACAAATTTTCTGTAATATCCTGTCAATCCCTAAAAGCTTAGAACTTCAGTCACATTACTTAGTTGTTTCCAATTAACAATGGCTGCAACCTTTGAAGGATCAACTGATAGACCTTCCTTTGATATGACATGTCCTAAAAATGTCACTTGTTCAAGCCAAAATTCACATTTGTTAAGTTTTGCATACAATTTCTTTTCTCTTAATATTTGCATTATCATTCTTACATGCTGCTCATTTTCCTTTTGATTCTTGGAATAAATTAAAATATCATCGATGAATACCACAATAAAGTTATCCAAAAAGGGCTTAAAGACCCGATTCATCAAATCCATAAATGCAGTCGGTGCATTGGTTAATCCAAAGGGCATGACTAAAAATTCATAATGGCCATACCTTGTTCTGAAAGCTGTCATGGGGACATCTTCACTTTTAATCTTAAGCTGATGGTATCCAGATCTAAGATCAATTTTTTAAAATACTTGTGATCCTTGTAATTGATCAAATAAATCATCAATTCTAGGTAATGGATGCTTATTTTTCATTGTCATTTGGTTCAACTATCTATAATCGATACACAATCTCATGGTCCCATCTTTCTTTTTAACAAACAATACCGGAGCACCTCAAGGTGACACACTGGGCCTGATAAAACCTTTATCTAATAATTCTTCCAATTGTTGTTTAAGTTCCTTAAGTTCTGCTGGTGCTATTCTGTAAGGTGCCTTAGAAATTGGGGCTACCCGTGGCAATAATTCAATAGAGAATTCAATTTCCCTGTCAGGCAGTAATTCTGGCAATTCTTCAAGGAAAATGTTGGGAAATTCTCAGATAACCGGAGTGGTATCCAAATTTATCTCTTCCTTCCTATCTTCTTTGATATAGGAAAGAAAGCCTTGACACCCTTTTTGAGGAGGCGATTAGCTCGAATACAGGAGATTAAATATGATGGGGAGTCTTCTTTGATACCATTGAAGTAAAATACTGGTTGATCCGGAATACTAAAGGTAACCATTTTCTTGTAACAATCAATACTTGCATGGTATGCAGAAAGCCAATCCATGCTTAAGATTACATCAAAATCTTGAATTTCTAGAAGTATTAAATCAACCAACAGTTCCTTTTCTTTTATCTTTATTACACAGGATTTGTACACTATATTGGTGTCACTTGAATTTCCCATTGGTGTGGCTACCTCTAGAATGTGTTCTAATTGTTCTGGTTCTACCTTTAAGTGGCATGCAAAGTGTGGTGATCCAGGATCAATCAAAACATGAGCTACTTTTTGGAAGATAATAAGAGTACCTTGGATCACTGATTTTGATGACTGAGCGTCTTGCTGGGTGATCGCAAATACTCTTCTGTTCACCTGAGGCTTTTGAGCTATCTCTCCCTTCTTTGGAAGCTGTTGCATCTGTAAGCTAGGACATTCTCTAATTTGGTGCCCCAATTTTTCACATTTAAAACAGGTTCCAGTATTCCAATAACAAGGGCTCGATCCATGGTTTTTCTCAAGTTCTCAATTTTAAGACTAATATTCTGCTTCTAATAGCTGGTCTGAGACCCCTTTCAAATTTTTTCACCTTTTTTGCCTCATTGTTAATTATATGTGGTGCAAACCTGGCCAATTCAGTAAACTTGGCCTCGTATTGTGCTATTGTCCGGTTTTTTTCCAGAAATTCCATTTCTTTTTGGTCTCGAATAAAATTTGGGAAATACTTTTCGTTAAATGCCTCTTGAAATACTTCCCAAGTCAAGGGTTTATTTTCTTTGACCAATACTCCTTTTGCCATTCGCCACCAATGTTGTGCTTCATCTTCTAACATAAAAACTGCCAAGGCCACCTTCTTATCATCAGGACATTCCATTACCTTGAATATTTTCTCTAATTACATAATCCATCCCTCGGCTTCCAGTGGGTTTACAACACCCTTAAAAGAAGGTGGGTTTAATTTCTTAAATTGTTCGATATTACTCCCACCATTTCCCATAACTGACTGCCTGGGTGAATTGTTGTTTTCCATCTGATGTTGCATTAGAGCAACCATATTTTTCAAGGCTTTGTGAATTCTTTCCATATGAGCTTCAGCTATTCTAGATCTTGACGTCGTCCCGGTCTGTACACACAATAAATGTGATTTTGAGTACATTCTTTTTAAATTTCCTAAGAGTCTTAAACCTATTGCTCTGATACCATAATTGTCACGCCCCAAGAATTTACAATACTGATATTCCTGAGATGTGACAATCATATATACATCTCTTGATAGGACAAATTTACAGTGGCGAATTCTTACAAAGTAACAAAAGAAAGTTTAAGCACAACTACAATATCTTCCAGAGTTGATCCTGACGAGCACTCAAAATGAAACCGCAGTTATCCTGAAAAAATGTTTACCATAATTTGATGAGTTTGGCTACTGAGTAAGTGATCATCATAATCCTAAAAATAATCATGGTTGAAAGATATCAATATTTTCAAAAAGGAGATCTATTAACAGAAATGCATCAATTGTTTCACTTTCAAAAATGCATAATTAAGTATAATTCGAATAATTGAAATGCGTATAACATTTTAACGTTAGTGCATAATTCAAAAGATTTCACAAAATACCCTACTGGCGTCGCAAGTAAGTCATCTATATACCCCATCAGCGTCCTGATGGGTCCACTTAATACCTATCGGCGTCCCAGGTAAGTCCACTTAATCCCTGCAGGTCCACTTATACCTCACCAGCGTACCGGATGAGTCCACTTAATCCCTATTGGCGTACCGGATAGGTCCACCTATACCTCAACGGCGACCGGATGAGTCTACTTGCATACTTAAAGTATTTCTAAATCTCTTTAATCATGCTCATATGGACCATCACTTATTAAATTTTTTTTTATTTTTTTGAAGTTTTAGGATCATTACACCAGCTCAAGTGCATGGTCAGCAATGCCTCTTGTACATGGGATATGTTCATTTCCCATTAGGTCACGTTGGCCATGGGTTGATCATCCAAGCCCCCAGCTGATTGGTCTTGGTGGTCCAACAAGTTCCACCAACTGAGTCATTTGTTTTAACCATCTTACCCAAGGTCTTGCACCTAGTGTTTTGCTGCTAGCCCACATATAGGCGCGCGTTAGTGCCCCGAACTAACCTCGCCTCTCACCGAAGGTCAGGCAAGGTTGGAGGTACTCCCTCATTGAGGTTTGTCGGTCTAAAAATTGGCCTGCTAGTAGAGAAAGCTAAATCCTCCCAAGATAGCATAAGTCCGTACAAGTCTTGCGGGTCCTTTGTAATTTGTTATGTCATGAGGGAAGTTCCATGCATATTGCTTAGACGCATGCATGATTTTATGTTAAGAAGGAGGTCTGACACTAGTTCCTTGCTCTGTGGTTTGAGATGCATGGACACAAGGTGGGATACGGTGATTATTGATGGAGATTGCGGCAATTCTGTAAATTGGGCTAGCAGCAAGGAGAGGTAACCATGGCAGGTACACAATGTATATGTAGAAATATGGGATCATCTTGGAAAGGTTTTGGTGAAATTCAGCCAAGTATCGGGAGTCTAATGAGAAAGCTGATAGTTTATCAAGGGAGGGAGTGTCTAAACCTGATGTAGTCGTTACTCTTTTTTGAAACCTGTCAATTAGTCTGTATGTAGACCCAATTTTGTAAAGAAGTAAAGAGAGCTCTCACACACTAATTGAAGGGATGTGAGAGAGAGAGAGGATACACAAACTTGTATGTCATTTTTTATTAATGAAATTTGTTTAAGAAAAAAGTGTTGGATGCATATATTTCTATATTATGCATGCTATAATAATTATTTATAGATGTGTTAGATAGATGCTCGTATTATTAGTATCTTTATCCTGATTTTTTAGTAATATTGTGTCCCCATTCTCCCTCCTTATCCATACTTGGGCATCTTAATATGTAACCATTGAGAAAATCTGATTGCTTTAGGTGCCTAAGCATATATACATACACATATAATAATTGTGTATGGTTAGTTGACTTGGGCGTCGCACTGAGTCACCATCGAGTCTTGACTGAATCTTATAAGATTTTAGTCGCATCTCATATTTTTATGTTGTTTTCTGGTATGACTTGCTACCTAACATGGAGTTGACTTGGCTCAGAGCTATTTGCGTACCGATTTCTGGATTTCAATTTCCAACTTCCTATATATGCATGTATTGGCTCTAAACTGGGCCACAAGAATGGCACTTACAAATGATGCTGGGGGTTCTCAAGGATATACTTGATAATGCGTGTCAAGTCTTTCTTCTTAATTGCAAATGATGTAATCCATTTGTTCTAAGGATATGTAGATTGGTCTATTTATTGAATCAATTACTTTAAGTAAAGGTTCTATCCAGTGGTTTTCTACTTGGGGAATTCGTATAGATTAAACTTGGATTATTCAAATTTCAACATCTTTCGCAGAATGGAATTACTATTGATGGGTAAATTACTAAGGATATGTGGATTCTAAGATAACAAAGCGCGCAATGCAACCTGGAACCTGTATTGTTAAGTTCAGCTGAGTTTTTTATAGATAATTTGGGCTAGTGTCAGCAATAAAATCAAACTTCAGTAAATTTTATGGTAACCAATACAGGTACGCAAGGTAGAGCCGTGTATTGGTGGTAAAACTTTATTACAGTTTAGGACATGGTTTGGTATGATATAAAATATCCAATTGAAGGTTTTGATATGATGCATATACTTGAGTATTAGAGGCGGACTTAAATTTCTAGATTTGAAGGCTTGCTTTCCATACGAAATTGCGAAAATCTATTTCAATTACTTGGAGAGAGAAAAATAATGATACTAGAGTTTATATTGAACTAGAAATGGGTTAAATGTTAATAGCTATTAGTTTGTTTATACTTTAATTCAATTAATTGTAGAATTATACACAACCTAATGAAAAAAATGGGAAGAGTGTTGCTATTGATGACTAATTAATTTGTAAAACTGGATTTCCTTATCTCGACTTCGGCTTTTTAGGTGATGATTGGGAGCACGAGGAAATTTTCACAGATGATGATGAAGCTGTTGGTAATGATCCTGAGGAACGAGAAGATTTTGCTCCGGAAGTTCCTGCTCCTCCTGAAATTAAGCAGGTTAGATTGTGAAGAGGCCAATTATGCCGATTTAAGTGATCCACGACTTATTTAAATTTGCTCGTATGCTTACTTTGTGTAATGCTTAGTATGCTTAGCATATTGGAAAGGATCGAGCTAGCCATTGAGCTGGAAAGTGACTGATTTGTTCCCACTAGATTTGGTGTGAATGTAGTATTCAGCTGGTCTAATTTGTTAGTCCAAGTAAAGCAAGAAAGAAACGAGAAATGTTGGAAAAGTCAGAAAAAAAGAGTAAGAAAAGTCAACCTGAACCTAATATTGCAATGCTTGGCCAATAACTTATCAGATAAGTTATTGGCCTTCTCTCTTTATCATAGTTGTCATTGGTGCCATTGCCCAATGGTATTGTCCATTGCTTCTAGCAAAGATTTTTGTATCGGGACACCTTCCAAAACTGAAATGTATTTCTTAATGAAGTATATTAGATTAGTGTGTATGTGTGTGATGGTGTGTGTTGTGTATGTATGAATCTTTCTATGTATGTTAGTTGAGTTATATATATATATATATATATATATATATATATATATATATATATATATATATATATATATATATATATATATATTATATTATATATTAGATTTATTATGTCAGTTTTATTTTGTCTTATATAAATTCTTGAGTGTACATGTAATTATGTCACTCATTTTTTTCTTAGGGATCCTTTTTTCGTTACTCTCATTTTCTTATCATCACTCTTTAGGGATTCTCTATGCTTTTTCCTCTCAATGCTTTTGTTACCATCATTCTTTGGGATTCTCAATGCATTTTTATTAAACTTTCATGATAAATTACATGGTCCGAGTGAAAATCTAAATTTCCTGTCTGGAGTCTTAGACAATCCCTACCTCTCTGCCACTATTGTTACCTTTTCTTCTTCCCCAATTATTGTACCAGCTCCCTGTCCCTCTCTGTCTGTCTGTCTGTCTCTCTCTCTCTCACACACACACATGTGCGCACATGCATGGCACACGGACCCCTTTCTGCATCCTAACTTCTTTGCTCTTCTCTAAAATGTGACTCTCATTTCTCTTTGGTTTTGGTGAACAGAGTCCAGTTGTGAATAGATAATAGTACCGGCTGCTTGATCAAAAGGTTTCTCAATTTTATGGGAAATTTAGGATTAATTCGAGAATAAATTGAATAATCCTTTTGAATAGAGGCCATACCCTTTCTCATGCTCCCTGTTTATTAGACCGGTAAATTTGCGGTGGTGAATATAATGTCTATCATTCACATCATTGGTCAGGGTTACAATCCCCTAGGGGCCTTCTGACCTATTACTTAGTGGTTTTGAATGAATGAGCTACCTGGGCTTCTCTGTTTTCTCTAACCTTTTGCTAGTGAATAAGGATATCAATTGCTCATGACTAGTGTGGCATGTCCTCAACTCCTAATATTTTCGGTGGCCCTTTAATATTCTAGCCTTCTATTATCTACATAATGGCTTATACATCTATATATATCCCTTTTAGGAATGTTCTCTGTTTTCTCCAACTTTTTGCTAGTGAATAACCATATGAATTGCTCATGACTAGCGTGGCTTGTCCTCAACTCCTAATATTTTCAATGGCCCTTTAATATTCTAGCCTTCTATTATCTACATAATGACTTATACATCTATATATATCCCTTTCAGGAATGTGAATTTTTTTTTTTTTTTTTTTTGTGATAACAGTAAAGTAAGGGAGGGTCATGTCAGATTCATTGAAATGGAGCCTAAAGGACACTCTCTCAAAAGATGGATAAATCCAAAAACTAAGGGTCTCCCTCATAATGGCAAGAATCTCCATAGATAATTGTCTCTCTGGGGCCCCATCTATTTACATTGAACAAAATCCCTTTTGACAAGAGGCTTCCGTAAGAGAAGGGAGCAATGTATTAACACTAACCAGTCATCAAATCAGTGAGGATACCAGTTGGTCCAAATTATTTGGACTCGCTGGTTCACTAGTTAAGTTGTTTTAGAAATAAATAAAAATAAATTAAAAATTATAAAGAAAAACTGCGCTATGATCATCCGGTTGAACTGGTTTGATCTTTTTTGGACTGCCTTTGCCAGGTGGTTGTAATAACATCGAGAGGGAGGAGATGCTTGTCTGTTTGAGGCTCCTAACAACTCTTGCTTTGAACTCCATGAATTCATTAATCTAACTTTGCAATTGGTCTTGATGACCCAATAAGCGGTATCTTGAATCAAATCCTCATCCAAGACAGCCTTGGATGTCTGAATGAGCTTATGCTGAAATTAACTTTTAAGTGATCCTCAGGTGGCTTTTCACTCTAGACCTTGTATCTAGGTCTACCAGCAGAGCTCCAAACAAACCACTTTTGTTAGCATGCCTCAATAACAACTCTATGGTTGGATACTTCTCTGCGGTTAAGGACGTAGACAATCAGAGAGCCCATGATGTGTTCCTGACTCTTAAATAGTCTACAGAGGAACAACAAAATTCAGCATGAAACCCTTCCATATCGTTTTTGATAAATCCGCTACAACCAGCCACTTCGACGTTGCCAAGAGATGAGCCATCAATGTTTAATTTATAGAAACCACCTTGGGGTGGAGACCATGAGACCAACATCAAAGTTTTAGGTTGTATAGGGTGCCACTGGATTTTGAGGTTGTCAACGATAGGCTTCTTTGACGACTGGAAAGTCCATCCTTTCACCTGTGCTAATCCCGCAACAATAGAAATGATCCGGTGCAGTTGTTCTCTTTTGGGGTCTCTTTCCTTCAAAGATACACAAATTCCTTTTAGTCCAGAGGAGCCCGACGGTTGTGCAGAATAGAGAGATCCAAACATTACGTAATCCTGCCGATCAAAACCGGAATTTGACCCAACTCCACATCGCCACATAATACAACTGTGGGAGAGTATATAGCAAATATGGTTAACAAAATCACCTACATTCTGGCACAAGTGGGAACGGTGTACTAGATGGATCCCTAGGAACTGTAGTAGTTCTAATTTAGGGAGGGGAAGATGAAGGGCAAGCCAAGCGAACCATTTGGCCCGAGGGTGGAAATGAGAAAGCCCATAAATATTTGAAGATCCCTTTAGTGGGGGCCCTGTCTCTAATATAGTTCCACGCTCTCTTAATAGAAAAAGATCCATTTGAGGAGTGAATCTATACGAGGAAATAATCAAAAGGCTGGAGGGACTGTGAAAGACCCAATAGTAGTTCTTCGCGAAGAATAGGGCCTAGTGGTGGGGTCAGGCAGACACCATTGTTGGGGTTTAGCAGAGAGAAAATCAACCCGAAATCTGAAACAAACTTAGGATGTGTTCCTTGATCCTGTGAGCATAAACATAGTTTAGA